>NC_087461.1:11821060-12124090 GCF_036321535.1 Camelus dromedarius
CCAGAGCCCCAAGTTAAGGGCTCAGGCAGTTGAGTGGAGCAAGGTCCGTGCCAGCCTCTTGCTGGCAGCTCTGGAACCTGGGGAAATTCTCTGAGCTCCATGGGGAGACAGGAAGTGGGTTTCTGTTGGGCTCCATAGAGTTAGTCTTTGTTCAGACTCGACTGTTTGTCTGATGAGAGCAGTTTGTGGTTCACAGTGTGTGTGTGTGTGAGAGAGAGAGAGAGACAGAGACAGAGACACACACACAGAGAACACCTTCCGTTTGAATTGGCCGCTGTCCATCTTGGCAGGGGTTCAAGACCAGACTGCATCCACTTTAGTCCAACCATGGCTGAAAAAAACAACAGCAAGAAAGGCTTTAAGGCTCCCTCTCCCATTCCACCTGTGAATCCTACTCTGATGTAGGCACATTATTTCGGGGCTGTAGGAGGAAGAAGGGCATGCCCTTTTAACACTCCCTGTAGAGGTCACGGTCCCTGGTCCTGCCACTGGGGAGATTACTCCCACCTGCAACACTGCCAAGCTTCGCCTGCCTTAAAAGGAAGACTTGATCTGATTTATTTGTGTTTAGTTTGCCTGCGAGTAACATCCTGCCGGATGGGAGGGTGACTGTAGCTATTAAAAGTCCTGTAGACATGCATCATCGGGACAGCCCTTTTCTTTACTTGCCCCCTCTTCTCTCCGGCCAGCCCTCCAGCACTCCACCTGCAAGATCCGGGTGTCTTATCTCAGTGCTCTTCAGATCTTTTAGGGCGTTCTTTACCCCTCCACCAGGAAACTGGGGTATTGAGGCTGCTGTTACGGGAGTCTTGTGGGTACCGACCCCAAGTTGTTACTCTACTTGGCCAACAAATTCTGAGGACACCAGGGTGCATGTCTGTTCCATGGACTAAGAATAAAAGTTGTCTCTGCAGATGGCAGCCTTCTGGGTGTAGGTTCTAAAGGTCCCCGGAGAGAACTCTCCGTGACTCCTAGCACTAAGTCAGGGAAGCAGCAGTGGGACGTTCATAATTTGGAGATGATGACCCTCCCCGAAATACTGTCTATTCCATGCTTTGGGGCACCCAAATGATCAAGATAGAATGACAGCAAAATAAACGTTAACTAAAAGTTGCCAAAGTATAATACACTTTTTCTCAAGTCTATCTACCGATCCTCAGCTTTTCCTGTAAATAGGATGCATTTTCACTCTTATGTAAGAGTAGCACTTAATACATAAAGTGAATATTGCTTTTAGCAAGACTGTCATTTGGTTTGTGTCCTGGCCCAGTTTAGAGAGTTGCCTTAAAGGCAAGAAATATCATTAACTCTTCTCTTTCCAAACGCTTCTAAAAGGATATCAACTTTTACCATCAAGGATATATTTCTAGTGGAGTGCAATTTGTATTATAAATAATCTAAATTAGCCCAGATACTTTGTGCCTTCATTTTCTTCCTTTTATTATCAATTTTAGGGTGATCGTTTTGCTGACATTTTTCTCATAAAATGGGCTAGGGGGAAAAAATACAGCTGTCTAAGCCTGTTGTTAACTGCTGCAGGAAAACACATGTAAAGAATATATCCAAGGGAGGATGTTTAGTATCAGGAACTTTCTGACCATTTTGCTGGAAATTTTAGCCCTGCTAAGCAGCATTTTTAAGGTTTTATGATTTTTCTTCTCAAAAACAAAAAAATCCACATTATTATTGCTAAAAATAACTAAAACAACAAACTGGTTTGCTCAATCAAATCGCCCTAACAGTCAAGGCCAGAATATAGTCACATCTGGGAGAAGGTGGCATCCTTGTGTTAAGAGCAGATACTTCTGCAACAGCCGGGCTGATGAGGACCTAAGGAGGAGAACGTGCAGTGGGCACAGTCTTGGTATGAGTTCCGTGTTTTTTTCTCAAATGGTTGCCAGTGGGGCTTTGTACTATGCTTATAAATTATTCATGAAATCCCCTAACAAGTTTAAATACTGTAAAAATAAGTTTCGTTAAAACTGGTTTTAAGCATATAAATAATAGTTAACGGAAACTGGCCAGGGCATCCATTCTTACGGTGATAATGACAACACTGGAGGATTTGAGGATTTGAATGGGATTTGAAAACATCTGCAATTTTCATTTATTTAGGTTTTGGTTACATATTATTGTTACTATGCCTGGGAGCTGATTTAAAGTTAAATTGAAGGCTAGAGTCATCAAGGTATTCTGAAAAAATTCAGTGACTCAAACATCCTGACCTAAATATTAGTTTGAACCATGTGCAATTAGATTGCCACATTAGATCATTTTGCCTATAAAAATGACAATTGCATAATGTTTCGCCTAGTATTTTTCACTTGGAAATCAGTCATATTGTGCTTTTCTTCCTTCCAGTTTTGTTGAGATGTAACTTACACATGGCACGGTGTAAGTTTAAGGTGTACAACATCACGGTTTGACTTACAGACATCATAAGATGCTGACCAGTATGTTTAGTGAACATTCCCCATCTCATATAGTTAAAAAATAAAAGAAAAAGAAAAAAAATTTTTCCTTGTGATAAGACCTCTGAAGATTTACTCTCTTAATAACTTCCCTATATACTATACATCGTGTTAATTATATTAATCATGTTGTACATTGCATCCCTAGTACTTGTCTTATAACTGAAAGTTTGTACCTTTGGACCACTTTTATCGAATTCCCTCTGCCCCCACCTCCTCACCCCTGGTAAACACAAATGTGATCTCTTTCTCTGTGACTTTGTTTCTTGGTTGAAGCATAATTGACTGACAACACTGTGTTAGTTTCTGGTGCACAACATAGTGATTTGTTATTTCTATAAATTTCAAAATGATCCCTACGATAAATCTAGTAACCACACGTCACCATGCAAAGATATTATATTATTATTGACTGTACTTCACACACTGTACATTTTATTACCATTACTTATTTATTTTGTGAGTGGAAGATTTGTATCTCTTATTTTCCCCCACTGATTTCACTCATCCCCCAACACATCTCCCCTCTGGCAACCAACCACCTGTCTGTTCTCTGTATCTGTGACTTTATTTCTATTTTGTTCATTTGTTTTTTAGATAACACGTGTAAGTGAAATCTACAATGTTTAGCTTTTTCTGTCTGACTTGTTTTACTGAGCTTAATACCCTCTAGGTCCATGCATGTTACTACAATGGGAAAGTGCCACATTTTTTTTTATGGCTGAGAAATATTCCATTTTTATATATAAATAACTGTGTGTATATATATGTGTATATCACATCTGCTTTATCCATTCACCTATCCACGAGCACTTAGGTCTTATACCTTGGTTACTATGAATAATGCTGCAGCAAAAATAGGAGTGCATATGTCTTTTCAAATTAGTGTTTTTGTTTTCTTTGGGAAAATACCTAGAAGTGGAATTGCTGGAGCACATGATAGCTCTGTGTTTAATTTTTTGAGGGGACTCCATACTGTTTTCCATAGTGGCTGCACCAAATTTACATTCCCACCAGCAGTGCATGAGGGTTCCCTTTTTTGCCACATCCTCTCCAACACCTGTGGTTAGTTTTCTTTTTGATGATAGCCATTCTGGCAGGTGGGAGGTGATTGTCTCACTGCTTAGTTCTGGTTTACATTTCCCTGATGATCAGTGATGTTGAGCATCCTCTCATGTGTCTGTTGTCCACCTGTGTGTCTTCTTTGGGAAACCATCTATTCAGGCCCTCTGCCCATTTTGTTCTTTATTTATTTGATGTTGAGTTGTATGAGCTCTTTGTATATTTCAGATATTAATCTCTGGCCATGTTGTTTGAAAGTATCTTATCCCATTCAGTAGGTGACCTTTTTGTTTTGTTTATAGTTTTCTTTGCTGTACAAAAGATTTTTAGTTTGATGTAGTCCCTTTTGTTTATTTTGGCTTCTGTTTACATTGCCTAAGGAGACATAAGCAAAAAAAAAAAAAATATATATATATATATATATTGCTAGGATCGATGTCAAAGAGCATACTGCTTGTTTTCTTCGAGGAGTTTTTTGTTGTTGTTGTTGTTTTACAAGATGTTAAAAAAATAAGTTTAATGTAGATGGCTCATTTCATAAAGAATTTCGCAGGCACTCAAGACACCGAGCAGCTTTGTGTCCGCACGGCCACAACCCCTCCACCCCAGCCCTGTGGACACATGCCCACCTCACAGGGGGCCTCGGAGGATCTGAGTCATGTGAGTCAATTAACACAAAACAAAGCTTTTAGGAAAAAGCATGATTTAGTGCAAAAGATTCTCTGCAGCTCCGAGAAGTGGGGTCCACGTGAGCTGGCTCCAGGTGACTCAGACAGGCCCACCCCAGCCTCCTCCTCTGAGCAGTGGACGACCGACGGACACAAGCTGGCTACATGTTAGAGAGCACAGTTTACAGCCAAGTGTTTTTTGCTTTCTCTCCCTGATTTGGGTTTCCTTCCAGGGGCACGCAGCTGTCCCGACAGCTCCCCAGGCTGCAGGGTTACCTGGCTAGGCCGGGTTGAGGACTGGCTGAGGGTTGCCCCTGCCCGTGCCCAGGGGGTGTGGGAACACAACTTGGGGTGAAGCAGCATCGGCCTACCTGTCACCCCAGTGTGGGGCCCTTCATCCCACATGTCCCTCTGCTGTCCCAGCACATCTTCAGAGTGCCTCTCACCTGCCTGCAAGGCCCACAGCTGCCTTATCCCTGTCTGACAGAGAAGGCCAGGGTGGGCCATCTGGGTGAGACGCTGGCCCCCTGGCATGTTCTTCTCTCTACAACCAAAAGCCCCCCGGACCAGGGCTCCTTCCTGGCCCACATTTATGCCTACTTTTCACTCCCAGCTGCTCTAACTGCTACCAGGGCAGGAACAAAGGGGCAGCAGGGCCCCTCCGTCAGAGGTCCGGCCCTGGTGCACCCCTGACTCCAAGAGCGGCTTCTCTGCACTCGCACCTTTTCTGTCTGCTCCCAACACACACGACTCAATCCTGGATGCTTCCTCAAGGGAAGGGACTGAAAGCAGCCCCCAAAAGCCAGAAAGAAACTGAGGTGCCTCTTCAGAAATCCACACGTGAAGAGATGACAGCATCCTCAACAGACCTGGCCAGGAGGACGACTGGTGTGCCTGGACCCTTCCCTGGGCAGGACCCTCCTCTGGGCTGGCCCCTGATCCAGGAACCTGCCAAGCAGACCAAGGTGACCCTGAAGCCCAGCCTGCGACTCAAGACCCCATCGCCTCACAGGGTGACAGATGGAGAAGAATCTGTGGCTTGAACCCAGACTTGAATGGCCTAGGGCAGAGTGAGCAGCTTCATGGCAGTGCAGTGCATCAGCTGGGGGAGCCTGACACTTCCCTAAGGCTGGGGCAGGGGTCAGGAGTGCACCTGAGGAGGCTGTGTGGCCAGGAGAACCGCCCTCCAGACTTGCACCTGGGCAGCACACCCCTCCCTGGGGACTCCCACACCACTGGTGATGCCAGTGTCCTGGAGAGGGGACAGGGACACAGGCCCTCCAAGTGTAGACTGAACCCATGGGCCGCACCACACAGCATACCTTGGATAAGTGCGGGCTAAAACCACAAGCAGGGAGCCCGGGGGACACTGGGCCTAAAGCACACACAGAAGGGTCCAGGCAAAAATCAGCAGCAGGGAGGGCGCCAGCGTCCCCTTAACGGAAAAGCCTCAGCCCTTTCCTCTCCGGGGCCAGAGACCTAGGCTAGGGGCATGTCCACGGGAGGGAGCGGAATGGGCCCTGATCCAGTTGGCCAAGAAAAGACCACGCAGCAGGGACATCGACACCTGGTCACAATAGTCCACCCCAGAGCCAGGCGTGGGCCCTCACATCTCACATGTCCATGAAGACCATGAAGCACCTGCCCAGCCCCCCAGCCAGCAGCATAGTCACGTGGATGCCCTGGATGAGCAGCTCCTTCGGGAGGCAGAAGTCCACGTGCCCGCGGCCGAGCGGCATTAGCAGCACCGGCAGCTTGAGCTGGGGGCGCAGCGGGATGCACACGCCCAGGGACTGCAGGCAGAAGCGGGCGGCCAGCGCGGCCGTGGAGAGGCTGCAGCTGAAGCCCGGCGGGAAGCCGATGAAGCCGCAGAGCCGGCGCGCCCGAATGTGCAGTGGAAGTTGCTGCACTTGGTGCGGGCCAGGCGGGAGGCGCGCGCCGCTCCACAAGCTGCGTGCAGGTAGGTGGTGTGCGGGCCGTGGAAGTAGCGCGCCCGCCGGGGGACGGGTCTGGCCAGCATCGGCGCTAGCTCGCCGCGGTGGCGGCGTCCAGGCGGCGGTCAGCATAGGCGGTCTGGGCACCTGGGCCTGGGAGTCTGAGGCTGAGCCCCGGGGTAGGCGTGGGCCAGGTGCCCTCTCCGCGCCGGCGTCCCGAGCCGCGCGGCCCCCTGTCCCTCGGGGCTGCGGGAGCAGGGCGGCCGCTTGGTGCCGACGACGGAGCGGCCAGGACACTCACACGTCCCCCCAACCCCCGGGCCACCCCGACCGGCCAGGGGCTCCCGCGCCCCGCGGCCAGCCTTCTCGAGGAGTTTTATTGTGTCAAGTTTTATACGGAAGTCTTTAATTCATTTTGAGTTTATCTTTGTGCATGATGTGAGAAAGTCGTCCATTTTGATTCTATTGCACGTAGTTCTCCAGTTTTTCCAACACAATTTATTGAAGAGGTTGTCTTCTCCCCATTGTAGACTCTTGCCTCTTTTGTCATAGATTAATTCACTATATTTAAGTGTGGGTTCTTTTCTGGGCTGTCTATTCTCTTCCATTGATCTTTGTGTCTTTTTTTGGTGCCAGTACCATCCTGTTTTGATTACTGCAGTTTTATAGTATCGGGATCATGACACCTCCAATTTTGTTCTTCGTTCACAAGTTGTTTTTGCTGTTCAGGGTCTTTCGTGTTATCAAACAAATTTAAGAATTGTTTGTTCTAGTTCTGTGAAAAATTCCATTGGCATTTTGATAGGGATTATATTGAATCCGTAGATTGCTCTGGGTAATATCCTTGTTTTAACAGTATTAATTATTTCAGTCCATGAGCACAGTGTTATCTTTCCATCCGTTTGTGTCATCTTCAATTTCTTTTTTCAGTATCTTATAGTTTTCCAAGTACGGGACTTTAACCTCCTTAAATTTATTTCTAGATATTTTATTTTTCTTGATGTGGTCATATTGTGCTTTGACTTATGTTTTATTTTTCTTTTTACCTTGTGTCCCTTTAAATTTTGTAACAGTAGTTTATTTATCTTGGATGTTGGATTCTTTGTGTAAAATGTGACCCACAAATAGGTATGGGTGTGGCATCTGGAGAAAAGATTTAATTTTTCAACTCCCTTTATAATGAGTGGTGGCCAGGCATTTAAGAGCACTGTCATTCTCTCATCATCCAAGCTACAAACTCTGGGTTCTTCTTTGACTTGGCTCACTCCTTCCACACTGGATTCCACATATGAGCTTGTCTCATATGGTATTTTTCTAAGAAAGAAAATCTTGAAAGTTCTCATCACAAGAAAAAAATTTTAGCTCTATATGGCGATGGATGGTAACTAGACTTATTGTGACTATCGTTTTGCAGTGTGTACAATTATACCTGAAACTAATATAATGTTACATCAGTTACACCTCAATAAAAAGAGAACTCTTGCTCAAGGAAAAAAAAAAAATTTCCTGCAACAACATGGAAATAAGTCAGACAGAGGATAACTGCTGTGTTTTTATTTATACGTGGAATCTAAAAAACAAAACAAATGAAGTAATATAATAAAGACAGAGACTCACAGCTATAGAGAACAAACTAGTGGTTACCAAAAGGAAGAGAGATGGAGGTTGGGGGCAAGGGAAGTAAGTGAAGGAAATTAAGAGTTTTGTATAAATTATCAGTTATAAAATAAGTAAGTCATAGGGATATAATGTACAGCACAGGGAATATAGACAATATGTTATAATAACTTTAAAAAGGTATGTAATCTATGAAGATATCAATTCACTGTGTTGAACACCTGAAACTAGTAAAATATTATAAGTCATCTATAATTCAATAAATTAAAAAGTAAAAGTTAAATTACTTAAAAGAGGGAGCAAGAACTTCCTTCTCCTTCCTCCTTCCTAGAATGCAGATTTAGTGAATGGAGCTCCAGCAGCCATTTTGTTCCATGAGGTAAATTGACTTGGAGTCTAAAAGCCAACTCTTGGATACTAGATTATAAAGACAAAAGAAAACTGTGTCCTGAGTATGTATCTCTTCCATTCAATGCCTGTGAGCTGACTTCTTTTACATGACAGAATAAAACCCGTGTATGTTTATGCTTCAGTTTTGGGGATGGCCAATCACTTACCTCTAGCTGAATAATAAGCCAGAAAATAGGTTCTCAATGAGTATCTCAGCTTGTTTCACCTTTCTCTTATCAAGATTCTATGCCAGATGAACAACAGAATACATCTCAATCTGCTCTGATCAGTTTACATATTTTTCTGCCTAAATGTACAGGATAGGACCAAGTCCTCTTGGAAAGTTCCCATCAACTATTTTATCACCAGTATAAATATATATAGTGTATCTTGTAATGTCTTGCCACATCAAATCTCCTAGCAATCAGAATCTTTTTCCTTTTAAAAGACCCTTGCACTCACACAAGGGATGAAGAATATTGCTTAGTGTTGCAAAGGGGCAGAATAATCCTGGCAATTTGCTGGCTGTGATATCATTGCTAAGTTACTTTCTGCTAGTCATGGAGCTAGTAAAGTGAAAGAGAAAAAAATAAATGAACTATTAGTGGTTTGCATTACTTTGCAACATGGTAGGTGATGCAGTGGAGTTGCCCACACAAAGGCAGGTCTGGGGGTCCACCTAGGTGGGGGTTCACCTAGGAGGGGGTTAAGAACACCCAGCAGGCATCTCAAGGCAGGGAAGAGGGGAAGAAGAGAAAGATGCTGTGGGAATTAGTAGCCAGGAAGATTCCGGAAGACTGCAGGTGTCAGATTTGACCTCTCATTGTAAGGCAGACCATTTTACTTTACCCACTAGCTATGAGTGCCTGTGTAACCATAGGGATTGTTTGTGATAGGAGGAAATCACATGGCTTCAGAAAAACACTAACCTTGACTGAGGCAGGGACAGAAATGCTAGGGCTACCTCAGAGCCAAAACTATTTTGGTGGCCAAAATCAGATAAAGCCACCTGATAATCATGTTATTAGCTAGAATTCAATGACTGAAAGGTTTTTAAGTTTAAATATACATTGTAGGTGGAATAGTAAATAAGAACTGGAGGGAAAAGAAAAAATGTGGTGCTTTTAGTTTTAAATGATATTAGCAAAATACATATTAGAATTTACTACCCAGAAAGCCTAGCTTAAATCTGTTGTGAAATAGTTGAACAAATATTAAGAGAAAAGAAACCTTTAAGCCAACTGAAGTTTAGAGAAATGAGGAGTTAGAAATCTTTTTTTTTTTTTTTTACTAACATGATTTTTTTTTATGGAATAATAAAATTAATGGACAAGGAGAATGCAATAGACATAATATATCTGAACTTTCGAGAAGCAGTTTTTGCCATGTCACTGAATTTTACCTGATAAGTGAGTTCAAGATCTAAATATGTCCCCTAGATTAAAAAGCAGATGGAAATCTAGGTAATATCTAAGAATGAATGATGGGGGAGATTTGGGAAAGCAAAGAGCTTTCAAACTGGCTATAGCCTGAGTCTCACTTTTCATTAAAGCTGAAAATGGGGTCAACACAATGAATAATAACAAAATAAACAAACAAAATGCCACTGTGGGTATTTCAATTACTTAATGTCACAAGTGGGAAGAAATGTACCAACTCTTTGGCCTACCTTCCCAGTTGCCTTTTAAATTTTTCATTGCGATAACTACCTTGTTTCATGCAGCTAGTTGGGTTCATCAGTTTTTCAGTAGAACTATGGTCTTTTTTAAAAACACACTTGAGCTCACTGGATATATCACTGAGCAGATTTGCACTGATCCAAAGCTTTGTAGTCTCAGGATGCCTCCCACTTTTTGTCAATAATTCTCTGTATGCTGGAGAAAATCAGCCAGAAGGTGAATAGATGGAAACTGGATGATGGAGTAGAAAGTAAGCTAAAGGAGATCTGAAATGAAAAGAAATCTAGATGGATGTTCAGGGGGAAATGAAGAATGCTGAAAAGGAGAGGAAAAAAAGCTTAAAAGTTAAAGGAAGCATGATGAATGGAATGACTGATCCAGGAATAAATACAAAAAGAGCTAGGAATAAAAAGAAAATGATAAAAGATAGAGGAAGAACTGAGTAGCTGTCAAAGTGATCAAAGACAGCAATAGAGGGTTCGGTTTGAGAGCAATTTGGAATTGGTGACAACTGAAATATTCCGTTTGATCGTTGCTGACAATTCATGTATTTTTTTTTTCATTCATCATTTTTTACAAGCTCGTCAAGTGCAGAATGGCTTTGATGTAACTATGGATGAGAACTGGACTTTGGACAGTCTTATGGACCTGAGTTTGTACAAGAGAATTGTGGGTCATAATTTTCCATGTCAGTGTTGGTAAATCAATTAATCTCTGTCTTCATATAAAGATGGACTAGTGGTATATTGGTATCCATCGTAGGAAAGTGAAGTATCAGCCCAGAGTTCAGAGCTCTCCTTTCTCCTTAGGTAAAATAGGATATTCTGTGATTTTATTCATTGCCTTCAGGAAGCTATAAAACAAAAAAGAAAGAAAGAGAGAGTAAAAACATGAAGATTCATTTTTTCCATTTATTTTCCAAAAGCTTGCGTTCACTATTAATGATTGCTATGATTAGGCAATAAAAACATACAAATTTAAGATTGGCATCCCTTTCACAGCGAAATGGAAGTATGTAATTATGTAGCTAGAGAAGAAATATACATGTAGATTGAGGCATTTTTATGCAAAGTCCTGATCAATAGCTTTTTTCCTGTTTTCCTGTGACTCCAGTAATGCAAATAGATTATAAACCTTTTTTGAAAAGTGTTATGAAAATAATTCATTAATAAATGTGAAATGTTGCCAAATGGCATAGGTTTTAAGTGCCTATTATGCCGGTAATGTTTCTGCATTGTAAATTTGAATTTTAAATTATCAGGGGAAAATAGTTATGTTAGAACAATGCAAGTTTTTGTTTCCTCAAAGTGCATAGTAAAAGTCAGGTAATATGACAGCTAACCACCAAAACCTATTTTCAAATTATTTTTTCCAGGCATGACATGTTTTTAATACATTTTTCTTTATGCATCCTTTTAACTTAAATATTCAGATTTTTGTAGCTACATTGGGCATTGTATTAACATTTTTAGTGACACATTAATGTATGCCAAGAAGGATTGTGTTATGTGGTTTGTTTATACTAGTAGTTATTTTTGATGTTAGCTATTTGGTGCAAAATACAATTCTTACATGTTATGGGAACATAAACTTTATTGCTGTCTCATTATCATGCAGAGGCCAAATATGAGCAAAAGAATAGCATCCTATATTAATCTTCCAAAGATTGGTTATGGGTAACCCCAATAATTGTATTACAGTTTAATTAATAGAATAAGAAGGGAATAAATAGCTTCACTTCTGCCTGATAAATGTAATTCTCTCATGGCAAAATATGTGCAGTGAAATCCAGCAAAGAAGTTCTGATGGAATGGCTTTTTGTCTGGATCAGTAATGCAATCTTCTCTTCTATGCCCAAAAGAAAAAAAAGCAAAACTCCATCCTAAGGCTATATTTTAGGTATTCATTTTGGGGGGAAAATACTTGCTTTTTCAACTTTAAAGAATTAGATCCCATTGAACTAGGGGAAAAAAGTATCTAAAATAGCTTACATTGTTTTTTGATTTGGAAATGCAAAAAGTCATCACTGTGTATGGGTAAAGCGACCTTGGTTTCAATGAGCATGCCTGACATTTTTCTCCTTTGCACAAACACTTGTCCTTTGCTGATGGTACTGTGGGAATTTCCCCTGGGCAGAACAAAATCAGAGGGGTGCATTCACGGAGAAAATATTCTAGACGGGGAGGCTGGTAGCCTTGATGGTTCATTTCAGGTCAAATATGGGGATTTCCCTGTAACTTTAAGATTTTCTGACACATGCATTGGAAGAAAGCGAGTTATTACTACATCTACAGAGGTACTGTGAGTGGTAGGATGTGTCTGAAGGTAAAACAAACTGCAGTGTCTTTCACTTACTTCCACGACAGTGTGTTCACGTCGAAGTCTCACACAAAGATCCTCACATGTCTGTAGCTGTTTGGTTCAGCTGGCCAGGAACAAAAAGCTTGACACATGGCTGACAATGACCCGCCTTCCTTCTCTGTGGGAGGCACATGTTGCGTGCTGGGGATGGAGTGGTGACAAAGAAAGATGGGGTCCCTGTTCTGGAGTTTTCCT
Organism: Camelus dromedarius; assembly: GCF_036321535.1. Lineage (NCBI taxonomy): Eukaryota > Metazoa > Chordata > Mammalia > Artiodactyla > Camelidae > Camelus > Camelus dromedarius. The sequence goes on from NC_087461.1 coordinate 11,833,438, forward strand.
CAAGTGGGTAGAAATGAAAAATTAATGCCCAAACAACCGAATGAGGTGACTTCAGATGATCATTTCTGGGGGTGGAGTTGCTATGTTCCAACATACATCTCAAAGCCATTCTCTTCCCTTGAACTTCTGTGGCACCATTTTCTCCCAGCTGACACCCATCTCTCAACTGGTCTCCTCATTTTGACTCTTACCTTCTTCCCATCCTTCCACCACAGTGCGGCTAGGGAAATCCTTTTGAAAACATAAATCAGTTTGTAGACATTCCCCTGCTTAACTTCGTCCCCTGGTTTTGGCCTGCCCTTGGGAAACAGCCAAACCTCCACATCATTCCTGCAAGACCAGAGACATCATCTGATCTCTGCCTGTCTCTAACCCTCCCCACATGCCTACAGTGCCCCTCCAGTGTCCTTTCTGCTTTGAGGAACATATCATGTCTGTCTTTGAACTTGTAGATTTTTTAAAAAAATTAATTCTATTATTATTTGAGGGGGGAGGGAGGTAATTAGGTTTACTTATGTATTTATTTTTTTATTGGTGGTACTGGGGATTGAACCGAGACCTCATGCATGCTAAGCACGTGCTCCATCACTTGAGCTGTACTATCCCCACCTGAACTTACAGATCTTATAGTTCACTCCACAGCACCATCCTTCTCAGATTCTGGCTTTCGGCTAATACGTCACCTTCTTAGAAAGGTCATCTCCGGCCACCAGACCTAGGACAGAAGCCCCACCCACCTCAGCAGCTGCTTACTCCACCGCATGTGTTTCTCCCCAAACACATCACAATCTGAAATTATCCTGTTTGTATGATTTGTTTCTGAGTTTCCCCTTCCTCTCCATGAGTCCAGAGAGCTTGCCTGTGTGATTCCAGCTCGGCACAGTGCCTAGCACGTCATAGCAGCTCAAGAAATATTTGTTAATTGACTGACTTACTGATCAGATTGATGAATGAAAAAAATAGCTACATTTGTGGGATCTAGAAAGCCAGATCAGCATTTGTCATTTAGGGAGAAGGGATTAAACTTAAAACCTGAGCAAAATTTGGGATGGCTGGGGAGTTTGGGGAAATTAAAGCAGAGAGTTCAGAGTGGCAGGCAGTAATCGAATCAAGCAGCTCAGCTGTTCCGGAAAAAGTGCAGGCTGGCTTTGGGGTGAAAAGGCCAGGCCAAGCACTGTCCAGTAGGACGGATGATCTCACACTTGTTTACGGGTTGTTCTGGGGTTATTCTCTTCCTGCTCACATGGTGCGAGTTCTCACAGCGAAACCACTTGCTTGCTGAGAACAGGAGCCCTGTCTTTCTCCAGTGGCTCCCACCACAGTGGCTCCCTGCTTCTTACATAAGCTCCCTAAGGACAGAGGTACTAAGCTCTGGGAGGGCACAGCTACTGTCCTTCGGGTTTTTCTTTTCAGGTTGACGTCCTATCTTCCTGTACAGCCCCAGCATTAGGCAGCCAGATGTCTGGATTCCTTGGGACTAAGGATGTTCCCAGATGCAGGACCTTCAGTTTTAAAACTAGGGAAGTCCCACTGGGGACAACTGAGTCACCCTGCCAACAGGCCACCAGAAAGGCAGCATCCTGCATCCTTATCTTTTTCCTCAAGGTCTTAGTCCTAACAGCCTGCTCCAGCCACTTCCTGACTTGGAATTAATCTTCATTATTTTTCCCTCCACTGATGGTTTTTCTGTACTTCTCGCTCTCAGCTCTGCGTCTCTGCCTTCCCTCTGTGATGATGTCCGGGTTCTGCCTCTGACAGTGCCATCCTTCACCACCCTTAAATGTATGGTCTGATCTGTTCTGGCCCCTGGGAGCTCAGGGACCCTCCCCACCCCAAGAAGCCCTCCTCCCACCTCTACTTCGGGAGAAATGGGAGAACATGGAGAGACATTCCTTAAATACAATTATAATGATATCTCTGACTACACAGCTCAGAAAAAAAAAATGCCTAAGTATTCATAATTATCTAGTGATGCTCTATCATATAGAAGGTGGGTCTGCAAGTTTTCCTGTAAAGAGCTACAGTCATCTTTTAGGTTTTGTGAACCACCCAGGCTCTGACGTAACAACTCAGCTCTGCCACTGTAGCATGAAAGCAGCCATAGACAGTATGTGAACAAATGGGTGTGGCTGTGTTCCAAGAAAACTTTATAAATACTAGCAGAGGGCCTGATTCGGACCTGGGCCACAGTCTGTGTATCTCTAATGTAGAACATCCTTCCAGATAATTAAAAAATTTTTTTTATTAAGTCCACAAAAGTTTTCTTTCTCCCCCCAACACAGATGAGCTGGAGCTCCACATATGACTTACACACTGTCTTCTGGATTCCTGTCTTTATCTCTTTTCTTCTTCTTCTTTTTTTTTTTTTTTTTTTTTGGAGGGAAGATAATTCGGTTTAGTTATATATTCTTTACCTCTTTTCATTGTTCATGCTGTCTCTACACTGGACTTAGGGAAACATGTGCCCCACCAAGTAAATTCTTGCATAAAGACGTGGACATGGAAAGAGATGGTGTGGAACTTATTTTTAGAGGATGTTTAACACCAGTTTGTAACATAAAAGATGGATACAGAGAGCAAATAACTAGAGTCATTGAGATTAATATAGAGTTGATGCATTGTTAATGGGATTGCTGGATTACTAGGGTAAAACTCCTCTGCTAGGCAGTAGTGTCCTCACTGTCACTCTAAATAGTGGTCTTAAAGGTACATCTTGAGACACTTGCTGTTTGCGGTTTTGTATTTTTCTGTGGGGTCAGTGGGCAGGGCTCTGTAGCCGTGAGGGGCATACTAGAGGGCTGCTTTCATTACATGTACAATTTAATATTCCTGAGCCAACTGGTGTCTTCGTAACATATTTTGAGATGTGCCATCCTTAGAAGTACATTTTCAAATGGGGAAGGGGGTGGAAGGGGAAAGAAAACACTGGTGACATTTTAAATTAATTTTTTGGAATGAACTCAGAGTGCCCGTAGGTGAAACTGTTTGTCTCAGATTAGGAATTAGGAGGTGGATGTGCAAAGATGCAGGGAGGAAACAAGGAGGGAAAGAAGCCCGTATTGCAGGCTTTACCTGGTCCTGGAGGTAAGATGTGATTGAAACAGGGACTGTGACAACCAGAGCACAGACGCACTGTTGACCTGCTGCCCACAAGCCATCCCCGCTGGTGGGGTTATTGCAGAATAACAGAGTTCTCTGCAGAGGAGCAGCCGCCCATGTGGGCTCATTGCTGAGCACATACTGCTGAGTCTGGAAAACCAAGAGCCTTAACAAGTAAATTCCACACCCCCTTGAATTTGTGCCTCAATCGGGAAGCCTCAGCAGGAAATCCTCCATATGTTTTCCTTTACTACAAGGAACTTCACAGAGAATGAGTTCATTTCTCTTCAAACATGCTCACATTGCTGTAAATCAGCATTGGCCAGATAATGAGAAATGTCACCAGGAATAGGAGGGGACGCCTACCAGCGGAGATAGGGGAGCAGTTACACTTCTGAATTAGATATTACTTTGGGAGAGGTTTTATTTTTCCCTTTGCTGCTTACACTGTGGACTTCGTGGGCTTTTTTTTTTTTTTTTTTTTTTTTAAAGGACAATCTTTTGCTTTGGACTGTTTCCTAGTAGAACTTGGATACTTGGAGAAATAAATATCAAAGGAAGATTTCTCAAAGATTTGTCCTATGGAAGCACAGAGGTCCCTGAGGACCAAAGGCTTGTAGCTCAGATTAGTCCTTGCTCTTTAGCAAAAAAGCCAAATGTGAAATTCAGGATTACTTTAAAAGTATCACTGCAAGTAAGTACTTTGTCTTTCTTGTTTTCTTTTCTTCCTTCTTAATCCTCTAATAAGCATCTTTTTTGCATGTTGTAATCTCAGTAAAGTTATCAGTTGGACTCTAAAGAGAAGTAAAGTAATTTGCTAGCTCATAAATTAATTACAAGATGAGGTAAGATGTGTTCTGCTCTTAATGCTGTTTAACAGGTAGCAGGTAATATTTATAGCAATGTTTGTGTTTTTATGCCAAGAATTATTTAATTTCATTAATGCTTCAACTGAGTATCTTTTGCCTCATTTCCTCCGGTAATATAAACTCTATTTTAGATTGGAAAATAAGCCAGTAAAAATGTCTTCTGAAAAGAGCATTGTCGCCCCAGCAAGCAAATCGGCTTTTGTCGACTTCTCTGGACTATTTCAGGAGAATTTGCTAAAGGATCTGTAAATCTACAGAGTCAAATTTGCTACAGCTCTGATTCTTGTGAACACCCCACCTTTTGAAAATGGGATGAAATGGTAAATGTGAAAAAAAAAAAAGCTTACTCAGTGGCAAAAGGGCATTGAAACATTAAAATATTTCAGCTGCAAATACCTTTTCTTGATTACACTATTTTTTTTTTCTTTTTTCCTTTTCTTTTGGTTGGGGGAGATAATTAGGTCTGTTTGTTTATTTATTCTTAGAGGAGGTACTGGGGACTGAACCCAGGACCTCATGCATGCTAAGCATGCACTCTACCACTGAGCTATACCCTCCTTCTAATGACACTATTAAATTGAGCGCTAGCAATGCATTTGCTGTTGCCTGCTCAAGACTCCAGGAGTCAAGAGCTGTCAAGCTGGTCTAGCATGTGGTTAGATGGTGCACAAATCATCAGAGAGGCAACCAGAAGTGGCCAAAATACCCTGTTTCCCTCCAGATGCCTAATTTCCACTACCCATCCTTCTGCCCTCCCCTCCCGATGTGGTAGCCGCAATTTGTTCCTGGAGACGACCTGCTACCTCTCCAGCAATCATAAACAGAGGGCTGGAGGCTTTCAAAGTCAAGCCTTGTCTAGTTGATATTTGGACAAAAATAAACACAGGAATGATCTGTGTTTTCTCTGCACCCCAGTGCCTGCACTGCCCCCACTAAAGCCATCATCTGGACCAGAGCTTTCTGCACATCTGCTGGTTCTGAAACAATGTATTCAAAAGAAAGATAATGGTGAAAACCTCTTCTGTGAGTGGACACAGTTGCATTCCTTCCTCCCTCCAGTTTCCCCTGGTCTGCAGAGACTGGCTGTCTTGGCCTCTTGGAAACATGATTCCTGTTCATCAGTGGTTGCCAAAGCCAAGGGCTCCCAGCACTGGCCTTGTTACTGTGTAGCCCGTCAGTTAAAGATCATTATCTGCCAAGCCATCTGTTATTTTCCCTTAGGAGATGGTGTTATTTCAGTTCTATAGGTATCCTTTAAATTCCCCTCTACGGGTTGTGTAGTAGCTAAATGTAGTCCAAGGGTTAAGTCCTGTTGAGAGCAATGGGAATCTATGTCCCACTTTTGAAAGTGTTAGTGGTAATGGGGTAATTTTGGGTGGCTCAAAAGGGTGGGGGTAAACTGGGAACTGCGAAAAATGTAGCCAAGTGAGAGTCTGCTCTTTGACATCCTGAATGGTTGTTGCTTTTAGAGGAGTTCCTTGCTTCCTGATTTAGCTGTGCCTAAGGATTTGTGCTGCTTTTATGGGGCATAGGGTTGCCCCTTTATGGATACTGGCTACCCACCAGGGATGGTGGATTGGGGCTCCACTCTTATGAAGGAAAGCCATGAAGGAGGTGAGTTTTCCTACTCGTCATGCTCCTCCTTCATCAATTTAGAAAATGTTCAGTAGATTTTGCCTTCTTTAAGTGGTCCACTGTCTACCTGCTGACAGTGGACCTCTTATGACTTCTCCCTCCACCACCAATGGAAATTACATTGCTGAATTTCAAAAGCCATCAGGTCATCAACCTTGGGGAACTTCCTTTGTAAAGAGAAAATTTAATTTGCTTTGAGCATCTCTTTTTATAAACTTATGTCCTGGACAAATCGGAAGTATTGTGTCCTGTAGCACATATGTCCTGTGAAGTACTATATCCTGTAATGACAATGATGATGAGATGATGATGATGATGATATCTAAGTACTGACTGCCACCCTTTGCCAGGTGTGATACGGAATGTTCTGTGACACTTGAGACTTTGTATCTTTCCTGCCTTACCTATAATGCAGGTAGTGTAGACAGCCTCCTTCACATATTTCAATGGATGAGGAGCTAAAAAGATCTAAGAATGTTCCTATCAACTAGCATCCTGTATCTTTCTGTTTGTTGTCATTGATGTATCTTTCTTTCAACTGTCTAACCACCAAGGTTATGGACTGTCCAAGCTCCTTTCTGTGTTACTTTACTTCATGGATAATATTTCTGGCAGAACATAGGTAGCAGGCTGGGGTGAAGCAAGAAGAGAAACTGGGGCTTCAGCAGTGAGCTTTGGTACACATATTAGAAATGGCTTTCATTTCTCTCTGCTCTGTGTTAGACTCTATGTGGAGTGTGACTTCACCCCAAGTCATGCTTCTCTGTGCTTCACTTTCTGCAAGGTTACGGGGATAATTAAACTTTGTCAGCTAAAAGCATCAAAATCATGGGGAGAAAACAGCACATTCGTGAGCAAATGTGTTTTAATTGTTTGTGTTGGATCAGGTTCTCGCTGGGGACAAATAAGACACTTAGAAGGTACAATAAAGTCTTTCAAGTTACCAGAAGGTGGGGAATATGGAGGGAGATTGTTGTTTTGCAGTTGTAAAATATATATTTTAAGTAAGGTTTACTATTAATATCTACTGTTATAAAACTTTTATTGACATGACAATTGAGACAAGCTGGTTTGTAGATTATCATTCAGGACGAGTGGCATATGAAATAATGAATAAATGAATGAAGAAAGAATACATTTATAAATTGGGGAATGGAAGTCATTTGGATATTTAATAACACTTTTTTTGGTTGTTTCTATATTGTTTCTAACCTGGGTCATGGGAACATTTTAAGCTAATTTGCATCCTTGATTACATCTTTGACTTAATGATTGTTTATCGAGTATCATTTAGGGCATCACTTTCTGGAATAATCCATGATTACATTTGGGAGCAGAAGTAGTGTACTTTGAAGATGGCATCCACGAAGAGAGAAAAAATTGAATTCAGAAATACTGTCCTCTCACAACTTTAGAGTCACAGAAACCTGAAACTAGAGTCAATTTTGGATTGTCTTATCCAACATTCTATATGAGGAAACTGAAGTCAAAAAGTGAGTTTACACATCACTAATTAGCCACAGAACTAGATGAGAAGTCTAGCCTCTGGCTTCCAAATCCAGTGGCTTTTTTTGTTTACTTTTCAGTTCTGTTTTTAGTATATTTTTTTTTTGATGATTAAAAAAATAAAGATATGCCTCCATGATCATTGCAGGGCTCTTTTGCCTTTTAAAATCTTAATATAAAATATCTAAAACACACAAAAATAATATCATAACTATCTGCAAATCCACCATCAAGATTAAATATACGTTACTTTGCCATCTTTACTTAAGATAATGTGTAAAATAAAATGAAACACATTACGAATACAGTCAAAGCCCTACTCCCACCTTTCCCTCCCTCTTCCCTCCCAAGAGATAATTATCCTAAAATTCCTATATATGATTCCCATGCACTTGAGTGTTTTTACTATGTGTGTGTATGTGTGTATATGTGTTGAGGGGGTGGGCTGTTAGATACAGACATGGATGTATCTATATGTGGTTATAGCTAATATCTATTTGTGGTCATACTATTGCTTTGTGTTCAAATTTTAAATATGTAAAGCATTGTCTTTATTTATATATTCTTTAAACTTTTAATTCAGAGTTGTTTTGGAGATGTATCCATGTCGATACATAGGTATCTGGTCAATTTTATTTTAACTGCAGAATAGTACCATGTTGCATAAATAGTCAAAGGCTGATTTATCCATTTTTTTATTGAGGGAAATGTGATTGTCTCTGCAGTTTTGCTAAACAGTACTGCAATGGTCCTTGTACACATCTTCTTATACTTATGCTAGAATTTCTCAAGGAGAGTTCAACCTAGAAGTTGAATTGTCAGGTCACAGGGATACACATCTTCACTAGAGACTGTTAAATTGTTCTCCAAACTCTGCTGGTTCATCTGACCACCGACAATGTTGAGCAGGAGTTCTAAACTCTGTCTGCAGAATCACCTAGGTGCATTTTAAAATTAATCAATTCCTAAGTCCCACCCCAGACCAATTAAATCAGAGTCTCTGGGGATGGGAACCAGGGCCGGTATTTCATTGCAGTTCCCTGGGTGATTCTAATGTACATCTAGGGTTAAGAACCACTGATTTAGCATTTCTGTTTCCCCACATCTTTTCCAGTATTTGGTATTATCAGACATTCTGTTTTACTAATCTCTTGGGTGCAAGGACTTTCTCATTGCTGGTGAAGCTAAGTGTATTTGTATAATATTATTGACCATTCCAGTGCCTTCCGTTGAGAATTATATGTGGTATATTTCACCCATTTTTATTTCTTTAAATGCCTTTTATTATTGATTTATGGGCACTTTCTTCATATTCTGGACAGTAATTGTGAGAAAGGGCTATATTATTGACAAATATCTACCCTAGTCAATAATTTATCTTTTCACTTATTTGTGGTATCTTTTATCATGTATAGAAGTTTAAAATTTTTAGTATAGTTTAATCTGTCAATGTTTTTCTTTATGGTTTGTACAATGGGAAATCTTAAGTATTTTCCCACATGATTTAATAAACTTATTTTTCTATATTTTCTTCAAAATGTTTTACAGTTATAGTTTATCCCAATGAGATCTTTAATTTGTCTAGAATTTATACTTCTGTATGGTGCAATGTATTGAGCAAAGTTTATCTTTCTTTTGTTTTGTTTTTTGTGGTTTTTTTTTTTTTTTTTTTTTGGTTCTAGTACAATTTACTAACTAGTCCACCAGTCCACCTTTTCACAATGATATTTAATGCTACTGAGACCTCGTACATCTTTTTTCCAGTCTTTCCTTGTACCAATACTATGTTTTAATTATTACAGTCTTACAATGAATGAACCCTTTTAAACTATTTTTTCACAAGTATGTATTGTCTATTCCTGATTATTCACAGTACCATATGAATGTATATGCATCACCATTTCAAGTTACATGGAAGACAGTGTTGGGATTTGGCTTATAATTACATTGAATTTATAGATTATTGGGGAATGATTTCTCTAACTAAATTTGAATGTCCCCATTCAAGGACATAATTTAGCTCTCAATTTATTTAAGCTGACTTTCATGTCTTTCAATATATTTTACAATTTTCCGTACAAATATCTTCCACATGTTTGTTAGATTCATTGCCAGGAACCTTATAATTATTGTTGAAGTGAGTTATTTTTATTGTAAATTTAATTTTTTCTGAACTATTTTAACTACTGGCTGACAGTTTATATAAACATAATAGATTTTTAAAATTTTTATTTATTTTAATTTTTTCCATAATAGATTTTTGTTTAACTCTTGTTTCCAACCATGTTGAACTCCCAGCAAATCTTATAGCCTGTGTGTAGCTTTGTAACCAAATCCTAGGAATCAAAGTTGCCTTATCTCCCCAAAATGCTCTCCCATTCTCTCTACCATTCACCATAACATTCTAGCAAGTCCACAGATATTATGGGGCCTTTATTCAACTTTTTTTGCTGTTAATATTTCTTGATCTGATTTGTCCACATATAATTTTCATGACACATCAAAGAATACACTGCCAAACAAAATAATTAGCCTACTAAAGAGAACATTAATTATTGAATGCTATGACATATTTCAAAATATACACTGTTGGGAGTTTTTATAACTTCTGTTGAACATGCTATAATTTTGACATATATTGCCCCAAAATTCTGTTTGGAAGGAACAAGTTAGTAATAACACACGGTTGAAATAAAAATAAAGGATTCATTAAAAAAAACAAAAAACATAGCAAATATTCTTTCAACACTTGATACTCAAAAGTTATTTCTGAAACTGCCCCATATTAGTTTAGATTAAATCTCTAAAACAAATTATTATAAAAATAAACCCATCTCCTCACTGGATTTCATTTTGTGTTTGGACTGAGGTGGAGTCAGTTGTTAGCTGCATGATCAGAGCACAGACGCTGAGTCTTTTTATTTACTTAATTAAGAATCGCCGTTTCAAACCCTCATCAGTGGTTTCCAATGGCAGTAATCCCTACCCAAACAGTTGTTCCTCTGGATCCTAAGTATTTTGCCAGAACATTAACCTCGACTTGACCCCTGATGGTCACAGGAGAGATATACAAGGGTCAGTAATCATTTCTAGAAGACTATCAAGTATGGACTGTACCCTGGCTTATGTAACTTGCCTTTAAAAATAATTATAATGTGTTTGTCCTTTTAAATGACTCAGATCAGCAAGGCTCATGAAAATATTTAAATCCTTATCAGTTGGAATGAAATGGGCTGGCTCCCGAAAGTGCTGACCTTAGAATTTTTGTGCTGGTTTGTTGATGCTGCGTGCTGATGCACATGACCTGCTGATGTGTGGCTTGGCATGCCACGGAGGCTTTTTCACCCCTGCTGGACGTGAAAGGGCTTCCGGGCCCCTCCATGTGCTGCAGCACATTCCTCCAGCTCTCCAACAAAGCTGTTAATTGGCGTCTGTGACTAACAAGCATACAGTCCCAGGAGCAATGGAGCAGTCTTCCATCACCCATTAAGATGAGCTCTCAGCCCCAAGCTTATCAAGCCTGAACCAGGAGAAGCTAGGACCAAAGGCTTGAGATAAGACAGTCACTGGCAGCTTCATAAACTGCATTCATAATTCTGCATTAATAATAAATGCTGCACCTTTAGCGTTATTACCTAAGCTGTCATAACCTAGACCCTCACTGGGCTGAGCTGTTAAAGGCAACGTACTTCTTTTCAGGAGAATTCAAATTAAACTTGCTTTACCTAAAGTTTAGTCTGAGGACTTTTCTCCAAGTCCTCTTCCCCCTCTTTGTGTAGGGAAGTGATCTCATGCTGCCTGAGGTCATGTGGGATGACGTAGGTGCTGGAGGTGGGCCATGCTGAGCTGGTGAGAAATGTGCAGAAAATCTTGGTGCAGATGGTTCTGCTTTGGGATTTCAGTTATTTTTGCTTTTTAATTTAAACTTTCAATTATGTGCCTTGCTGCCATGTAATAGGGGAATAAGTAGATTAGAGGAGAAGCAGGATGAAGAACTCATAGTTGTTACCTGCTATTTGTTGTATTTGGTCAAAGATGTCAGATAAATAAAATCATTCATGTCAGAAAGTTGCTGGGACTTGGGGTGACAGGGAAGGGAAGGTCACATTCCTTCCCTAAGACCTTAGCCTTGATGTGTGAAAGGACTCTTGAAGATCTCACTTAGCCACTGTATATTACAGACTTCATATTTCTAGGTGACATAAGTGAATACGGGGACATATTCAATAAAAATAACTTCAATATCTTTAAAGTATATAATCATTAATTTTTAATTCTGAGACTGTTATATTCTTCTCCACTCCCATTGGTGACCATGATTCTTCACAGCCCTCCCTCTGCCGTGTGACTCTACCATTTCTTGCCCTCTGTATTTGTATCCTACCATTTCTACTTCTCTGTCTCATTTATTTCACGCTGAGTTTTTCTCATCCCTGGAGACCTGGCTTAAACGTCCTTTCATCCTGTCCAGACTGACCATCTCTTTCCAGTTTTCCATCGAGTTCTTCTTTCTTTCCTTTTGTATGGCATTCCATTGGCCCATGGTTGTGCCCAGTCAGGTCCAGATTCATGGTCACTGGTCACTGGCCCCGTGGGTCTCTGCCCATATACCCTGTCCCACCCATATACCCAATACCTTTGACTCCCCCTGCCTCCTTCTTCCTTTCTAATAGAGTCTGCATCCTGAGCATCTAAGACTCATCGAGAAACTTGTTGATCATTCTCCCCTGCCATCTCTCACACAAATTGTTTCTTTTTATACCCTCTCTGCTCTCAGTACATCAATTATAGCTTAACCTTTCAATGCAAACTTACTTGATTTGGGACCACTGGGTATCTGATGTATAACTTGAGCAACACTCCTTTGCTATATTAAAATATGTGTGATTGACATGCATTGGGAAGGCTGTATTTCATTATTTTGCTGGATACCAGATTCCTGTAGCATCTTGTGTGAATCCACGAACTATTAATTTGCATAATCAATGTCTCAGCAGCTGATGGTGGTGGTATCCAACTCCCTAAAGAACTTCTAGAAAATATATACCTATAATATAGAGTTGGCAGAGTACCATGGTGTTCCCGTGTTACACTTTAAGAACTGAAAATTACAAAGAAACAAGTATCCAGGAAACAACCCAAATGGCATCCAGATGCTCATAAAAATCAGAACATCTCCATTGGAATTACTTTTTCATGCGCCTAATGACTGACATATATAAACTGTCTATAAGCATTAAATCTATCACCATTGGAATATGTTTTTAATATCATATAATTGATCATTATCATCAACTTTTCCCGTCAGTTTTTCTGCAAAATCTATAACTGTTTTATAGTTCCTTCAAGAATCCCAAGACCATTGTGAAATCAGTGTAGCAGTTGGTGGTCACAACTTAAACTGACGTTCTTTACCCTAAAGGTGTGAGTTTCCATCTTCCCTTGATATACCTAAAAGATACAAAGTTAACATTTTTCAAGATTGATGAAGCAATGACAACAGTTCTTCCCCATGGAAGAATGAGAATACATATCTTTAAATTACTACACGAATGACTGAATTCAAACATAAAGAATTATTCCAGTTCAGTGTTATTGAATATTGAAACAGATAATAGTACAAGATATGCAATCACCTTCCTTATATTTTATTAAAAACAGGTAAACACCGTGAGACCCAAGGTGGATTTGGAGACTACTTTAAGCTCTACAAACCTAGGATATTACACTTATGGATAATAGTTCCCCTGTTCTTTGATTACATGATTTTTTTCAAGGTATTTTTAACTTTAGAACACTGAAGCAAAGATGTTCAAATTCAACCTTGGAATTTAATACATCACTTCTTTCACCAGAGACATTTCACTGATCCTGTGTTATTTAAAGGCCAAATAGAACTGTTATGGTGCAAATCTGAAAAGAATGTCAGAACAAACGCAGTATGGAGATCACATTTTCGCAGAAATGATGATTCCAAGTCTTGTAATTTAATTTGCATGGTTGAATGAACCTGTCTTTCTCCTGCTCCAAAAATACAGCCTACCACATCCCAAACTGCAGCCCTACAAAAAAGAGGCCAAGTCCCTGAGTTAGCATTCTGCAATCATGCCTACTCCACAACTTCATACCCAGTAACAATTTTTTAATTAAAAATGAATTCTAAGCCCACAAGCCTGTCCTTTCTGAGAAAATGGTGGGAGAAGAAAAGAATTACTCTATTTTTTTAACTAAAAGTGAAGAGACTTAACTTAAAAACAGCAGTGAAATTTATATTTCAGGTGGGGAGCATGTGAACTGTCACAGAAAGATATAAATGGTGTTACCTGGAACCCAAGGAAGTAACACTGTTGGCACTTTTTCAGGGAATTTGAAAAAAATTCTTCCTAGGCGAATTTCCCTAGGTTGCTTTGATGAGTATGTTATTAGGATCTAGCTCTCTGTGTCAGTGGGCACAGTTCTGAAAGAGACAGTATCCACATTATCACTAAAAGATGTGCTTATTACTCACAACATAGTCCAGCGGTGTGAGGATGAGGAGAGTGAGGGTTCTGCTCTAAACCATCACTCAGGGACCCAACATGTGGCTTTGCAGTTTCTAGAGCCTGTTTTCTCTATATTCAGTCTGCCAATGGGAGCCCATCACAGAGGGTTTCAAGGAGGTTTCCTAGGGCCAGAGCTGGTCGTGGTATATACTCCTTCTGCCGTCATCCCATTGACTGGAATTCAATCCTATGACCCCATTTAACTGCAGAGGAGACTGAAAAATGAAACCTAAATGGCTGCCAAGAGGAAAAAGAAATAAGATGTGATGAATACCTGAGCAATCTCTGTCCCATCTTCAATAGTTTTGACTCGGGGTTGAGTAACAGGGTATGTGAAAATAGCCCCTTGGTTGGTCCTGAATGCTGGTAGCTTTAAGAAAATATTGGACCAGGGGTGTCCGTCCCAGGAAGCTGTAGCTATATGTTTCCTACTAGGGAGGGTGCTCAGTTTTAGAGGCTGTGATAAGTGTAAGATGAATCAGATATTGTCTCTGACCTCAGGCAGTATACGGTCTCCTAAAGGAGCAGGCTGTCTGTATAACTAGCTGTGTTCTAGCTGATGTAACGGGATGTTAAATTGGAAGTTTCCACTGAGACTCCAAGCTCTAACAGATGTGAAATTCCAAAGTTATCTACCAGATCAAGGTGCAGATTTTCCCCCAAAAAATAAAAAATGGGCTCTATAACCTAAAATGTTCTTAGCTACAAAGAGGATCTGTCTAAAAGGTTTCTGAGAGTGAAAGCTGGGAGAGGATTGTATGAAGAGGATGTTTGCTTAAAAAATAAATGTAAAACAAAATTGTAAACCATGCTGTGTTTTCACCCACATCCCTAAGGATGAGATCTGAGTGCTTTCTGCCACCTCACCTAAGTGCTAGTAAGACTGACTGCAACAGGACCATCTTGAGAACTTGACCCTGTCTCCTGAGGTTGGGAGTGGGGACACAGTAGACTGTTGTATCCCTCAATTCTGAGAAGTCTGGAAGAGGCTACACCATGACTGGTGAGCTGTTCTGATGTCAGGAGCAAAGGAAAGTTGTTGTCAGGCTGAAATCAGCCGGCATGGGGGCACCTGAGATTCTGTTCAATTTGGCAGCCCAGAGGGGCAATGGGACCTCAACAGAGAAATGCTGAAGGTGGAATGCTATATACCCAGGGGCTAAGAAAGGAGCCACAGGCTGGACTAGAACTGCTGTGCCTGAGTCAGTAAGTCAGAAGACCTCAGATTGGGAGAATCTCTGAAGAACCCACAAAAGTGATCTTGGAGAGAAAGAGTTGGCTTTCCACATTGGACATTTTGTCTCAGGATGCTGTCCATCTAGAGATCTTTCCTCTCCCTCTCATCTCTCTTCCATACCTCAACTTGGGGAGATGGAGGTTGGTCTGAAACAACAATTAGTGAGTGAAGGAGGATGGGAATGAGAAAGATAGAGGAAGCCAAACACACCCTTCATGTTGAAGACACCAGCTTGCCTGTGGGCAGTCTTGGATGGGAGATGATGATGGTTAGCTTTGAGTGATGGCTCAAGGGCTGATGAATACTGAGCTAGACATTCTTATTTCTGAAATGAGATTGTGGTTTGTAACCGGCAGAGAATGTAGAACCTTTTCTTAACTAGGAATGATCAGAAAAATCATAGTTTTGCTGGAGTTTTCATCAGGAACAGGGGAAGAGCTAATTTCTTCGATCAGGCTTAAAGGGACAGTCACAGGCAAAAGCAGTACTCTTTCATGACTGCAGCTGACATAGCTGGTTTGTTCAGTGTGCCGTTTGTGTTTGAATTCTGGTGAAGTGCCCCAGGAGAAGTACAAACAAAGAGCTCGGAGAGGTCAAGTAAAAAGTGCTCGCTTCTAGCTGGAGTGGAAGTGTGCCCAAGGAAAGGATGCATGGAGAAGGAGGCACATGCATCAGACCTTAAAGATAAAGTGATTTAAATGTGCAGAGATTTGGGGTGGGGTGGCTCTGAAGCTTTGTTAAAAGCATTTCTAGCAGAGCAAACAGCATTGAAAAAAAGCAAGGAATGTGTCAATGTAGATTCATCCTTGGTAAAAAAAAAAAAAAAAAAAGTACCATTCTGGGGAGTGATACTAATAACAGAGGAGGCTATGCCTGGGTGGGGGCAGGTGTTCAGGGGGGATACGGGAAATCTCCTGACTTCCCACTCAATTTGTTGTAAACCTAAAACTACTCTGTAAAAATTGTCTTTTAAAAAAAATAGGCAAGGAGACAGGGAAACATAGCAGGTGCATATAGAGTAGCAATTAGTTCCATCTGGCTGAAGCCAAGCATGGGGCAATAGTGGACAATAAGGCAGAAAAGGCAAGGAAGCAAGGACGAGGCAGGCAACCAGGGCAAAAGGAGAACCCCTGTGGCTGAGGTGACCTTCATGGGAGGTAGCCTGATGTCTACCTTACAGTGTCCAACAAGGTACAAGACGACGTCAGTTTTTATCTAGGTAGACTGAGTTGATATCCAAGGGGGGCTGTGATGACTAAGGCATGAAAACAAGGAATTTTAGGCAGTGGGGATGATAAATGCAATAAGTTGTACTTGAAGGTAGTCATTTCATCTTGGAGTAGGGTTGTGAGTCAGGTCTGTATAGATGGGAAAAGCTTCTTTTCAGATGGGCCGCTCCAACACGTCAGTTCTGTGACCTCTGACAAGTAATCTCACTTCTCTAAGCCTCAATTGCTTCATCTATGAAGCAGTCAGTAATAATATATGAGCACTCAATAGACACACAGACTGCCCAGCATGGTGCCTGGCAACCAGGGAAGCCACCTCTCTTCTCTTTGCTTCAAAAGGAGGAGGATGGAGATTCCTGATAGCAGGCTGCTTATCAGGGTATGGTCCCTGTCTCGGTGAGGGAACTACAGGGAAAATCCAGAACCCACAGCAGATGCCCTGTTTCGTGGAACAAGTCATCAGTGGGAATGAGAGGGGGAGGCTTTAGGACAGTTGGTCTTCAGATCCCCTCAGCATTGAGGTTGGGGCGAGGAACACCCCTCCTCTGGCAATTTTGAGTCTGCTGGCCTTGGGTGGGATTGGCTGAGGGACTGGGTGGGGCTGAGTTTGCAGGTCACAAGTCCTCAGTGTTTTAAGGTCATCTGGGAAGCAGGAGAAAAATGGAGAGTGGGGAGCAGGAGTTTGAATGTTATTCCAGTACGGCCTCAGGCTTGGAAGGAGGGCAGGGATGGGAGAGGGGAGAGACCTGAGACGTCACATGTCACTGCAGCCAGGCAGGTGACGGGGTGATGGGACAGCTCAGAGAGTGAAAACAGCATGGACCACTGCCTGGAAGCAGAAAGAAATGTAAGAGTCAAGAGATGGGCTCTCGTCATAGTTCTGCTAAGCTTTCTGAGCCTTGATTTCTCCATCACATGGACTTACAGTGACATTTCACTTACCCATAGGCTGTGATCTGAAACTTCCTCTATGCAAAATTCAGCCAAAACAGAAAAGTAAATTAGAATGGTTTGTATTTATTGACTAGATACAGCCTTTTTAGTGAGTTTACAATAATATAAGGCAACAGCCTCCTTACTTTAGAATCTCAAGTAAATAACATTTACAAAGAAAACCACCAATGAAAATTTTTTGAGCCTGGTTCTTCTAGAAAATGTTGGCTGAGCATTTAACTCTATACTGTCAGGACACCTGGCTGGCCCTTGAAATTAGCTCGGAGTGAGACTGAATTACTCATATTGTTCAATTTTTAAATTTATTTTTATTTTTTTAAACTGATAAAATATACTTTTATTTAGTTTGTTGAGTCAGAGGATCATAAAAAATACTGCTAAAGTAGATATCAGGCAAACAGAAAGGTGCTTTAGAAGTCCAGTTACCTTGGAGTTTAAACTAAGAGAAAAAGGTCATAATGTTTCCATGCAATACATACTTGGTTCTTTAAATAACAATTATGACAAACAACAGAAAAGAGAATTAAGGAATGCTGCACTTGTGATTCATACAAAACACCAACATTTTGCATTGTACATAATTTAAAGAAATGCCCCAAACACTTTTCAAAATACTGTAGTAGCCAACACATAGACACATGCCTTAGGTGGCCACAGGAATGCAGTTTAGAAAGGGAAGAAAAAAAAATCACAATGGAGCTACTCAATTACTTCAGAATCACTGAGCAAGAAAAGCAACATTGAACTTCCATACTGGTTTTATGTAACTTCTATGCAGTACCTTGACTTAAGTCCAAGAGCGAAAGTTAAGACTCTCCTCCTCTACTTTTGGTAAACAACTGCATGGTAAACTTAGATGACTTTTCCCCCTGGATTTTACCTGGGCGTGGCCTTTTAAATTTTTTATTTAAAAGAGGGCAGGTTTAACACTTTTATACTGATGTCACCCATGTTAATATTTCTTGGGATCTCAGGAAGATTCACATTCTTTACAGCTGATACAGCGCGGGCTGGAGCTCCCGCTAAGCCAGCCTCAGACGTCTCCAGTTTGTTCTGTGCATCAGTCTGTGTAACAATCTCATTGACGTTGGTCTCCAACACCATTCCCCCATCACCATTTCTGCAAGAATATTGTGTATCTCGTCTACATGGAAAGTCAAATCCAGTTCACAGATTTTCAAAACACTTGTCTAATGTTTCCACAAATACTTGAATTAGATCTAAAATGCCAAGTTCACTTTCAGAAGAATCCACACAGAAGACAAAATATAATGTTGCTTAATGTCTATAAATCAGTTTTGTCGTCAGATCCTCCAATTAATAATCCTCCTTTTAGGAAATTACAAACATTTTCATCTCTCTTAAATTCCAAATGGCATGTCTCTCTGATGGTTCGCTGTGGTGTATCTTCATAGTAGGGCTGGTAGATCTTGGAGAGCTGTGGTTTTCCTGTGGTGGTTAAAGATGAGGATCGCCTTAATCATGGCTGAGCCGGGGGAGACGGGGTGGGAGCTCAGGGCCAGGGCCGGGGTTGGGGGGTGGTGTGTGAGCCTCACCTCAGGATCTTGCCATTGGCAATCCTTCCCCACCCATACCCTCATGCCCCTGAGCTGCGGGGTGGGATATTGTTCAATTTTTGATGGCTTACAAAACATAAAGTGTACCCTAAAGGTCGACAATCTTGCCACAATTGAAAAGATTATTTGGGGATTTTGTTTTTTGTTTGTTTTTTTGTTTGTTTTTGGACCAGGGAGGTATTTAGATTTATTTATTTACCTATTTATTTATTTATTTTAACAGAGGTACTGGGGATTGGACCAGAACCTCGTGCATGCTAAGCATGCACTCTGCCACTGAGTTGCTCCCTCCCCACCTGAAAGATTATTTTAAATGTTCCATAAACCCTGGTGTCAGGGTCCAAAGTGGGGTATTAAAGGTGGCTTGAATGATGGTGGCATCATTAAAGTAACGTGACTCCTTTGAAGGGGACAGTGCTCATTTACTATGTAAATTCTGGCATATTATGGCATATTTATTTTTAAAATGCATCCCATAGAATCACATTTGAGAAAGCATTGATTATTATTAATCCCTTTACAAAAGTAAAAAGATTGTTGTCATATTGGATGCTGCCTTGGAACCTGGAGATTGCAGACCTCAAGTTCACCCTCACTGCTGTGGGCAGGATTAGTGTTCTCTCTCTGCCCCTGGCAGTCAGGCAGGTTGAAGACTGAATCCTGCCAAGACTCAATGACTACAGATGCCCGGGCTTGTCACAGAATATCCCCGGGCCTTCAGGAGACCGCCTTCCCAGTGGTGATTCAGAACAGAGGCTGACACTTTGCAAACAGCATTATCTTCAGCTCCACCTACACCTTCTTTGAAAGGCCACACCACGTTTGAGCACATCTGCTTTTCTTGAGATGTCTAGTCTAGCGCCATGAAGGTGGGCCCAGAGCCAGCACTCTTTGCCCAGACTTTGTTTCAAATTATTGTGAACTGAGTTCATTTTTAAAGCATGTAGTTTTAAAATGTAGGGTAAAGTCCTATTATTACATGAAGTATCATAAGCCATTTATAACTCTATCAGGATGCACCAAGCCTGAAAATGGGAACAGTAAAGAGAGTATGTGGCATTTGGAAGGTTTTAGAATTATCAAATCTTAATGACTATGAAGCATTAAGATTTAATTATCTATGTATTCTCTTATTAAACTGTGTTATGACATCTTATTAAAAACACTTCTTTTCTACGCAGGGTCTTAT
Source organism: Camelus dromedarius (assembly GCF_036321535.1). Taxonomy (NCBI): domain Eukaryota; kingdom Metazoa; phylum Chordata; class Mammalia; order Artiodactyla; family Camelidae; genus Camelus; species Camelus dromedarius. Next base: position 11,853,275 of record NC_087461.1, read on the forward strand.
AAAGCCATGGTTTAGGTAGACATGTCATTTCAGAATCGGCAATCCTTTCAAATGCACAAATGATTTTTGGGGATTTTTTTAATTGCAGAGATTGTTTGCTTTGCTTTAAATAACCAAACTTAACATCTAGAACTAACATTCTTAATGTAGATTTGGAAAATATAAGGAAAAAATTTTAATCTATAGATAATGACAGTTAACAATAACTTGATCAAAAATTAAAACTTACTCTGCAAAACACACCATTGAAAGAATAAAAAGGCAAACTATGGGCTGGGAGAGAATATTCCCAAATCATATAGTTGACAGAAGACTTGTACCCAGAATGAATAATGAACACTTAAGACTCAACAGTTAGAAAACAACCTAATTAAAAGACAGCAAATGACTTGAACAAACACTTAACCATAAAGGAGAATATATGACTGTCAAATAAGCACATGATGAGGTGTTCAATGTCATTAGTAATTAGGAAAATGCAAGTTAAACCATGATAAGATACCATGATTAACCTATTAGACTAGATAAAGTTTAAAGACTGGCAATACCATGTGTGGGGGAGAATGCAGAGCGAATGAAACTCACATGCCACTGGTGGGGATGCCAAATGGTACAGCCACTCTGGAAGATAGCTTGGCAGTTTCTTATCAGGTTAAACATACACTTACAATATAATCCAGCAATCCCATTTCTAGGTATTTACCCTAGAGAAATGAAAACGTGTGTTCACACAAAAACTACTATACAGATATTCATAGATTTATTTATAATCTCCAAAAACTGGTGACCATCTAAATCTTATCAGAGGGGTAGTGGGTTAAACATACTGTGATAAATACTGTTGACCTGAAACAAATAGACAGCCAGCTATTTCTCCAGCAAAGATGGGTTTATTCGGGATCAGCAGAGAACTGCAGTTCTGAATCTGCAACCATAGTGAGCCATGTGCAAGTCCTGGAAGGGCAAGGCAAGGAAAATGCTTTCATAGAGGGGAAAAGGAAGTTGGGAGGACTATCGTAAACAAAAAGTCCATGGTTTGTCATTGGCTGAGTCCTTGCCAGGAAAGAAGTCTTTCTTCGTCCTGTTGGACAATCAGTGCAGGGGATGACAACTCCCCTTCTGGTCTCTCAACTCTGAGGTTTCTGTTTATCAATTTTTTTACAATTCCTATAAGGGAATGGTCCTCATCCATAAAACAGAATGAAATTTTGATACATACTTGTATATATTAAAGAACTTGTATAAATCAGAAGATAGTTATGCCGATTAGAAGTCAGAAAAAAAAGTTTACCTAATATATGATTCCATTTATATGATGTTCTCAAAAACCAGAAGGATAGTGACAGAAGATCAGTTAGGTGTTACGGGATGTGTGGCCACAACTGGATAGCAAGAGGGAACTTTGCTGAGTGATAGAACTTTTAGGTATCCTGATGGTCGTAGCACTTATATGAAACTAGATATGTGTTTAAGTTCATGAAACTTAAATTCATAGCTTACACACATACTCACACAAAAATCAACTTTATTGTATATCAATTAAAAATAAATAACAGCATGAGTAGGCATAGGGACTAGGGTTTCTATGAGATAAAAGTAATTTTATTGGTAAATTATGACAGCATAAAAATTTTTTAAAGTAGTTCCAGAATTTTAGTGGTCTTTATCCTGTAGGTTACAGCATATTTGAGACCAATCATCACATTTTTGCAGAAAAAGATTGTCCTCTCCCCTTTTCCAACTTAGAAATCTTTATTTTGCAATATTCAGGCGATCACAGAATTTGTCTAGTCATCCACACTAATCTTTTTCATACAGTTGCTCTGCACTGCTGGCATATAAATTTTGATAACGGAAAGAGTTACTTGATTAAGAAATTAAGTCTTTGTTCAAGGGTCTCCTGAGGTTTTCTTTGCTGATGGAAACAAAATGATCCAATGCACAGAGTTAGGATGCTTGCCTTCCCAGATTGTAAGTGGACAGAGGTCTGTGGACAGGATAGAGCATGAGGGATGTAAAAGATGACCCCTTGGAGACAGAAGGAATGATTTCTGGATCAAAGAATATCTTATTCAAAGTCCAGAGATTTCCGTTGTATTGAAGACTAATCCTGCCTGCTTGGCTCAAAATTGCACAAAGGGGAGTTTTTTGGAAGGACAAAGGATCAGCTCAGGATGTAGTGAAATGCAAATTCTTAAGTTGAAGTGAGGTCATTTTCTTGCCTTGACTATGGATTCAAGCCATCAGGTATTTAGTGGGTGACAGCGTCCCGATCTCTGCTAGCGTGTTCTAGCTGAAAGACTTGGTTTGGGGGAGGCGGCTGGCCTCCTTTGAGTTGTGGTTCTGGCACAGGTGACTCCATGCTCGCACCTCGGTGATCTGTCTTTAGGCTCTCAGGGCTTTTGTGACTTTGTGGCAACCACACTGAGAAAGGAGTGCTGGGTGATTTCTTTGTGGGGATGTTGAGCCTTTGGGTATTCAGTTTTGGCAAATTTTTAAAGTGACAAATATCTCAATGAGAAATAAACTTGAGATGTATCATGGATGAGAATGATAATAACTATTTCTTCCAGAACAAATGGATTAAAAAAAAAAAGAAAGAAAGAAAGGAATACATGAGAGTTAGTGTTGCTCTTGCAACAGCATTTAAATATCTGTGCGGGTTGGGTAAAGAATTTATTAGCAATGTTTTTCACCCTCAGATGGTTATTAGCATTGTAAATTAGCATTGTTCTTAACCCTCTGATGATTCCATTGGAGAGGGTCAGGTCATGACTCCAGAGTATTTCTGTGGAATTCTGAGTTCAGACACTGGATTGAACAGCTGTGGTCTAATTATATTCAGCCACTGTTCCTTAACAAATACGTATCTGAGGTTCATCGAACGTCTGATGCCAAAAAGACATAGAAGATAAAAGCCAATTGAATCTTATCTCTACTTTGGATCACTTGGAAGGAGCCAAGATCAACACATATATACGTAGTACAAGTTTATGGCGCTGTCATATTTATTTTTTAAATGATATTTTAATTGACATTAAAAATTAGAACCAAGTAACCCACAACAATGATGATAATATAAATAATGATTAGATTCTTAGGCTATCCTTTGAGGATCTATTTAATCTATAATAAACCTGGACCTTGGAAACTTATCATCACACACAACCTCTTTCTCTTGGAAAATGTATTTCAATTTCAGACACAGAATAGAAGGCACACACTGTTCCATCCGGGCAGCTAAGGAAGGACTCATGTGTACCCTCTCACTGGGTGAACCAGTGGGCAGACTACACTTTTTCTCAGGGTAGAAACAAAGCAGAAACACTAAAATCCTTGCTATGGGGTGAATATTTGTGTCCCCCTCAAATTCACATGTTGAAATCCTAGTCTCCAAGGTGACAGGACCTTTGGGAGGTACACGGTCATGAGGGCAGAGCCCTAATAATTGAGATTAGTACCCTTATGAAAGAGACACAGGAGAGCTAGCTTGCCCCTTCTGCCATGTGACAGCAGACAGCAGTCTGCACCCCAGAGGGTCCTCACTAGAACCTGACCCTGTTGGCACCTGGTCTCGGTCTTCTGGCCTCCAGAATGGTGAGGAATACACTCCTGTTGTTTATAAGCCGCTCAGTCTCTGGTATTTTTGCTCTTGCAGCCTGAAAAGACTAAGACAAACAAACAAACAAAAATTGAATAAAAATGTTTTATATAATAATGTATATTTGAGATGAAGATTTGAGCACTCATGGGAAAAAAATTAGAACTTTGTTGAGCTTCCTTAATTCAGTTTAGAATTAACTTTTCTGTCGACTCATATAGAGAGATTGCCAGTGCCTCAGGAAGTCCTACTCAGGCTTCACTCCCTCAACCCTGTCAACCTATTTCTTTCTTCCTCAGTTCCCAAAGTGTTGGTCCCAGTGATGGAACCTGTACTTGGGGTGTCGTATCCTCCAGGGAAACAAGCAGTGAGGGCCCTGGCAGAGGTGGGCTTTATGACACGGAGTGGCTAAGAGGGTAAATCTTCTGTTAAGTGTTAGTACCACACACACACACACACACACACAAACAGTAATTATTAGAAAGGGTATGGGAGGAACTTTTGGGAAGTGATGGATATGATTATGGTCTTCTTGGTGGTGATGGTTTCATGGTTGTATACTTATCCCCAAACTCATGAAGTTGTAAGCAACTAAAACACATACAGCTTTGTACATACCAGTAAAGTCAAGTGGTTTTTCTTGAGTTTCAACTAGAAATTGACCATAATCAAAAGTTTGATCCAAGTATTCAGAACCAAAGTTTGATTTGGGGAATGTTCAGAAACCAGCCTATTGAAGAGGAAAGTCATTTGATTAAAATAAAAAAGAGACACAATTTATTGATTATATTGAAGTTAAAATTGGGTGATAATAACTATTCCCCTGTTTCTCATGGCTGGGTTCAGCTTACCTGTCAAACAGGAAATTTCTACATAAGGCCAGGCAGATCCTGTACACATACACTGATTCTCCTCTTCATTCCTTTGCCTTGCTACTTGGAATGTAATATGAGCCACATATGTAATTTTAAATTTTCTAGGGGCCACATTTTAAAAAAGTAAAAAGAAATAGGTGAAATTAATTTTAATGATGTATTTGATTTAACCTGATAGTTTGAAACTATTATCTCAACATATAATCAATATTAAAAACATTAATGAGATATTTTCCACTCTTCTCTTTTTACTAAGTCTTCAAAATTCAGTGTGTATTTTTCCCTCCAGCACAACTCAATTCAGACACTAAATTTTCATTAGAAATACTTGATCTGGATTTAGACTTCATAAAATTTACAATTGAAAATGTAGATTCACATACTCAAGTTGTCCCAAACATACCTCAATGTTTTCATATAAGTTAATCAAGTGTTTAAATTTATGTATATAAATTGAGGGGCCTGGACAAGGAGATCTCTTTGCTAAATTACATGATTCAACATTCTTAGACATGGCCTTCGTGTGGGTAAGTGTCAAGGCATTATCTTGATATAGATGAGATGGTTTGGAGAAAGAATGAAAACTGCAAAGAAGATGCTAGGGGCTTTTGCTAGAAAGATGAAAAGAAAAATACCGGTGGAGACAGGTGGGCAGAGTGACTGTCAACCTTGAATACTGTTGCGAGTTTAAAAAGGACAAACAAGTTCAGCCTCCCAGAATGTCATGTGACAAAGAATTGTTACTGAAAACATCACAACAGCCCCCATGGGTTTAAAATAAAAAATGAGTGAGGGGAGGGGGAGGGCAGGGTGGAACCCCTGGGTACTGTTCTTGATACTAAAAAACCAGCATATATACAAGAAGAAAAAAATGCATTATTACTACCCTCAAAAACCCAAACTACCATAATTCCACAGCAGAGGTAAGACGTGAATCTACACCAGGCTGAAATTATTTTCTTGCACCATTAAAAGTAGGGCAGAGAGGAGAAATAGGAGGGAGCAGTTCACCGAATGTTTCAGGTAGATTCTTTAGGGTTGCAAAGGACACAGCGATACACAGTTTTCTTTAGTTGAAGAACATTTAAAGTTAAATAAAGAAATAAGGAGGGAAGTGTCTCCATAGCTACACAGAAACCTCATGGACCAGGAAGGCCATACAGGATACAGCTGGAGTCGTGCTGCTCTCTGGACACAACAGCTGTTGTCACACAGTTATCTTCTCATCCCAGAAACCGAGGGGCTCAGCTGCCTTCTCTTTCTGTTCTTCTTTTGCTGCTGTAACTTACTAGAGAATCCTCCCCATGTGTCCCCTGTTCAGTCTCATTGTGTTTGATTGGTTCAGTGAGTCACCACTGAGCTGGGGATACCTGGCCGCCTCCTATGCAAGCCACCAGCCTCTGGGTGAGTAAAACGTACTGCACCTGTTGGCTGTCTGCATCGTTAAACTAGACTTAAATTTGTACATTCTAGATGGAGAAGTGAGAAAATGAAGGATCTAGCAATAAATAAGAAACCTAGAATTTAAAAACCTAAAAACAGATTTACCATATGATCCAGCAATCCCACTCCTGGGAATATATCTGGAAAAGATACATGCACCCCAGTACTCACAGCAGAGCTATTATAGCCAAGACATGGAAGCAACCTAAATGTCCATCAACAGATGACTGGATAAAGAAGATATACACACACACAGACACATACATGTGTATGTATATATTATATATATAATGGAGTATTACTCAGCCATGAAAAAGAATGAAATAATGCCATCTGCAGCAACATGAATGGACCTAGAGATTATCATACTAAGTGAAGTAAGTCAGGCAGAGAAAGACAAATATATAATATCACTTACATTTGGAATCTAAAAAACAGTACAATAAACTTATTTACAAAACAGAAATAGACTCACAAACATAGAAAATAAACTTATGGTTACCAAAGGGGAAGGGTGGGCAATAAATTGGGAGTACAGGAGTAACAAATACAAACTACCATATATAAAATACATAAATGATAAGGATTTACTCTATAGCACAGAGAATTATATTCAGTATCTTATAATAAACTGTAATGGAAAAGAATTAAAAATATAGGTATTTACATATATGTGTATAACTGAATCACTTTGCTGTACACCTGAAACTAACACAGTCTTGTAAATCAACTATACTTCAATTAAAAATCAAGAATTTAAAGAGTCATAAAAAATGTATTACATAAAGAATTTTATTTTTATTCATGCAGGCATTCAAACCTTAAAGTATGGTACTTTTCAATCTTCAGTGCGAGACTAAATTTTCAAAGTATGTATCTTTATCAGTTATCTGTGACATAGTGGTAACTCAGAAGCCTTTAAATGATAGGAAAACTGTGCAAAAGAATATATATACAACATCTCTTGTAAGCAAAAGCAAAAGGAGATAAAAGAAAAGACACTGAGCAAAAATTAACATAGAGTGAGCCCAGCTAAGAGCAGAATGGACGCAGATTTTAAAATGTGTTTGCAAGCCTCACATCAGTTCTATCCTGGTGCTTCTATGATGAAAGGGGGAGATGCTAATTGACTCAATTTGCGATTCTGGTAAATTCACAAAGAGAAAGCGATGTACCATGAGACTGACCCTTTTAAAGGAAGAAATTCAGAAATCTGGGTGTAAGGACCACTAGTACAAAACAGGATATGTAATCAGTATCTTTAACTGAATGCATAGGAAGGAGATGATGTATTTTTAAAAGATGCCTTTTTATAGTTCTGAAATGGAAATGGCAGGATCCTGGAGCACAATGGCAGATCAAATACTTCTGGGACCATTTCCTACGGTTCTGCTATTTTTAAATGTTTTGTGCTTACTCCTTCCTCAGGTCCTCCTGTAGCCTGTCTTTTAGTGTCCTCCAAGTTACTCGGGGCATCTGCTTTTCTCTCTTTAACCCCACCTCTCACATTCCTTTTAATTTATATATCCTGCTTCTTCGTGATTTTCCCAATCCTGGACAAAGAGTTATTTACAGCTGCCAAATGGTCACAATGGTTTTGTAAACAGGGAACTTATTTGAGTTAATGATTATCATCTTATTTGGATTTTCCGTGCAGATCAAAGAACACTTTGGAATTTGATTAAGTATGAGATTGAACATTTTCAAGTTGCACAGAGAGAAGAATGCAAGTGAAGTCTCCCTCCACTTGAACTAGCTCGTGTTCTCCAAACCTACCTCTGCAGTTCCTATTTATTTTATCTCTGCCCCGTCTGCAGCAGCTACACAAACAGGTCTTGAATTGTTAGAAAATTGGGATAAAAACTTTAAACATTGTGGTCAAGGATAACTCCATTCTGCCCTTCCTTGTCTGTTTCACTAGGCTGTTAGGCTTTGCTCATTAACACATCCAAGTGTTGATAATCTGAGATTAGTTTGGGGTTTAAACTGTAATTAAGCACTGTACACACCTATGCAGGTGGGCCTTTTATGAGTTATTCTGGCCATTAATTGTTATATAAGGATCATATTAAACAGAACTTCAAGAAAGCAAAGCCAGAAAAATAAGTGTTGACTGAGTAACTAGCATAAAGGTTTCCTTTTTTTTTTTTTTTTTTTTGTCTTTGTAAGAAATTCAGCATTTACTTTATGAAAACATCTACTTGTGATAAGAATCAACCACTATATTTTGTACTTGTAACATTTGGTCAGGAAAGATACAGTGATAGAGTCACACAAAAGTTCCTCCTGCATGTACATTTTTGTATTTTTTTTAAGCGACTCTCAAAGTCTTTTGTATGAATACAGTTTGATATTTGAAGAAAACTCGAGAGTTGCCCATTGTCATTTTTGGACTAATTTGTATCAGGTTTAGAGAGAAATACTCTCATTTTAGAAATTGTTACTGTAAAAAGAATCGAGACACTGTTGCAGGGAGCATCAGCATGTGTATTTAAAGAGGAACAGAGTCTAATTGGACACAATCTGATTATTATCAAGAATTTATTCATTCCCTGGTTGATATATTGAACAAGGCGAATCAGTAGCCCCAACCTTTGTCTGCTAAACCCTGGTAGGAGGAGATAGGCTGGGATGATCCCCCTTCCACCTCCCAAATATGGAGGAAGAGAGAAGTTCACAAAACAGATACGTGTCAGAGAGAGTTGCTTGGAAAGTATTTGGTGCTTCCTTAGGAATTTGACGGTTGCTCCTTCTCTTCAACATCACACGCTTACAAATTTCACTGCACCTAGGAATCACTTAGGGAGCATGCTTTAAAAACAAACAAAAAAAAAGATCCCTGGAGATTCTGATTCCAATGGGAAAAGATTTGGTGAGGTCCCAGGATCTGCAGTTTAAATGACCCTTTCTCTGTAGTTCTGGAATTGTCTGGCTAGGAGCTTCTGCTGGTTGATGGATGTGAGACATCTTGTTCTGTTCTACCACTGTGTTCATTGCAGAGATCAAACAAGCACCCCATTTCCCTTCAAAAGTTTGTAAATGTATTTATTTCTTTATTTTTGGAATTCACTGCCAATGGGGTGAGGGTGAAGAGTGGATTGCCTTTCTTTCTCGGAACACATTTTGTTTTGTAGGGAAAGAAAAACCTTTAAAAATGATCTATATTTTCAGTTCTTAGAGAGCCTCTCTTAACCTTGAAAGCACCACTTTGGGATTTCTTGGAAGGGTCAAGTTAATATATCAGAGTTTTAGAGAGTAAGTTGTCCAACAGATGTGCTGTGTCTTAACAGTGGGAAAATAGTCCTAATATCAGAGATGTATGTTGAACAAAATCTTTTAATCATCTAAAAAATGAACTTTCTACTCTGTAACTGGATTTACTTTTCAATGACATTTTAGAAAACACAAAATAAAAGCTGTTAAACTTAAAATATGTATTACCAAAGTGCTGTTAAAAAAAAAAAACAAAACTTAAGGTTAAAATATTGTCTTAAGTATAGTCACTTTTGAGCATATAAGTCCAAAAGAGCTAAAAAGTTTTTTTTTTCCAGCTCCCTAAAAATAAGTTTACTTTGAATAAAAACCATATATGGAATATTTATCCCTCAAGGAGACTTTTTTCTTTCTTGGTTTTAAATTACTAAAACTATTTTGCATTCTTAACTACAGCATTCATTCCTATGAATAGACTCAAGGGTTTTTTTGCACATATTTGAATTGAGTAGTATGGAACACTTATGTCATATTATGTGGAAGAATTGCTACTTCTGATGCTAATCTTTTACAAGTAAATAGAGACATCATTTTCTAAAGCTGAAAAGGAAAAAAAAACAGTATTTTTCATATATATATATATAATGAAGTATAGTCAGTTTACAGTTTTGTGTCAATTTCTGGTGTACAGCATAATAGTTCTGTCATACATATACATATGTATATTCATTTAAAAGATGTATACTATTTTTTATCTGAATATATATTTTCATTTCTAAAAGATGTTTATTCCTCATCCTCAGATCTGAATCTCTTTTGTGTGTCTTAAAATAATAGGAAAACGGCAGTGAGTTTTTATTGTTGACATGGATAACCTCATTCTGTGCAAAAGTGAGAATCTTTAGCTTTTGCAAACACTCTGCTTAGTGCTTGGCATGAGTTCCCCCATGGCATTGTAATTAAAGCCTCCTGGATTTTACAGATGCCCAGTGGGAATGATTTGATGGAACTGACAGTTTATAAGAGGGTATAATATTAACAACAAATTTTTCCTCAAGAACAGGTCTTTTGTTTTGGGGGGGGGCGGTTTCCATGTAAGAAAACAGAGGCAGCTTGTTTATAAACAGATATTGGATTTCATGTGTGTGACTTTGAAATGTCTGGAGGTAAGAAAAATAAATAGTAGAGACATTTTCTTTTTCAGTAAAATAGCAAGATACTCTGTATTTTTCTAAAGCATTTATAAGCATTTTTTAGAAGGCAGGAAGACCTTGTTCACCAGTGTGTCCCTATTTAAGAAGAGAGCCAACACTGAGAATTTGTTTAAGAGGATGGTCAAGTCTTGCTTTCATATCTCCAGGGACTGGTCTGATTCTAGGTCCACTGGGGAGTGTGGGCCAGACCAGGGAAGATGTGAGGGGACAGAAGGGCTTGTTCAGAAGCAATCCTGGAGGGTCCACTGATTTCCAGGTCTACCTTCCTTCCCTCCCTCTACTATTTATTGCATTCTGTCAGTTGTTTGGGTGGAGTTCAGCTATCAGGTCTCTCTCACTTGCCAGGAGCATAAATCAATATAAATTGGCCTGGAGGTGGTCCGGGCTAAGGATAATAATAATGCATTGATTATGTAACAAAATTACTAAGAGCAGAGCAGCATCAGGCATGGCTGCCTCCAGGATCTTGGTCATCAGGAACCTCTTCCCCTTCCTCCTTCTCTAGGCTCTTTATGCTTTTCTGGTGGCTTATTCTCAGTAAGTAGATGATCTCATAGAGCTGACATCTTTAAAAAGGGTGCTATTTTCCCATGAAGATTTCAATAATTGGAACTGAAGAGTGTTACCCCTCCCGGGAGACACAGAGGCAAGACTGGCCTGGTTGGCAGCCTTGAGAATTCTGGATTCCAGCTCACACCTGAAATGGACAAGCATGTTACCCAAAGGGGCCTGGAGTAAGATGAACCAGGAGGGTAAGGCTCAGAAGGATGGAGAAGCTGAGAGCAGGCCTCCAGTTCTGGAGACTAAACCAAAGATGCAGATGCCTGATGTCCCTGAAGCTGAGGAAGGAGAGGGGCACCATTGAGGCAATTGCTAGAACTAAGTTCTAAAGAAGCAACCTAGGTCTTTATCTGTTGTTTGTAAGAGCTTTGTAAAGGCAGGCATTGCATGGTTTGCAATTCCGCGGTAGTTTGAGCTACTCAGATCAAACTTTGCATGTTTCACCTCATTGAATAAAAACCTCATGTTAAGGATAAGGAGACTGAAGCTTTAAGAGACTAAGAAAGTCACTTGCCCAATGTCACTCGCTCCAGGTGGGGCTAGAATTTGGCTAGAGGAGGGGATTTCCTGGAGTTCATTCATTCAGCATCTAACATGTGCCAGGCATGTTTCAGGGTTCCGCGATGCAAGCTGGAAGGGGGACATCCCATCAATACAGTGCTGTGACATGTCTAATGGAGGGATGGACACAGTGCTGTAGGGAGTCGTGGTGTCTGGGTGTGAGTGCTTTGTGAGGACGTAAAAGCTCTCTGGAGAGAGAAAGCTCTCTCATCTTGGGAAAGGATACATCTGCCTTCCTCTCTGCTTAACTTCCTCCCTACATTTTGCTGAGTGTCACATTGAGGGTCCTTTGTGAGATGCACTATGTGTGCCTTAACTATAGACTTAAAATGCTACTTAGACCCGTGGGAAGGATTTAATCCTGTCCCCTCACTTTACAAGCTAGGGAACTGGGGGCCAGAGGAGGATGGGTACCTTAGGTCACACAACGGGTTAGTGGTGGTGCCAAGACTTGAATCTCATCTAATTCCAAATCCGGTGTTTTTTCCCTACTAACCCCAAACACTTCAATTTTCAAATAAAAGTCCCTTGCTGCTTACCAAAGTAGTCAAGTTCTGTGACATTTTAGGTTAGAATAGCTTTCCAACTGCCTTTCTCTCCCTCATTCTCCTTAGCTTGCACTGTCTCCAGAACGCCCCGGTTCTTGGAGATGGATAATAAACTCACTCTCTGTCTCTCGTTCTTTCAGCATTTAGTATATCGTGCCATGAGGGTAGGATTTTCTTCTGATGTGGTTTTTTGTGTTTTAAACTCCAGTTTAACTGGCATGCCTTTGCTGGAAATGCCCAGATTGCAAATGGTAGCAAGGTGCTGTAAACATAAAATGTGATTATTGTGGTAAATACCCACAGAGAGACAGAGAGCACCCGTGTCTGCCCCCAATGCCTTTCCTTCTCATTTGTAAGCTAAGTACTTAGCCTTTTAAAAACCCTTCAGTATGAATCAGTATGTAAAAGATTTGCCGTATGTGTCAAAACTGAACGCTAATGAATTACCAAAAACAAAAAAAAACAAAAAAAACTTATTTTGCCAAATAACATTTTCTCTCCCTTTGTGCATGAAGGACACAGAAAAAGGCAGTGGCTCTAAGTGTAATGATGGTCTTTACAAAGGGGAGATTATGTTACTTCTGTGAGACTTCAAAATCCCCCTCGCCATCCAGTAAATATCCTTTTGGACTAAATAAGGGAGAATATATTATGCCTTTTTCATCTAGTGTCTAACACTTAAAAAAAAAGAAAAGAAAAAAGAAAAAAACTTTACTACCCTATACTTCCTATTACCTTAAAAAAAAAAAAAGACAAATTCTTGTTTGTCAAGGAAGATTGCTTTGCTTTATTTTTAAAGCAATACCAAATCTTTCAGCAACACAGGAAGACTCTAAGTTTAGATTTTTTTTTTCCTACTCACTAAAAACAATCTGTTCCTAGAAATTGTGGAATGCTCTCTAAATTCTTTATTAATGAATAAATAAGTCTTAAATGACCAGAATAGAAAAGGAAAGAAATTCATGCATTGTGGAGTTCAGAATAAACCTAAAAACAGTTTTGTTTGGAAAAAAAAAAAAGATTCTTAAGTGTCAACAAGGGTGACTTACTCAGAAGGGTGCCCTGCAGGGTGCAAATCCACTGTTCCTGGGATTTAGGGCCTGTTGTCGCCTTCATGAGCTGTTACCCTGAAGTCCGCTGGCCTGTCACAGGCGCTTGTACCCCTTCCGCCGTGAAGTCTGGCTGCGGGGCTGTCTGGTTCTCTCCGGGGTTGATTGACTGCAGCTGGTCTTGGAAGCAAACGTTCCTTCATCTAACACCAAAGACTGCAAATTCCTGCGCCCCAGGATTCACCACCAGCTGAAACAGCAGCCTGGAAAGGGTTAGTTTGTGCTTTTGAGGGTGAGAGCACCGCTTGTGATTATGTCTGCTGGAGTTGTATTCTGTGTTTTCTAGAGAATTTTCACTCTAATCGTTGGCGGTAATAAAAACATATACTGTGGTTATGAGCTATTAGACTTCTTTCAGGAGGAACTTAGAGCTTTAAACATTTTATCTAACTCATGTTTATTTCACCTTGGTTTTAGGAATAAACCTAAATAGCATAAATTAAAAAAGTAACAAATAAACACACACACCTAATTTATAGAGATGGGGAAACTGTGTCACTAAGGTTTTAGGGGTCTGTTACAGCATAATTAGGACTGGAAGTTGAATGAATTCTACTGACCTATATAGTGTTGTCCATCTTCTGTCCTCTTTGCTAGAACGCTGCCTTTTCACTGAACGTGTTATTATCTGATTACAATAATGGAAGGATTCAGGCTTTGGAAATAAAGGGCTTTCTATACTGTGATAAGAGAACCACAGAAACTAGGATATAAAACATTCCCTTGAGAGGCAGTTGTTCTAAATAACATTATCGAGGTAGAAATGACCTACAGAACTAGACACATTTAAATTGTACTCTCCTGGAGGGCATAACAGAATATTCAACTCTTTCTACAGTCAAACTTATCAATCTTTTTCTTGGTGATTTTTTTCTCCCACTTTGAAATTCAGGAAGTCTTTCTCTACTGGAGTTTATTAAAGACTTATTTCATCTTCAAAAAAAATAATAAATTGTGCTATTTGATAAGCCCTGTCATATGTATATTACCAGGAAGCCATCACCACAATCAAGATAAAGGCATGCCCGTCACCCCTGAAGTTTTCTGGTTCCCATTTTTAATACCTCTCTCTATCCCACCTCATCACCAGGCAACTACTAGTCTACGTTCTGTCACTGTAAATTGGTTGGCATTTTCTAGAATGAATGGAATCACACTTACTCCATTTTTGACCCAGCATCATTATTTTGAAATTCATCTCTGTCGTTGCATTGAACAATAGTTTGATTTTATTGCTGAGTTGTAGTCCATTGTTTGGATATATCACAATCTGTTCATCTATTTTGCTTTTGACACATATTTGTATTGTTTCCTGTTTGAGGCTATTACATATAAAACTGATCTGGACCTTCATGTAAAGTCTTTGTACGGATGTCTGCTTTCTGTATTAACCACGTGTTGCTGATGTTATGACATCTGGTGATCCTGGAGAGGCTGCCCCTCCGGTCAAGTGGACATTTCAGGTGCAAACTTACCAATCCAGAGCACCTCCTCCCCAGCACCTCCTTTTTGGTGCTCTTAAACTCTGGTCCACAGTCCACCTGCCCCGATTACCCCCAGGCCAGGTATCAGACAACGAGGAGCAACCTCCACACCTTGGAGACTGCTGAAATCCTTCAAACTCGCCAACCCTAATCCTGCCTGGCCTGCTCACCCTGACTCGCTCATTCCTTCTCTCGAAGATCATGATAAAAGCTCTTGCCTGCATCTTCCCCTCACTGCTTTTGCCTCCTGATTAACCCCTGCCTGGTGTGCCATGCCTCCTGTTCCTAGGGAACTGTAAGTCAAACATCTTCCTTCTTGACCATCATTTCTATGTCTGTGTGTCTCAACGGACTTGATGAAAACAAATCCCAGGTACATTTTTAGGACACTTTTCATTGTTCTTGAGTAAATCCTAGGAGTGGAATGGCTGGATCACATGGTAGGTGTGTGTTCACATTTTTAAGAAACTATTGAACTGTTTTCCAAATTGTACCATTTTAAATTCTCAACAGCAATGTATGAGCATTCCAGTAGCTCCACTTTCTCACCAACCCTGGGTGTGATCAGTCTTTTAAATGTAACCATTCTAAAAGCCATGCATCTCATTGTGGTTTTAATTTGTATACCCTTAATGATCAATTATGCTGAATATTTTTGTGTACAAATTTATCACCCTTATCTCTCCTTTGGAGATGTATCTGTTCAAATCCTTTGTTCACTTATTTATTTATTTATTTTCTTACAGTTGAATTTTGAGAGCTCCTTAAATATTCCAGATACAAATGTTTTCAGATCTAGGATTTGCAAGGATCTTCCTCCAGTCCCTGACTTATCTTTTTGTTCTGTTAACAGTGTCTTTTAAAGAGCAGAAGTTTTAAATTTTGATGAGTCCATTTTGTCAATTTGTTCTTTTACGGATTTTAGTTTTGGTGTCAAATCTAAAGAATCTTTGCCTCTGAAAATTCTAAAGAATTTTCTCCTCTGTTTTCTTCTAGAGGTTTTATAGTTTTAGGTTTCACAGGCAGGTCTATGATTTATGTAGTACTACTTTTTTTTATCTGATGCAGGATACCAACTAAAGTGTGTTTGCTTTTTTTGCACATAGATATCCAGTTGTTCCAGCACCATTTGTTGAAAAGACTGTTCTTTCCCACAGAAGTGCCTTTGTATCTTTTTCAAAAATCGATTGTCCAGGTCCATGTAGGTCTATTTCTGGATTCTCTCTTCTGAGACCTCTACTAAGTCCACATTGTCTTGACTACTATAGCTTTACAGAAAGTCATGAAATCAGATAGTGTTAGTCTTCCAATTTTGTTACTCTTTTTCAAAGTTGTTTTGAGCATTCTAGGTCTTCTCCGTTGGATATACAGTTAGAATCATCTTGTCAACTTCCACAGAGAAACCTTCTCAGATGTCAACCAGAATAAATCAATTTGGGGAAAACTGACATCTTAACAATATCAAATCTTCCAACCCACAAACACAGTATATATCTCTTCATCAATGTAGGTCTTCTTTAGCCTTTCAAGCAATATTTTGTTGTTCTCAGTGTACATGTATTGCACATATTTTGTGAAATTTATCCCTAGGTAGTTTGCATTTTTGATGCTATGTGAATGGTCTTCTTTTCTTAACTTCAACTTCCAGCTGGGAAAAACCTTTTTACATCAAACCTGAATGCTCTGTTTCCATAGAGAAAAGTTAAACAATGATTTCGCTGTTGTATTTTGGTCCTTACCTCTTTGAAGAAGTTCTACAAATGGATTTACCTCTCCTCTTTTCAAACAAAGTGCCAAGAATCCTATATTGAGGCTGAAAGTGTAACCCTATTGCCTGGAAAGAGCTAACTGTGCTGTCTTCTTTTGCAAAAGCAGCTCATCAAACTGAGTATATTAAAGACACAAATTTCTGGGGAATGGAAGAATTCTGTCAAGAGTGTGTAATAGGGATAAATTACTGTTGCTGTGAGAAGTTCAACTTTTGCACTTCCTGGCTTGATGATGGCTAAAATTGAAATACCAACATGGTAGTCCCCAAGTGCTTGAATTTAACAGCATTAATTACCAGGCCCCCACAAGGCTATAAATTCTGATTTTAAAATTCAACTATTCCATTTGTAATTCCTCGGAGTGCCTAACTTTTAATTCCTTACCTGTAAACTTTTCAAAAAGCAAACAACCTCACCTCTGACATCAAGTCTTTAGAAGACATGAGTGAGCGACTCTATCTTCCCAAAGAAACAGTTGTCCTCACAAGCTCTCTCTTGGTCTAGATTTGGCTGGATCTCTTCCATAAAACTTTTATTCTCTCAGATCTGAGGAAATGTGTTCTGTTAAATCGCTTGAGCATAAAATATTAAGAACAGAGAACAGGTTAACACTCCTAAGAGTATTTGCATTTCCAAAGACCATGACATTAATGTTTATTGGTAACAGTTACTGTAATAGTGGATTTCAGGCATTGTGGGAATGAAGATCATAGAAGGGCAAGAAAGACTCCAATATCCCCTCAGCTCTCATTGTTAGTCGTGCCTTTCGGTAGTTCTGATCCAACCTTCACCTCTGACTACGTGAAGATTGGGCTCCAAGTCTTGAAAGGCGTTACTGATGCACCTAAGACTTTTCAATCCCTAAATCCCCAACTATGTAACAGTGGGTCACAGATCTTCCTTCCTTCCCTCCCTCCCATCTTCCTTCCCTCTTCATTTCTTCCTTCCTTCCTACTTTCCTTCCTTCCTTCCTTCCTTCCTTTTTCCCTCAGAGGAAAGTTGAGAGGATAACACACACTATGATGCAAAGTCACCCTAAAGAAAGTTCATATCTGAGTTGAGTTGCCTTTATTACCATTATCCAACTCCTTCTTTACCATGCCAGCCTTTCAGGCACTGGCACTACTTGGTGACATTTATTAAGTCCCCACTGTTCAAAGTCTCAAGTGCCCTTCAATTCAGAGAATTACTGTGAGGAGCCAGGAAAGTCACCCACAGAGATAAGGGAAATGTTGAACCAAGCTCAGCTCTACTCATGCATGAAGACTAATGGTGAGGAGGAGATGGGTAAGAAATGATACTGAGACAGGAGGGAAGGGGCAGGGCACAGCCATTAAAAGAGTGACAGCAGTTAGCACCAAAGTGGTGGAAGATGCAACTCCCAGTAGATTTTGAGCTTCAATATATGCTCATTAAAATACAATAGCATGCTAAATGGTACTCCCACAGTGCCAGGACAGTTTTAAGGCTGACCATAAAAGGCCAAGGGGTGATGGCCCCAATTCCTGGGAATCCCAGCCCCTTCCCCAAAGTAGTTGGAATAATCCTCCCACTTGTTATCATATGAAGTTACTGAGCCCATGAAACCTAACGGTCCCCACACCTCATGGCCAGTTTACCTTCTGAATGAGATGGACCACACTCTGTCTATGGAGTGTGTATCTCTCTGAATAAATCTACCTTTACTCAACTGTGGCTCACTCTTGAATTCTTTCCTGTGCAAAGCCAAGGACCCACACTTGGTGGATCGCATCCCAGGGACCCAACCCAGACCTAGGACATGGCCATCCTCTTGCCCCACTTTTTTCCCTGTATCAATACTAATTAGATAACATCTCTAAAAATCTTTATAAATCTAGTGTGCTCAAACTGATCTCTGAAGAAGAAACAAGACATAGTCTAGGAGATAAATGAGGGTAGGATGACTCAGGTGCCAAGGAATGCCTTTAAGGCACAAGACATACCAGCATAAGTATATCCCATGTTCTACATGGCACATTTTTTAGTGTCCACATGCCTGGAACTGGTTAAGAAAATATGCAATTTGAGCTCACTGACATCTTCAAAAATCTTTTCCACCATATCCAGGGCAGGGGAAGAGCAGCCTCTGGAAATTTCCAGTTCTCTGAAAGCATGAAAATAGCAGCAAGAGACTGTGCATGCTTAAAGGAAGTCTGCCTAAAGCCATGCTTTGTATCCACTCTTTGTGAACATCAAACTACTGCCAGGATCTTTGTTCCAGGTTTTCCAATGGAGGTTGAGCACAGGCTGACACCTGCCATGAGTTATCCTGAAGGAGGTGTTGTTGGCATTTGGCAAGGCCACCCTCTCTCCTCTACATCCCTAATGGCAGAGATTGAGCAGAGGCAGGTCCCTGAGCAGAGGAAGTGTCTGTGTGTCTCTCTCCTGTGTGAGAAGGGATGAGAAGATGGTGTTACCCCTGAGTAATACAACCCATCACATGGTCCTGAGGATGATTTAGGAGAATCAAAGCCCTGCACCTGTATCAGTTATTTAAGCTGCACAAAATGTAACCCCCTCAAAATATCAGCCTAAATGATAAATATGTATTATCTCACAGCTTCTGTGTATTAGGAATCTGGGTGCAGTTTAGCTGGGTGATTTGGGCTCAGGGTTTCCTATGAGGTTGCATTCAAGCTATTGGCTGGGGCTGTAGACACATGAGCTAGAAGATCTGCTTCCAAGCTCATTCATGTGTTGCTGGCTGTTGGTTGAGCATCTCACTTCCTCACCACATGGGCTTTTCCGTAGGCCGTCTGATCATACTCACACCATGGCAGCTGCTTTCCCTAAAGTAAGTGATCCAAGAAAGAGAAAGCAAGATGATGGCCACAATCTTTTATAATCTAATCTTGAAAGCGACATACCATCACTTCCACCATATTTTGTTGGTCATATAGACCAACCTTGGTATAATAGAGGAGGAGACTATATGAGGGTGTAATATTAGAAGGATCACTGGGGGCCATCTGGAAGGATGCCTCCCCAACACCTATAATCTAACTGTGCTAAGAACACAATTGCCCTGGTCTTTGATATAATGTATATCAGGTAACATGTCTTAGCTTAGAGGTCCTGCAATGTAGAGGCAAAACCAGTGGACGGGAGTAAATAGGTCTGGATTCAAGGTAACGCTGACAATGATGAGTGCTATGTGAATTTGGAATGCTGCTTAACCTTTTTGGGTATCTGTTATCCCATCTGACATCTCAGGGCTGTTGTTAATAATCACAAAGATATCTTTCAGCTCTAAAATTCCATGCCACTAAGGAACATGCCATCTGGGGCATGAATGTTATAAAGGTGGTTTTAATAAAATGGGCAAGTCCAGTGAGGTTCTTTTACTTCAAAGTCACAAACTGACTCGGGAAATGGTGTCCTAGAGCTTTCTTGGACCTTGTTTCTTTTTCATTCATTATCCATGTTTTAGTCTAGTAAGTAAGACTCACAATAGCACATTTTTATTTGTATAATGTTTTAAGGTGTAACATACAAATCTTAATATGCAAGTGAATTCATCCATAAACCCCATTAGGAAGGGACTGAGCACAGGAAACCTCTGAGTTCTGTTTTTCCATTTCCTGGTGGCTGATGTTGACATGGGTAGCACTTTGGCCAGAGCTGTGATACGGATGCTCCCTGGCACATGACCCAAATAAATGGATGGAAATGCTCATTCATATCTAAAATCTCTAAGTCTGAAGAGACAGCTGTGGTGGCCTAGCACACACAGGGCGGACTAGGAACAGAGTAAACAGTGGGGTTCTTTATCTCATGTACTGGCCTGAAGCAAGCACAGGACAGGGAGAAGTATCTTGGGAGGTTTAACTCTAAGATGAGAATGGGAAAACCACCACTTGCTTACCTTAAATTTTTTCCTTTAACATGCCAGACAATCTCTCATTTCAGGGCCTTTGCATTTGGGAGTCATTTAGGTCCAGTTCAATGATCTCCCGTTCAGATACACCTTCTCCAGCCAGCAGTCATCAGGAGAGGTCTTGCGATCATTCTACCCTGATTTTACTGTCTCAGAGCATTTTGCGCTATCTAAAGTCATCTTGCTGGCATACCTGTTTGAGATGTTCACCTCCAACAGAATGTAAATTGAAAGAGGTAACACCAGCTGTTCTGTTTGCTGCTGTATCTCTAGTGCCTCCAACAGTTAGTTCCCAGCACAGACAGAGCAGGCACTCAAGAAATACCAGTTAAATGGATGAACAAATTGATCAGTCTTGAAAGCCTTGTGGCTTGATGGAGGCAAGTTTCAGGAGATGTTTGGATAGTGGTATAAAAGAGTATCAGCTGGGCCTTTTTCCTGTTCCCTTGGAATCTGTAACTAAGGACTGAATTTGAGAACACAGAGACTTCAAGTTTCCCACACACCAAAGATAACCCCCAACAAAGGAGAGCAGACACCATCCCTAAGGCTTCAAGAAGAACAGGCCTGGCTACTAGAACCAAAAGCTGTGTCCCAGGAAGGGGAGAAGAGGAGAGAAGTGTTTCCCAGAGTAACTGGGACCACTCTGAATGCATATGGAAGCCTCTCCCCTGGGGACAGGAAAGATGCTATTCTCTTCTTAAAACCAAGGGAAGATTGACTTGGAAGAGAAGGGTGCTGGCCAGAGGGGAAGACAGGCACCTCTCTTGCTGGCTGGACATTTGCTTAGGTGTCAGGCTGGCCAGTCAGCTCCTGTGCCTTGTTGCCCTGGGGAGAGGAAATAGGAGAAGGATGGTGGAGCAAAGCAGAGAAAAGAACTGACCATGAAGACAATGGTGCTTACAGGGTTGGGGTGGCAAGGATGGATGAGATTCTTGCATGGACCATGGGCTGGCTGGTGCCATCTTGAAAGTTCCCACTAGCAGAGAAGGCTCCCAAGTTTCTAAGAGGATGCATGTATGGGGCTGGGAGTTGGGGTAGGGGCAGAGATAGAGGGATGCTGCTGGTAGTGGGAGCTGTGTGGAGAGGTTGAACAACAATCTGATCTCCCATCTGTCTCCAGGAGCTATGTAGACCCTGCCATATCAACCAGAAATTTCGGTCAGGCACCCAAGAGCCACATTTAGATCCTGTCCCACAGTAGATGCATCAGTGTTAGCCCAAGAAGCAAAGAAAACCACCCAGGGAGCTTTCCCCTGATCCCTCCTTGCTGCCCCCGAACCCACCGAGGAGTCCGATAGAGGAGGGAGGCATGGAAGAGCCCAGAGACAGACCATGCCCTGTTATGTCAGGTATCCCTAGAGCTGCAGCCCAGCTTGTGTCAGGGGACAGAAGAAGAGATTTAAAGTGCAAATGAGATTGGAGTTTTAAACTGGCCTGGACTTTTTAATAATGGAAAGTGACCAGAAATCAACAGGATCTAGCAGAGTTGTCATTAAGTGAGTGTGACAGAGCATGGTTTCCCCCAGGAGCTGGGAAAACTTAATTAATTAAGCCATTTATGTTTTCAACACTGAGTACGAAATATCCAATCACCTGGTCATAGCAAGAAAAGACATTTCGATGGACCTTTAGTAAGCAAGTTTCTCAAGCATTTGCTTTTTCTTTGGCTGAAGCATTGCTGCTTTTTGTCAGAGAGCCAGATGACAAGACTGTTCATAAAATCCATGATTCAGGACCCACTGTTTAGCACTGCAGGGTCAACCACTCTTCCCCTCCCCAGGAGAGGACTAAATGCTAATTTTGTGAAAATCCTTTTCCTGTCACTTTAAAAGACTTTTTTTTAGACCTTCAGGCAAATCATTTTTAAAACGTCAAAGATACTTTTTACTAAAACAGAGTGGCTAGAGAAAAACACCACCTTCCTTCCCTCCTTCTTTGATAAGTAAATCACCAGGAAAACCCATCAGGCTGTTCCCAAATGGGGGGCTGTCCTGGGAAGGCATTTCCTGTTGCTGCTGACAGCTAGTACAAGGGACAGACCTCCTGAGATCATGTGCATAAGACCGGGGTCGGAAGGAACAGTTTGGTGGTAGTTAGCTGGAGGAGAAAATTTTTGGAAAGGAATGATGGTGGAATAAGTTAAAAGTTAAGTGTATAGTTTTGGGGTTTTACATAACCTGTTTTTAAAAGGAAAAATCATTTGTTGACTGGTTTTTAAAAAAAT
This sequence comes from Camelus dromedarius, assembly GCF_036321535.1. Lineage (NCBI taxonomy): Eukaryota > Metazoa > Chordata > Mammalia > Artiodactyla > Camelidae > Camelus > Camelus dromedarius. Next base: position 11,875,778 of record NC_087461.1, read on the forward strand.
CAGAAAATGGACTTTCTTTAAAAGAGGGGGGAAAGGTATCTAGTGACAGTAAACTGGTGAAATCCCATCTTGCTTGGACCTCTCTAATCTCTGTTTTATGATGACTCTGCTTCCAAGAAGCCTTTTCATCTTCCTGATAAAAAGCACTGAATAACACATTAACACCTATGAGAGATATTAGAAAGGCTGTGTGTACGAACAAGTGTGTGTGTGTGTGTGTGTGTGTGTGGCTTTAGATGTAACAAAAATGTGAAGCAAAGCAATGTCCTGTAGTTGTCCTTTTCAGAATTTTGTGGGAGTCAAAAACTTTGTCATGATATTTGTGAAGCTGTTGGTTAACAGCCAAAACTCAAGGTGTCTTTATTTTTCCCTCAGTTTATACATCCTGTGAGAAACCTTGCCTGAGATGGAGGAGCCCCTGACCCTCTCTGGCATCCAAGGGGTGGGGATCCTGTAAGGGGCCAGGCGCACACCCTCTCACCCCCCAGGGGCCTGAGGCTTGGTCCGCCTTTGCCCAACACTGACAACTGTGAACTCCTCACTGGCCTCCCATTGTTTGATTATATCTGTCAACAAACCCCTGTCCTCACTGACCCTCACACAAAAACAGTATTTTCTACTAATCATTTAGACCAAGTAGAGAAATTAGGTTTTATCTCCTTTGACAATGGCCATCTTTTTTTTTTCATCTATACAAATTTTTTAAAAAATTTTATTGAAATTTAGTCAATCTGCCAATGTTACGTTAGTCTCTAATGTACAGTGATTCAGTTATACATATATGTCTATTCTTTTTCATATTCTTTTTATATATATTCTTTTTCATAATTCTTTTTCATAACCTATAATAGGTTACTCTAAGATATTGAATATAGTTCCCTGTGCTATATGGAAGACATTTGGTTTTTATCTATTTTATATATAGTAGTTAATATTTACAAATTTTGCACTCCCAATGTATCCGTCCTCACCCCCTTTCCCCTTTGGTAACCATAAGTTTATTTTCTATATCTGTGAGTTTCTGTTTTGTAAATAAGTTCACTTTTATGTTTTTTAGATTCCACATGTAAGTGACATCATATGATATTGATCTTTCTCTGTCTGACTGACTTCACTTAGTATGATCATACTCTAGGTCCATCCATGTTGCTGCAAATGGCATTACCTTATTCTTTTTTATGCCTCAGTCTTATTCTAGACAACTTCCATCTATTATTAGAGGATGTTGAAGGTACTGTGTTGAGAAGGATTCCGAGCAGGCTTCTGGGCGGGACTCAGTGGTAAAGAGGAATGTGATGGATAGGAGAAGTCCTGGGGCAGAGAGTGGTAACCTGTTTACAAAACATCATCTTCCCTGATCTAAGCACTGTGTCTTCCCTTAAACCCTTGACCTGTGCTGATGGAGGGACCATCAGGATCCTGATTCTAGAAGATACTTCTTTCTCAGACTGCTGTTGAATCTAACCCTTGGAGTCTCTAGGGACATGTGACACAGAAACCTAAAAATTGTAAGATTTGAATTATTAGTAATGGTAGTAATAAAACTGTTGAATAATAGTAATAGTTATAAAATTGATGCCCATCAATAATTAAATTTCAGCCAGGTGCTAGGTAATATGGAGGTGTGGGTCTAGCTATAGATAGAGGTATATGATTTCCAACCCGTAAAGCCTAGTTATAAGGAGGGAATTCGTGTTTTTACTGATGAAGAAGCTGAGGCTTGAAGACTACGTAACTGGCCTAGGGACGCATGAGCACATGTGTAGACAGATACGCTGGCTTTCAGTCCTGAGTTTTTCTGCCTGAAGCACCGCGTCCTTCCAAAGAAAACTCAGCGAAAGCTGAGATGTTGCAGGCCGTTTCCTCGGGGCGGTGGGGAACTTTTGTGGAGGGGCGGGGACGGGGCCAAGTTTCTCCCAGCATGGGATCCTTGCATTTTCTTTTCTAAAAGAACCATGACAGACTGAATAGCTGATTCTGAAAGAATTACGTTCCTTTCCTTATGGTAAAGGGAGGTGGGGAGAGAGAGCGGGCTCGCCAGTCCATCGGAAGATTTCCTGACACCCCCGGCAGCAGCCGAAGGTGCCGGCCCCATTCAGCGCCGTCCCTGAGCCAGTCCCAGGCTTTCCCTGGCCGCCACCTGACATTATCAGGCTTCACATGCCTGAGCCTCCAAGGACACCTGCATTACCAGAGCGCCCCTCTTCTCAGTTCCTGGAGACATTCTTCTTTTAAGAAAAAAAAAACCAAAAAACCGAAACGAAATGAAATGAAACAAAAAAGCCTAAAGAGGCCATTTTTCATCTGGGCCAGCAGGCAGCGGCTTGCAAGGTGTGTCTAAGCCCGCTCTAGGGGATGCCTGCCAAGTACATGATCCAGGGGCTGAAGGAGCATAACTCACGAGGTTGCAGCTGCCAGCAGGGCCTGGTGAACCAGGCCGGAAGGTTGGCCACTCTGATGAGCTTAGTTAACTCTTCAGATTCATGAGCTACAACAGCATTTCCAAAGACCCTCAGCGTATTGAATTTTTGTGCTGTGGCCACTATTATTCTTGTTTATTTACCTTTAAATGACCAAGGGCGTTAAAACTCAGAGCTCTGGGGCAAGAAGTCTCTCAATGAATACGCTATCACCTCTCATCACTTGGCATGACATTTACAAGTCCCCTAATGGTTTGGCTGATGCCAGACCTTCCTACCTGTTCTGCCCCCTCCCCTTTGTTCCCTCTGCTCTGGTCTCTCCTAGAGATTTCTGCGGTGCTCCCCGTACTTGTCAGACATGCTTTGCCTCCAGATGTTTGCCTGTGTTTGCTGTTCCTTCTACCTGGAACATTTTTCCTCTAGGTACATGCATGACTCTCTCCACTGCCTCATTTAAGTACCCAGAGCATTGGTATTACGCCATCAGAGACACCTTCCCTAATCTCCAGCCCCCATCCCCCAGATAACACTGTCACCATTCTCTACCCTTTATCCTGCTCTGTCTTGCTTCCCTGCATTTATCAGTCTTTGTTTGCTGTTGCCTATGCCACCAGAGGGCTAGCTTTGTGAGGATGGGGAATTAATTTTGTTCCCTACTGTATCCTAATGCCTAGTAGTTACGTGTTAAATCCAAAAAGCCATGAGGAATGAATGAAGGAAATATAGGTCTGGAAAAGACGGTGGTACTCAGTTAGTCTGCAAGTTAGGCAGATTTTAGTGAGCACTTAACCTGTCCCTGGGTTCACTGTGCCAGGGGCAGGCAACCTAGGTTGCCCGGACTCTTCCAAGGGAGAGGGTGCTTCTCTTAGAGAGATGGGGTACGTTTCTCTTCTCATTTTGGTCACCATCTTATTTTCATGGCAGCCCATCCATGGTACTTCTGACCCTGAGCAATTTCTGGGAGATAAAGTACCCAACACTCATAAAACAGAAAAAATCTAAGCTCACTACCTTACTGCTTTGGAAGATCGCTTACTAATATTCAAAAAGGTTTAAGGGGCTGTTTTCCCAGAAAGAAGCTCTACTTAATAGCAGAAGTTGAATATGTTACACCAATCCATCTCTGCTAACCACAGAAAATGAACAGATTTTGTCCCAGTATAGAGACTGGGGGGGTCTGATTATCTATATATGTTCATACTTTATACAAAATCCCAAACTAAGTTAAGTGCTAGTTTGTTTCTGTTCTAAATACAGCAGCATTGGAAAGACTTTATTCCACATTCCATATTTTGCATTATTTGCTGCTCTGTGCCTGGTGGCACTTTGAGACGTCAGAGCAGGGAAATAGAGTTGCTTCTGAAAGCGGGAAAGGAAGGTGGGAGTCCCAGGGGGAACTGGCCTTTGTGTTTGATGAATGAGTCTTTTTCAGATATCTCTGTTCTTTGGTTTTTAAAGGAAACAGAGACACTCTCCCATCTGTTCCCAAGTCCACTGTGTAGAATTTGCCTCATTTGGGGACTCCATTATTTTCCTGGCTGTGAAATGGAGAGTGACTGGGGTTTGCAGGAATGTGCTGTCTGGAGGCGTTCCCAGAGGAGGCTCTTCCTTGGCCACCTTCCTCCTACTACGGTCTGGGGATGAGCACTCAGGAAATAAGCCCAGGTTCCATGGTAGGGAGAGGACAGAGGCAGTGGTGAATGGATACAGTGGTCAAAACACCTCCCCACTTTGGACTTTTTGTTCACACCCTTAACCACCTCTACTGCCGTATATAACAAAAGACTGAAGTTGTCACCATCCCTTTCTATTCTGAATTGGCCAAAGTTACGCTTATCTAACAGATGCCCTAAAACTTTGTCTACAAGTTTTGAAAGTTAGAAAAAAAATTCTTAAATAGTATAGTTTGGAGCTTCATGTCCTCTGATTCTTCTGACTATAAAATTGCCTTGAAGGAGATCCCAGATGGACCTGCTTTTTTCAGGACAGTGTTCATGGAAAAGCGAAGTTCTGGTGTAATTTTCTGAACACCATCTTTTCTCTAAGCTGCATCAGCAAAACTGAGCCTTGCCAACCCACTTAGGACAGCTAAAAGCCTAGATGGACAGGACCAATTTGCCAAGAACAAACAAGGCATAAAGCACTTCATTCGCTCGGAGACTACATTCCATCAGAATTTCAGAATTATCCTCAGCCAAATTAGGTACCATTCCAATGTGAGTGCTCAGAGTGAAAGGTTTATCACTGCCATCTTCATCACTGTCATCATCACCTTCATCATCATTTTATAGTGAACTTATAACACCAAAATGACAAGACAAGCTCCAAGAAGCCCTTTCATTGAAAATATCTCATGAATAGCGGGTATAGCATGCCTGGAAGGGACCTCACTGGTCTAGATATTTACGAAGAGCTCAGAAGTGCTTTTTAAATAAATGATTATAAAACAAATTTTAATAAAAAGCATTTAAACTATTGAAAATAAAATGCTGTTTTCCCTTCAGTAATGATGATCAACATCATAAATCAAATCATAGCAAATAGCTAGAAGTTATTGAAGACTTCCTACCAACCAGGAGCCATGGGGAGCAGTTTGCATGCATTGTTTTAATTTAATCCTCACAACACCCTCTGAGCTTGGTGCTGGTTTTATCCCCATTTTACTAAAGAGGACACTGAGGCTTAGAGAGAGCAAATGACTTGACAAAAGTCATATAGCTGGTAAGTGATGGAACCAGAATTTAAACCCAGAAGTGTTGGCTACTGTACTGAGTGTGTATTTCACACAGACTTGTAGAGGGGAAAATTGAGTAAATTTGACATTCTGGGTTTCTAATGAGAGAGCAGCTCTTTGAATGGGAATGGGGGCTAAGGGTTTGTTGCGACTTGCCCTGAAGTGGTGAACAAGGAGAAAAGTTTTAAAGGAAAAGCTGTTCAATAATTTGTCTTTCCTACAGGAGCTGTTTTCCTAGTCCTGCTATGCCAAGAAGGTGTTCTTTCATGTCCAAATTCATAGAGACAGGATAGATAGCCTGCTTCAGGATTCTGAGATGACAGCTCTGTCACAATTTTGAGAAATAGTTTTTGTAATTCTTAGGAGTGCAAACCCTGGAGCCATACTCTCTGGGCTCCAGTTCTGACCTGAATACGTACTTGCTGTGTGACTTTGGAAAAGTTAGTCAGCCTCTCTGTGCTTCCATTTTCTCATCTGTAGAACTGAGACAGTAATTGCACCTATTTCAGTGAGCTTTTGTGAAGATTTAATGAGTCAACATTTTCCCAGTGGTTAGCACATACCAGGCACGTAGTAAGCACTTTATAAATGTTGGCTATTACTACTGCCTACATTGGAATAACCCTTGTTTAAGGCCCGAGAGGTGCCCAAAGAGTTCAGTACTGTTTATGATTCCCTGTCTGTCCACAAGTTCAAACTCAGAATGTCCATGCATCTTGTTCTTAAAGGTGTTCAGGGTCTTTTTAGTTACATCTGTTTTCTCCCTTTGACTTCATGCTTCAGACCCGTTCTCATCTTTCTGGCTTGTTCTTAAATGAACCATGAACTTTTCCTTTGTTTTGCCTCCACATTAGAAAGTTTCAGTGAAGTTAATTAACAAGCTGATTCACAGGGGTGTAATACTCAAAAGTTAAAGGAACTTCTTAGATGATACAATTGTTACATAGTCTAAGGATTCAGCTTCTAAACTGGTCTGGTTCAATCCTCTATCTAAAAGGATGATTCAACTTTATCATATTAAAATATTCTGTAGACACTCTGACTGGAAATTGATTCTAAAAGTAGAACTTTTCCTAGATAATTCTAAAATTTAAGAAGCTTAGAATATGGCCTGGTGCATAGGAAATGCTTAATAAATATGAACCAGATTATTAATATCAGTGTTGGTATTAGTTTGAGTAACTCAAGTCTTCTGCCTCCCAAGCCTGTGACTACAAGGAAGTCAATCACCTTTTTAATTTCCAATTGTGAAGCCTGAGCTGCATCAATTTGTCATGAGATTACCAATGTCCATGTGCCCCTCAGTCATTTCTGAACACCTTGTCAGGGCTTTTTGGCACCCTCAGGACCACATCCCTTAAGACATCCGTCGTGTTTTACTAGTTGTGGCCACCATGGCCTCTGAGTTAGTAGCTCACCATGGAAATGTCCCATCTCTGGGGCTGATTGTTTTCTGCAAGGTCAACTGTCAGGTCTACTGCTCCTCTGCCTCTGAAGAACAGACTTGGGGCCCAGCAGGGGCAGGACCTCACTGTGAATGGAGACAGGCTTCCCAGACTTTCTGTGCAGATGTAAGGGCAGTTCCAGGTGGAGCACGAGTTATTGTTACTACTGCTCAGAATCCCAAGACCTGGGCCCTTCCAGGTCAGCCAGCTCTGGGCTTGTTGCCTTGTGACCAGGCCAGCTCACCCCTCATCACAGGGTGTGCACCAGGCATCTCCGTATCACAGAGTCCATGCCAAACCAGTGCCAGAGCCTAGGAGAGAGGAAGGCACCCCCATTTCCCCACCACCACCCACTCCATCACACGCCTGCACCCACATGCACACCCACACACCCAATTTCCTATCACAGAAGGTGATTCTTCCAGGAGACTGAAGGGCAAGGACCGCATTTCCTATGCAGGGAAGCCACGTCCTCCTAACCAGAGGGTGTTCTTGCCTCCTCCAAGCAAACAATTTACTTGAGAATGTGTTGTTTCAAACTAGTGCATTTGGGGCTAGGGCTCTGCTACAATGTTTACGTTACATACTCAGACCACTTAACATCTCAGTCTGAAACACCTGCATGTGGACACTTCTTTGGTGGTACATTTTTGTCTTTCTCTTGCTTACATTTCATTGATTAAAAAGCCTATTGCCTGCCCCCAAAGTTAAATTCAAGTCTCTAGAGCTCTATAAACTGCTTATAACTTTAATTGATTAAGTTAATTTAAGTTTTAAAGCTTAGTGTATAATCCCAGGGACTCTGTTTGGAAAGGACAAAAAATACGTCTGTGCCTGCCCACAGGCACACATACACCTGCAGCATAAGTGAAATTAGGGAGAGAAAATTGAGGATCTGATGTGATATCCTTTTAAAAGGAGCCACTACAAACTTGTTCACAGAGAGATAGGTTAGCAGGCTCTTCCAACAGTTTACCTGGGAGGAGATGGTGATTTCAACAAGGTGGGAGCAGTGGTGGAGGGGGAAGGAGATGCATTTGGGATATATTTTTAAGGTAGAACTAAAAGATTTTACTGTGTAAATTGGATACAGGATGCTGGGGTGGAGGGAGTGATTTTTGTAGAATATTATTCAGCCATAAAAAAGAAGGAAATTCCTCCCTAATAACTTTACTGGGAGAAAAGGCTGACAGATATCTTATAGGAACCTCTCATAAGATCAGATGGGTCTGTTTGGAACCGTTCTGGGCTGTATTCTGTACCCCAAAAGGATATGTTGAAGTCCTAACTCTGTCCATACTGGTGACAGTGACCCTATTTGGAAATGTGGTTTTGTAGATGTAATCAGGTTGAGATGTGGTGATATCGGAGTACAGGGGGCCCTAACTAAATGTGACTGGTGTTCTTACAACAAGAGTAAAATTGGGTTGGGGGAGGGTATAGCTCAGTGATAGAGTGCATGCTTGGTATGCACAAGGTCTTGGGTCCAATCCCCAGTACCTCCATTATCAATATAAACAAAAAAAGAAACAAGCAGACCTAATTCCCCACCACCAACAACAAAAATAAATGAATAAATTAAAAAAAAAAAAAAAAGGAGTAAAATTTGGACACAGACAGATGCAACGGAAGATGGCCATTTGCAGCCTGCCAAGACAGGCTCGTGTCTAGGAGAAGCCGGAATAGTGAGGATGGATTCTCCCTGAGGGGCGGAAGGATTGTTGCACCTGCTGAAAACTTGATTTCAGATTTTTAGCCTCCGGAAGCATGAAAAAGTACATTTCTCTTGTTCTAAGCCACCCAGTTCTCTGTAACTTGTCACCGAAGCCTCAGGAAACTAATATAAGAACTAAAGACATTTTTGACATGCCACATATATATGTTGATCTGTGTAACAGGAGGGTTTTACTACATTTACAAATGTCAAAAAGGATGGCATTTTTTAAAAAAACTCAACTCAGAAAAAAAAATGCAAAAATCCAAATCAGTGCCCATATTTATTTTTTCCCCGAGTCATTAAACAAATTTAAAGTGGTGGTGGAGGCTAGTTTCCCTTGATTTCAAGTGAATAGTGTTGATGAGTAAGGACCATTAGATCTCTCAGAAAGTGCCCCGTAAAGCAAAATCTGAGTGTTGTGTTTACTAAAGTGATGCCATATGTTGGTTGATTAACAAGTTGTCAGAATATTAGAACTTCTTGGCTGATTGCAAGGAGCATCTGTTTGCTGAGTCTTTTATCCAATGTGTATATGGATATCACCAGGTTTGGCACTTTTCCTAAATATCAGATATAAATTTTTGCAGTATTTAGTCTTCAGAGAGTAACAACACGGACTGCTGGGGTTTAAGAGGTTTATTCTCAGGAAAGCAAATGAAGTGAGGCCGAAGAGATGAAGTACACTTTAGAGTATTATGCATTATTCATAATTATTTTATCATTTTACCATCATCTCCTATAATGAAGTTTTCCCTGAAGGTCACTTGCATCATAATGTAAGGGGAAAAAAAAAACAATTAAATCTCCTTTAGAACTGTGTGTTGCTTTACCTGTTGGTAGGATTTATTGATGCCTTCTATTTACAGAGTGACTTACAGTTTTTAAATGGTGTCACATCGGTTGCTCATAACCCTGTAAAGATGGCAAGAAATTACATCCCCATTTCATAGATGCAGATTCTGCAGTTGAGGGAGATCCATCTGGCTTGGAAGTGGTGGAACGAGGACAGAAAGGCTAGTCTTTTGAGCTACATCCCTGAGCACCTGCAAATTCCATCCATAGAAGCTGAGTTGCTGGTGATGGGTGCTCTGACATGATCCAGTCAGGGTGAAATTCTGGAGTTTTCCTTTGTATCTCCCTTGGATGCAGTCAGTCACTACATAATAGACCCTTCCATTCTAATTCCAGCAAGTAGATTCTGTTAAGGGAAAAAAACAAAAACCAAAAAACTTTCCCTCTACCCTCTTAGGCTCAGTACATGGGGGCCTGTGAATTTAAAGGGCAAAAAACAGATTAAGAGGAAAAAAGGAATGTAAATTTTATTAATATTTTACATGCATGAGAGTTCTCTGAAAAGAATTAAAACTCAAAGAAATGGTGAGACTCAGGGACTTCTTTACCATTTTAACAAAGGCTTTCCTTTGTTTGGGCTTCAAAGGACAATGAATTATGGGAAAGTGACCAGACAATATAAGGGGAAACTAACCAAAGAGAAGGGTTATTTTAATAAGGTTTGTTTATGAGGACTCATCTCGGTGCTGACTCTGTCTCCTGGGATAAGAGTTGCTCACCTTCTCCTGGGACAGGAACTGGGGACACCTTCACCAAGGGAAGTTTGTGTCCTACCCCCAACAAAGGGAGGGCAGACAGTCTCTCCTGTATCTGCTGTTCCTTAATTGCTTTCAGCTCAAAATAAGCCTCACACAAAAGTGGTGTATTTTAGGGAGGCGGATCCTGATCCCCTTCCATTCCTTTCCATGACCTATCAAAGCAGACATGAAATAAGTAAGACAGGAAAAAGGAACTCTTCTTATGCTAACTGAGTTCAAAGTTAAACTTACCTTTCAGTTTTTTCATTTCCTTTCAACATTCTCGGCGCTCATGGTCTTAGAACTAAGTGCTTCCATGACATGATGTATGCGTCACCTTTTCCTTTAGCCTTGATTTTTTTGGTTCTATATTTTTATAACACACATGAAGGTTGCCTTATGGAGAAGCCTTTTAGTGCTTAAGGAAAATGGAGTATAGCATAAAAAAGAGAGTATTTCCTTTTAAACATCCCAAATTTGGGACTTCTATTTAAATTTTAAGTCAGTTGTTACTTGGGGAAGTTTCTTCCTGTCATTCTGTTGCTTAATGAAGGGGAAGAAAAGAATTTTTCCTTCTACCAATCTTATGTTTAGTGACTGGGGTCTGCAAATTAAATTGACAGGAGATAGATTAACAGGTGGAAAAAGATTTATTTCACATGTATACAAGAAACCGCACATAAAATAATTGAAACCCCCTGAAAGCAGTTAGGCCTGGAATCTTATATACCATTTTAACAAAAGGTGATAAATTGTAGAGACATGACAAGACAGAGGAAAATAGATTTGGGCTTCTAAGGAGGGTTGATTGTGGGAAGGTAAATATATGTGAGAAACTTACGCGGGATAAGGATTTAGTAAGATTTGTTCTGTAGACTCAGGTTGGCATTGTCTCCAGTGACAAGAGGCATCTCCTTCTGCATGTGCTGTTTCTCAGTTGCCTTCAGGTCAGAATAATCCTTAGACCAAAGTGGCATGTTCTGATCCCCTTCATTAAGCTCAGGGACCTCTATATTTCCAGTCATATCTCCAACTACTTAATTTCTGAACCTTCTTTTCAGAAAAGTGCTCCACTTCTTGCCTGTACTTCCCTTCCTCTGAACCTGTGCTCCAACTTGCTGCTTGTCTATGATACCATTTCTCCTCTTCTGTTTTTCTAACGTTATCCATCCTTCAGCAGAAGATCAAAGTAATCTTCTTATTTTACTCCCTCCTCTGACCTCCAGCCACATCAGGTAGCTGCTTCTTCTAACCCTTCTGGGCTCTCATTGTCTGAGGAATTAATTGACCATCTGTCATTTAGTCCTTCAGATTTTCAGTGATTGAACAGTTATGTAAATTGTCTCCTGTCATTTCACTTAAGTTTTGCTCTCTTTGGTCTCTGGAACCTCAATTCTGCTTCTCTCTGCTTGTTCTCTGTATCCTGGAGTGTTGCTTTCCAACTTGTGAGCTGAGGACAATCTGCATCAAAAATCCCGAGTTCTTGTTGAAAAGGGAGATTCTGGGACTGATCTCGGATCCACCAGTTGGCTTCCCAGGTGATTCTCTGCCCAGCGAAATTTATGAATCACTGATTTAGACCATGCATCATTCATTAAGTTGTTCATTCCACAACTCTTGGAGCACAAATTAAATCCTGGGTACCTGGGATGCAGAAGTGGCTGAGGCAGACATGGTCCTTTTTATCTTGCAACTTCTAACCTAGGTGGGGAAACGGACGGTGAACAAGGACTTAAATGTAACATGTGAGTTACCAAGGAGAGATGTAAAGAGCTGTGGGAATATCTGAGAGGGGGACTACTTACCTGAGGATGTGCGGTTGAGATCTGCAGGAGGAGTAGGATCCTTCTGGAAGCGAGAGAGGGAGCAGGGACATGCTATTCCTTCAATCTCTGACCCTCTGAGATGGGTAAGAGCAAGGGACGTGGAGCAACAGGAGTTGTGTCCTCAGGCAGGAGGGAGAGGGTGGCAGGAGGAACATCCAGAGAGGTAAGACGTGGCCAGATCAGGCAGGGCCTTGAGGCTAGAGCGTTTGGAAGTTACCCTAAGGGCAGCTGGCAGCTATGAGAGGTACGCTTTGTCTTTCAGATCATTTTGGCTCTAGAATGAAGCAAGAGTGTACCTGAAGCTAATTGAGAAGCTTTTGCACATGTCCGGGAGAGAGAAGATGGTGGGTCTGCCCAGGGCAGTGATGGTAGGGTGGATTCAAATGGTGCCTAGGAGATGGGGAAGCTGGGATTTAGTTATTCATTGTATACTGGGGTTATTGGGGTAAAAGAGAGGGAAGTGTAAAGGAAGGCTTTTGTTTCTGTTTTGGTAACATTTGTTGAAGCCATGTAATACTAAGAAGGGACCAGGGCATGAAGACAAAATGATAAGTTCCATTCCAGGTGTACAGATTTTGAAATACCTATGAAATAGTTAGGTGTTCCCTGTCATGTCCTTTTTCATATTTCTCATGGAAATGGTGAAACTTAAGTGGCCTTTGAGACAATTGTGGAAATAATGAGCACCAATGGGGATCCAGTTAGAAGACCACAAGTATGTTTATCCAGCAAGGGGATTTCTCTGTGTCTTCTTTCTTGGTATTTGGTGAGCAGCTGAGTTCTCTACTTTTTAAATTCATCTTTGAAAATGACTCATTTCTCCAAGGAGATTATGATGGCTTGGTTTGTTTTAGTTTTGTTTTGTTTGAGAAGTGGTTTGGATCAATGAGGCTCTTTGCATGCATTTGTTTGTTCCTTTGGTTGGGGGCAGGCTTTGTAAAGGTGTGCATCTGTAAATATAACCCATATTTTCCTTAAGGCAGCATATTAACCAGTTATAGATGAACTCAGTTACCCTGGAAGATGGGAGAGAACTTCCATGAAGAGAACAAATTAAAACAAGAACTGTATCATTTTGTACCAACGTTGCAGTCCTGCTGGTGAAAATTCAGGTCCACTGAGAGATGTTAGGAGATTACTTGGAAGAGCGAGTTGGTCTTTGACAAAGGTGTGCTCACTTGGCTATACAGTGGTGTACATCTGATATGACTATTCAAACAGAGTCTAATTGGCAATGAAGGGAAGATACTGGAAAGCTGTGGGTTCTCCTTCTATCCTCTGATTTCCCTTCCCTTTTTCTGTTCATTATCTGCTTCTCATTTATCACCACAAAGAGAATAATGAATAAAGAAGCAACAGGGCTAAATTACTCTCTGGGTCTTAAAAATCAACCCCAAATCATTATTCTCTGTTTCAAAACTTACATAACAGGCTTTCAACTGAACCTGAAGGTAAAAATAGGTCATTCGGTTGGTCCTACATTCCGGGATGAGAAACCTCCCCACACAACTCCTGAGCAATGCTCAACTCGCCTCTAGTTGGGTACTCTCGGCAGCAGGGAGCTCCCCCTCTATTTTAGGGATCAACCAACTTTGTTACTAAATCCAATTAGACAGAATATCTGTCCTTTAATGTATCAAAATAAGCCCACTTGCTGACACTGATTCTGCACCTCGCGGCAACACGGAATAAATCCATGTTCCTTGTGACAGCCTTTCAGATCTATTAATGCAACTGCCGTGTCCCCACAAGTCTTCTCCTCTGCAAACTAAATAGCTCCAAGTCCCTCCAATACATTTGTATAAGGCTCAATTTCTACACTCCTCAAGCATCTTTATAATGTGTCTCCTTTCCAGTGGCAGGCACCAGCTTCTGAGTGACACCCACACTGACCAGGGCCACGTCCAGGGGGACGGCAGCCTCTTCATTGTTCATGTGCTTATGTTTAATGACAAACACTTTCATTTTAAACGGAGGACAGCGAGTGGTGGCCAGGGGCTCTGTGGGATGTGTGTTGTCTTTGGAAGTCTGAGGCACTCGCGGTAGGTGGAATATTGATGTTGGGTTTATAACAGAGTGGTTTTTCATTCGTGGGACTTGAAATTTGCTGATGACTCCCTGTGGAATGACTCGGTAATAAATGGGAGGCGTTTTAAATTCCATCCAAGTAAAATGGGAAGATAGTTCCTTTTGTCACTTTTTATGTTGCAGTTGTACCTTAATCTGCTTTTCGGAACAGCTGTTAGAACAGATGTTCATTTTAGATGGTATCTTTTATTTTAGTACACCTAGCAAAAGCCTTTTCATGAGGAGATGTTTGAAAGCCCAGATCTTTTTTCTAATGCAAATAAGCTTCCATTTGTCTGGCATTTTCAGACTGTCACCCACCCTGGCTAAGCCCTTCCAAGGGCACAATCTGCTACTCCAAGTCTTGGAGGGTCTGGATGGAACCATATCTCCTTCTTGGCCTCGAGAAACTTTCAGTGCTCTGACTGTTGTCTGGGGCAGGCTTTCCGCTAATAGGGAGGTCACTGGTCAGTAGAGCAGGTTTAATAGAAAAGGAAAGTTGGCCCCATAGCTGGGAGTATTAGACTCAAAGCCAGGAGCAACATAACATTACTCTTTTTCCTAATTAACCTCACTGCTGGATTTGGGGGCTTAGCCCCATGGATTGTCATTAAAACAAGAAAGATATCACAGACGGGCTGGTGCATCCTGCACTTGGTTGATGGAGGGGCAAAAATGTATTATCTCAGAAGAGAAAGTATTTCTCTCATTATCTACAGTATATAATATAGATACATGTATCATTTATAGAATAGGTGTTTCTGTATGTAAAAAAAGAGGGAGAGAGACATGCTGAAATAATAGTTTTTAAATCACTTACCTAAAAGCTTGACCTAGAATGAAATAGGAGACCCTCAAGAAGAGGTTCCCCTTCCAACCTGTGTTCTCCATTTATCTATGATCTAAAAGGGGACATTCTTTCCTCGAGAGTGGACTTGGACTCTTGGGATCACCATTTACCCAACTGTCACTGATGTAAAAGTTTTCCACCTGCACTGTGTACCAGTAAAATCATGGGTAAGATCCCAATGTTTGGGTAATACTAATGCCCCCAGAAGATACACTGTATGTTAACCCTGCAGTATAAAAAATTCCAGTTGAGGCTGGTTCAACATACGCAAATCAATCAGTGTAATACATCACATCAACAAGAGAAAGGACAAAAACCACATGATCATCTCAATCAATGCAGAAAAAGCATTTGATAAAATTCAACACCCATTTATGATAAAAACTCTCGCCAAAGTGGGTATAGAGGGAACATATCTCAACATAATAAAAGCTATATATGACAAACCTACAGCCAGCATAGTGCTCAACGGTGAAAAACTCAAAAGCTTCCCACTAAAATCTGGGACAAGACAAGGATGCCCACTATCACCACTCCTATTCAACATAGTCCTGGAAGTCCTAGCCACAGCAGTCAGGCAAGAGAAAGAAATAAAAGGGATCCAAATTGGAAAAGAAGAGGTAAAAGTGTCATTATATGCTGATGACATGTTACTATATATAGAAAACCCTAAAAGGTCCACACAAAAGCTACTAGAGCTGATTGAAGAATTCAGCAAGGTAGCAGGTTACAAAATTAACGTTCAAAAATCAGTTGCATTTCTTTACACTAACGATAAATCAACAAAAGAAGAAAGTAAAGAAACAATCCCCTTTAAAATAGCACCCAAAGTAATAAAATATCTGGGAATAAATCTAACCAAGGAGGTGAAAGAATTATACACAGAAAACTATAAACCATTGATGAAGGAAATTAAAGAAGACTTTAAAAAATGGAAAGATATTCCATGCTCTTGGATTGGAAGAATCAATATTGTTAAAATGGTCACACTGCCCAAGGCAATCTACAGATTTAATGCAATCCCTATCCAATTACCCAGGACATATTTCACAGAACTAGAAAAAATCATAATAAAATTTATATGGAACCATCAAAGACCTAGAATTGCCAAAGCATTACTGAAGAGAAGAAAGAGGCTGGAGGAATAACTCTCCCAGACTTCAGACAATACTATAGAGCTACAGTCATCAAGACAGCATGGTATTGGTACCAAAACAGACATATAGACCAATGGAACAGAATAGAGAGCCCAGAAATGAACCCACAAACTTTTGGTCAACTCATCTTCGACAAAGGAGGCAAGAATATACATTGGAATAAAGACAGTCTCTTCAGCAAATGGTGTTGGGAAAACTGGACAGCAGCATGTAAAACAATGAAGCTAGAACACTCCCTTACATCATATACAAAAATCAACTCAAAATGGATTAAAGACTTAAACATAAGACAAGATACAATAAACCTCCTAGAGGAAAACATAGGCAAAACATTATCTGACATACATTTCAAAAATTTTCTCCTAGAAGAAATAAAAGCAAGAATAAACAAATGGGACCTAATGAAACTTACAAGCTTCTGCACAGCAAAGGAAACCAGAAATAAAACAAGAAGAAAACCTACGGAATGGGAGAAAATTTTTGCAAGTGAAACCGACAAAGGCTTGATCTCCAGAATATATAAGCAGCTCATACGACTCAATAAGAAAAAAATAAACAACCCAATCCAAAAATGGGCAGAAGACCTAAACAAGCAATTCTCCAAGGAAGACATACAAATGATCAAAAAGCACATGAAAAAATGCTCCATATCACTAATTATCAGAGAAATGCAAATCAAAACTACAATGAGGTATCTCACCTCACACCAGTCAGAATGGCCGTCATTCAAAAATCCACAAATGACAAATGCTGGAGAGGCTGTGGAGAAAGGGGAACCCTCCTGCACTGCTGGTGGGAATGCAGTTTGGTGCAGCCTCTATGGAAAACAGTGTGGAGATTCCTCAAAAGACTAGGAATAGACTTACCATATGACCCAGGAATCCCACTCCTGGGCTTGTATCCAGAAGGAAATCTACTTCAGGATGACACTTGCACCCCAATGTTCATAGCAGCACTATTTACAATAGCCAAAACATGGAAACAGCCTAAATGTCCATCAACAGGTGACTGGATAAAGAAGAGGTGGTATATTTATACAATGGAATACTACTCAGCCATAAAAACCGACAACATAATGCCATTTGCAGCAACATGGATGCTCCTGGAGAATGTCATTCTAAGTGAAGTAAGCCAGAAAGAGAAAGAAAAATACCATATGAGATCGCTCATATGTGGAATCTAAAAAACAAAAACAAAAACAAACAAAAACAAAGCATAAATAAAGGACAGAAATAGACTCACAGACAGAGAATACAGACTTGTGGTTACCAGGGGGGCGGAGGGTGGGAAGGGATAGACTGGGATTTCAAAATTGTAGAATAGACTACACTGTATAGCACAGGGAAATATACACAAAATGTTATGATAACTCACAGAGAAAAAAATGTGACAATGAGTGTGTATATGTCCATGAATAACTGAAAAATTGTGCTGAACACTGGAATTTGACACAACATTATAAAATGATTATAAATCAATAAAAAATGTAAAAAAAAAAAAAAAAAAAGAAAGGGCAACAACAACAACAAAAAATTCCAGTTGAGCTAAGGTACAAGTGCATGTACCAGGACACTACTCAGTCCTGCCCTTTGGTAGGTAAAAATAATCCCCTCCAAGACATTCTCATCAGCATCCTCCTTGGAAGTCTTTAAGCTCTTCCTTGTAACTGTTACTTTATTATTTTTAATTTATCTTAAAAAGTAATCTGTAGCAATATTATTTAGCAATTATAAAGAAATACTAACACACGCTACTACATGGATGGAGCTTGAAGGCATTACGCTAAGTGAAATAGACCAGGCAGGGAGAGGCAAATACTGTATGATCTCACTTATATGTGGAATCTAAAAAAGTCAAACTCCTAGGAGCAGAGAGCAGAGGGGTGGTTACCAGGGGCTGCAGGTGGGGGAAATGGGGAGATGTTGTTAAAACACAAACTTGTAACTGGAAGATGAGTAAGTCCCAGGGATCTAATGCACATCATAGAGATTATAGTCACACTATATTAGAAACTGCAAAATTACTAAGAGGCTAGTTTGTAAATGCTCTAACCACAAAAATACAGTGGTCTTTATGTGATGTGATGGAGAGGTTAGCTAGTGCTACAGTGGTAATCATCTTGCAATATACAAATATATCAACGGAACACTTTGCACACCTTAAACTTATGCAATGTTATATGTCAATTATATCTCAATAAAAAATTAAAGAAAAATAACTTGTAAATATGATTTTAAAAAAAAGAATCCTTACCTATTTACCAACTTTAAGGAATGCCTTTTGACTCTCCATAAGAAAAGCAAAGGAATCAACAAAGGAACAAAGTAACAAGAGGAAAAACCAAGAATCAACATACCTACTCTTAAGTGCTAGTCTCTCCTCCCTCCACTTCCCTTTACATTTTAGCAATATTGTTATTTTTAAATGGCTGTTGTTCATAAAAATATGTCCAGAAATTGTATTTCCTGCAGCTGTCAGTTTTAGCATCAGATGCATTCTGTCCCTGAGGCAGCCCTTTGACTCCAGTGTTTTCAGTCTTCTCTTGGAGGACTGGGGTTTGGCCTTCCAATATTTCTTCAAAAGGGCTCACAGAAATTGTTTTCCTGAGTTCTTAAAATTGAAAACCCTTTGCCTTTACGCTTGCATGACATTGCTGAGTGTAAAATTCTCACGTCACACTTGACACGTCTGAAGCTTTTGTGCTATTTACCCTCTGCCTTCCAGGGTTGACTTTTTTCCTCTCCTGATTTGATCTGTATCCACTTTTTTGTTGTTGTTCTAAGTCTATGTTTCAATTTGTACATGCAAGCCTTATTTCAGAAAAGCTTCTTGAATGATCTTTGCATAGAATTCTACCTTTTTTTCTTCCTGATTCTTCTCCAGAGATACCCATTATTGACCAGTTGGATCTCTTTTGTTTCCCTTATAATTTCTGTTCTAATCACTTTTCACCCTTTTTTGCCCCTTAGTTCATTTCACTCTGTTTCCTCAATTCTGCTCTCTGACTCAGATTGTCTTTCCAGCATTGTAGCCTCCCCCTCTTTTCTTCTTCCAACATTGCCTCAGTTCTAAGATAGCTTTATTTATGTGCCTTTGAAACTTTCCTCCCAACCCAATTTTGCACTCAATTTTTCCTAACCTGAGCTTCCTCCCTCGTCACAACGCTATGGGTTCACTAAGCCTCTTTCGCTCATTCTTGTCTCTTTTGATATTTGCTCACATAACTTTTGTAGCTGACTGAGCCAATCAGTTCATCTCCTCAGTTTCTCCCTCTTCCCTGCCTCCCTCATCATCTATTTCTCGGTTTGGAAGGTCCAACTTCTAGAAAGTATCACTGTCTATATGTGTCTGTTTCCCTTCTCTAATTAATACATTTTGTGCTTTTTAAACTGTTTCCACCTAGTTATGAAGGAACCCCTATCAGCAGAGAAAAAAGTACTTGTTAGTACCCTAGGGAATTTGAAGAGTCTAATGATGAGGAGGTCGACCTCATGCATGGAATTTCTTTGAAGTCCAGCATTTTACCTTAAAAATAAGGCAATATTTTTGTTCAGCTCCATAATATCTGTGCTTGTTTAAAAGGTTTGTTTGAAGTGTCTCAAATTGCTCAGCTATTAAATTACTTAACTCCTGCATCCCACCTCTAATCTTTGAGTAAAACTGAAGCCTCAAAGAGATAAGCCGTAATAATAATAATGAGGTTTCAAGAACTTTCTAGGATGTCCTTGGGGGATCCTGAGGGGTACAAGGATGGCAGCCTTGAATAAATCACATGTTGAAAAGGGTCCCTCATTTGCATCTTGGAATCCCTGGCCTCTGTTACCATACCAGGTGCAGATTGGCATTCAGTAATTGTTTGTGGAATTGACTGGAACTGACAGCCCAAGATTTCTTCACTACCTACAGTAAGCTGCTGCCTGTTCTGGCTGATTCCTGGTGCTGTTCTAACTAACCTGCAATTGTCCTTTGTACTGAAGGACAGATGGAGGTGGGACCTTAAAGAATCATCTATAATGTCTGTGTATACTTTGATGGTCAGGAGTCAGCTATTGAAATAGGTTTTTTCTGGTGATTCCTTTTTAGTCTCCAGGACACCAGACACTGTCTTGAGCCTCAGTGAGGGAGCCCAGTGGACTGTCTGGGAGCCTGGGCTCTGCATTCAAACTGCCTGATTGTGATCAAACCCTGGCACCACTCCTGGTGTTTGTGTGTCTGTGGGCATTTTAGTTGACCTGTGAAGACTTCATTTCCTCACCTGTCATATATATGGGGATGATGATGGTACCTACCTCATCCGGTTGTTGAAAGGGATAAATGATGCCACCTGTGGAAACATTCAACTCAAATCCTGAGACACGTGTGCACTTACTAAAAGGCAGATGTCCCTACTGCTCAAAAGTTGACTGAAGACATGGAGGGCTCATAGGACAAACCCAAAACATTTTGTTTAAAAAGACTTGGAAAATGTGACCCAGAGACTAGGAAGCAGCTCCAGATAATAATTAACTGCCTTGGTGTGAAATTCCAAAATTCCCACAATGAATATAATCATTTATTTTCCCCCTCCCCCCTCCCCCATGCATGCGCATACACTCTTACCCAAAAATAGTAACTTAGTAGAGGAAGGTTTTGCCTACAGGTCTTATGCTTCAGCCATTTCTCATCCTTTTCTCCTAAAGTCAGAACTTCCCGGAAGAGCTTGGCATGCCTGGGACACTGAACCACCTAGCTCACAGTAGATAGAGCCGTAGGCAGCCCTGGACTCCCACTGAGCTTTAGAAGTTAGCCCTGGAGCTTTCTCGTGGCAGGATTGCCCTGGCTGACAAGCATAAGAAGCCCCAAAGTTTCTCCTATCCACAGATTGCCCCATCCCCCATATGTCCTGGGAAAGCCCAGCATGCTCTAGGAATTCCGGAATTAGAATGAGCCACTGATGGTGTCATGTTTAAGGGGAGACAGACTACTGATTAATTATTTTTTTAACATCTTCCCATCCTTTGGTATTTACTCCAGGAGATGCCAACCAGAATGCTCCAATTAGCTTTTATATGGAAAGACTCTATAAGAAAACAATGTATAATCTATATCAGTGAAGTGCTCTGATGAACAGGTGATTTCACGGTGAGGAAAGGATCACATGTACATAGGTTTGTCATGCTGTCTTCCTCAAAAGTTATCAGGCAACCCTGAAACACAGAGTCTATTTTTTCCTAGCACAGTTTTACTCTGTTTTATTTAAAGACCTGCATTGTTACCTGATTGATTTGGTTAGGAGTAAGACACATTGAAGGCACAGAATAGAAAAGTTTTTCATTCAGGGGCAATATTTACAGTTTTGAAGCTCCTGCAAAAGAAATCAGATGGGGATCAAAGATTGAAGCAGCAAAATGGTACTGTGACCTTATTTTCCAAAGCCATCTCCGCAAGGTTAAGTGCTTTATTCATGGCCCAGGCTTCCAAGAGAAGCACATTCAAGACAGATGACATGAGGCCAAGCTAGAGTCCTCCAACCAGAGCTGAAGTGCACACCCAGGTGAGGACCAGCAAGATCCCTAAGGGCCTGGAGGAAAGCATAGGGTCTAGTGAATTCATTCTGTTTGTGACCAGAAGTGACATAGCAGTGGCCAGGGTAGGGCTTCCCTCAAGACCTTGGGAAGCTTACATTGATAATGACTAAAAATCTCTGGCTTCAACACTCCCTCATTAACTTTTTCCTAGTCTCCAGCAAATCCTATAGTTCTGGTGTTATTGGAATCCTGTGGACTGATTTCAGTACCGAACCGAACTCAAGTCTGTTTGCCTGCAGTGCAGCAAAGCCAGTTTACTGATGCTGGCTTGTGGTGAAGGAAATTACAGCATTCATTGCAGGATCTCACAAGGAGGACAGGTAGCTCATGCTCAAAAGTCTCAAACTCCCTGAAGATTTTGGGGAAAGGCTTTTAAAGACAGCTTTTGAGGGGAGGGCTATAGGATGCATGACTTTCTTCTGATTGGTTGGTGGTGAGGTAACGGGGTATGATGTTTCAGGAATCTCAGTCATCATCCTCCTGGTGCCAGCCAGTCTGGGGTGTAAGGGCTTGTGCTCAGCTTGGAGTCACCGTCCCCCACCTGGGCAGGGCTGGGGTGGGGGTGCCTGTAGTCCCTACAGAATGACTCAAAGATATTCTTCAGATTGTTCTGTTTCCCCTTGAGGAGGAACTAGGAATCTGTTTTATTGCTGAACTGTATCATTAATTTTCTTCAAATTGCTTTTCCTTTGTTTCTGCATTTCCTTACTTCCCTAATTAGTTACTTCATGGGTCTGCCCTTTGGGACTCTGGGAAGGCCTAGGAGATTCAAGCCTTTTTCCTACAAATAAGAAGTGGAGGATACAGAGAGGGGCTTTTGTACCCAGGAGAGCCCCACAGTGTCCTGCTTAGTTTCAATCTGCAGAGACTATTGGTTTTGCAGCAGTAGATATCTGATACAAGATTTTATGCCAGCGTCCAATTTAAACAGCTTCTTGGCAGTGTCCCTCCAGGATCCAAACACTGAGCCCCATGTAGACAAGAGGGTCTTGGCTGTCGTTTGGCTCTCCGTCTGTCCTGCTGAATCATAAATACAGCGTGAGAAACTTCTTCCTCCACCATCAGGTGACATGACACTTTTCTTCCTTGAGCCACAGGAGAGAATTCTCTAAATTGCTGCCATCTAACCTGAACAAAAGCAATGGCTTAAATGGGCTCTCCTTGAGGAGGGAAGTATGCTGCTAGATGCACTAACCCACATAGCTCTGTCCACGTCAACAGTAGATGAGAAAAATAGTTCAGTCCTTAACATCTGACATGTGAGAGCGGATCTCAGCTCTCCAAGGAGGGCATTTGTTTTGTCTTGGTGTTTTCTCCCCCTTCCCTGTTTTTTTTTTTAACAAAAAGAATAGTCCTGTTGGCACTTTGGTCTATTGATTGAAAGAGAATTTAAAATAACTTGGTTAGAAAAAAAGAGAGAGAGAGAGAGAAGATTATAACACAAAAGAAATCCTAGTGGAGGCAGCATTGCCTGGAGGTAGCTTCTGGGCTCCACTGCCCAAATGTGAGTTTGAATCCCAGCTCCTCCCCATCCTAAGAGGGTGCGCTTTGTTGAGCTAATGAATGTCTTGTTTCTTCATTTGCAAGATAATCATGAGGAGACCTTCTTCCTAATACTGTAGTGGGGATTAAATATGAAAGCACACTTAAAGAGGTTAGAACAGTGACTAACACCGACTAAGGGATAGTTTGGGATTCTTAAAAAGGCCTCACGTATACCACTGTCCTTACTCAAGTGCTGAACAAATGAAGAGGTAAACAAAAGAATAAGACAAAAAGAAACTAAACTATTGGCTTGGTTCCTTGATAAACCCAACGCTCCAATATAGCGCAGGGTTAAGGCAGCAGTGGGCTAAGCCCCAGAATTAGGCTTCCTCCCCAATCCCAGACCCATGGGGACCATCTCAGGCCTCCCAACATGGCAGCCCAGAGAGAGACAGAGAGGGTGTTAGACTAGGCATGCCCTGTTCCTCCCTAGGAAGGAGTGAGGAGTGGGCTAAGAGGGCTTGGGGGGGGGGGGAATCCTGCCTTCTGGGAAGTCAGGGAATGGGAAGAAGTGCCCCCTGCCAAGGTGGTCACTCACTGTGAGCAGTTACAATTCAACTGAGATTGAATGACTACGCAGTTGACCTGGACTGAGGGAGCCCTGAACAAACGCTTCTGAAGGAATAAAGGAAGGAGCGCTGTGTATTTTGCTGTTTGTTTTCATTAAGAATCTCCAAGGAGACTGTAAATAACTTGCCAACCCTTCTAGGCGACCTTCCCCACCAATCCTGGCCTTTATTTTCACCCTCTGCTCAATTTGCAATCCAGGCATCAATAGAACTCCCTTGGTCCTTAGCACAGGCAACCTGTATTTGCATCAGTTTTATGTACCTGTTCTCTCTCTCTGCCCATGGCATGTTCCACATTCCTCCCTCCACGCCCCTCAGTGCCCTGTGCATGGTGGGCATCACACCATTTCCCCAGGTTTTGTGTCACTTCCTGCTCTGTTCAGAGGCCACAGGAAGCAGCTGGACTTGTTTCAGGGAGCCCGGAGCAGAGGTGAGGGCACATCCAGGGACCTTTCTGGGCCACACTGTCTCCACTCTTCACAGTGTTTCTATCCCCAGATTGGTGAACTTGCTATTTAATTCAATTCAACAACCACTTAATAAAAACTTAAGGTCAAGGAGAACAAGGCAGGCCCTCCACCCCACCCCCACCCTGGAGAACTGCCCTCTAGGGAAGGCCACACTCCTCCAGGCAGCCCTTCAGATTTCTCCCTGCAGGCCGCACTGAGTGCTCCCTCCTCTTGCTTTCTGTAGAAAAGGTGGGTAAGCATCCCCACCCTGACTGCAGCAGCCCTGGTGGGCATGATTTGAACCTGCCCACCCCTGTGTAAACAGTGCAGTCCATTTGTTAAACACTCCTCAGTAGCCGGTTCAGGGTGCCACCTCTTCTTACTCCACACCCCAACTGAACCAAACACTAGGCAGATGGCCCTGGGGCATTTGTCCTTGTTTAAACGGACACCTGAGTCATCCTTGGATGATGGTTGTGAACCCACGCGCTGCCCAGTACAAGGCTCCAGGAGCACCAGGATTTCATGCCTGAGGCGCTGTGCACCTGCCCCATCCTCAGGGCTCCCTGGGTATCAGTTATTGGGATGGGGGATAAAGGGTTTTGTTCTACAGCATCCACCAACAGAAAGGTGGGTACACAGAGGGACGAGGGCAGCAGGGGGCAGCAGAGCCAGGAAGGTGATGTGTGAAAACTCCCGGGAAAGTAGGATTGTGGGAAAACCTGATGACACCAAGTCATCAGGTCGGGGCTCTCATTCATGGGATGGGTGAGGAAGAGGCAGACTGCGGAGAGGAAGTGAGGAGGAGATGCAGCCGAGGGATAAAACATACCAGAAAGTGAACAACAGGAGGGTTTTTTTTTTTAAATAACAAAGAACTAGAACTTTGCTAATTATAAGATTTTAAGAACATGTAACAGTGTTGAGTTTGTACGAGGAGCTGGTCTCTGTGCTGGACACAGAGAACAGGAAGGTGAGCACCAGATGGGGTGGCGGACCTGCCCCCAAGGGGCTGGTAAACCAGGGCAGTGGTTTCCAACCTTGCTTTTGCTCCTGTATATAGGAACCTGCAGAATGACTCCTCCTCCCAGGTGACACAAATTTGTCCCCTCCCGTCCCACCCCTCTGGAGAATCACCCATCCCATCGCAGGCACACACCTGCCAGACACGCTAGGTGGGTGTGATAAGCGCTGTGGGGCACACAAGTCAATGTGAGGAGGAAGCAGGAGGTAACACCCCCCCCCCAAATTGGGGCAGACATATTTTTAAAGTTTTCATTTTTCATCTGAAACTCAAATGTATCTTGGCATCCTATATTTTACCTGGTACCCCCACCTGACCCAGAGGGCCTCAGGGCACACTGCCTGGCTGCTCTAAGAAGCACATCTAGCCTCAAGGCTTCCAGGCAATTGGCACAGGAAGCTGCTCCTAGCAGAGTCCTGCCTGGTCAACCTTGGGAAATGTTCCCGATTGTGTTCTGGTTTCGTTTCTAACTTATTAGCAAAAAAAGGGGGGGGGGGACAGCATTGCCAAAGATGGCTATTTCAAATAGCTTGGGGGTGAAATCACACTAGTTCCTGCTGTACCAAGTATGGGGAACTGTCAGTGAGAAGAAATGCTGAGGGTGCTGCCTAGGGAGCGTGGACGTTTCCACCCTGCGAAGGGCAACATGACATCCAGAAGCAGGCTTTTGACTTTCTTGCCCTCTAGTGGCCAAATGCCTAAACGGGGGGTTGAGTTCCTGCTTAGGATCTCTCGTGTCTTTGGACTACCTGCAGCAAGAGACATAACTGAGAAGGACGTCAGAAGATGCAGGTACAGGCAGATGCCAAACCCCAAAGCCAGCCTGGGTGGCGCCTGGACCCGGGAAGAGGTGTCGCAGGCTGTGCTGCTGCCTCCTCCCACTTCATGTGGCTCCCGAGTGAGGTTCCAGGTCCTGGGGATGGAATCTGCCCACAGTTGCCTTTAATGTTCCTTCATTCACCTGACAGACATTACCAGAGTATCTACTGTGGACCAGGCATGGTGCTGGGTGCTGGCATCACGTCTGACACATGGAGTTAAACCTAAGAGTTTGTGCAGCACTCTAGAAACCGCACCTAAGGCAAACTGAACACACATCACTAGGCACAGGGATTTTAGAATCGCAAAATGACGGATCCATTTTCAGTTGAACTCCAATTTTCTGGCCACCTTCTTTCTTCATAACTCATACATACAGCGTCTTTTTGATAAATGGTCATTAGACTTCTTGGCAACTATTTATAATTTGGCACAGTAGTCAATCAGATTTCATATAATACAAAATTAATGCCATGTGATGTGCCTAGAGCTATTCCTAACTTCATATATATATATAAAAAAAAGGGCCTTGGCAGAATGTTGAATTTTTCCCCTTTCCTAGAATGAGCAATGCTGAGTTACTGACATTGAATGAATATATCAACAGAAAGCTGTTAGAAGAGTGAAGTTGTTTGGGAAGAGTTGGGCCTATCTGCGGTAGTATTGACCCAACTAAAATCAGTGGAAAAACCTAGGTGGGATGTTGATATGTCACTTCAGTTTGTGCAGCTTGGTGGGACTCTCTTCCCTGAGTCTGCCACCCGGCATGCGATGAATCTTTCCATCATGCCAATTTCCCAGGTGGCTTTCCAATCTGTCTGCTCATTTCACCCTTACTTCCTCCTTAGTTTAGATTCTCATGTCTCTTTTTCTTGAACGAGTATAATAGGCATTTTAGTGGAGTCCCTTTTCCTGCTTCTCTGAAATCCATTCTCCATACAGATTTGTCTAAAGCACAGATCGTGACTCCGCAGCGCTCACAGGATAAACTTCAAGCTTTCTGTGCATCAAACGCAGGAGACCACCACCTGTCCAGCCACAGCCACCATCATTCCATCATCCTTCCCATCACATTCCTGCCAGGGTCTTGCAGGTGCTCTGAGTTGGTCTGTGGACCTGTCAGATGACTATCCAAACATAAATCTGCTCTGTGCCATATTGCTTGTGAGTTTTCTCCTTTGTAAATCCATGTAGCCCCAAGGTGACCAAATCCCACTGTAAACATGTCATGAGTCTGTACTGACTGTGTTTTAAGAGCTTGTTTCTGGCAGGTGCTTTCTACACTCAGTTTCGACATAGTCTCACCTCCCTAATCCGTCTTGCAAATGCACTGTCACTAGGCCTGCCACACTCAAATCTGAGGTCCCTGATTACTGAGGTCCCTGCATTTTATTGTCATTGAGAGTGCTAGGCATTGACAAAAGGTACAAAATAAGTTCCCTGAATTCAGTAGAGAGGGAAGAGCGATCAATACCACCATGTGGGTGTGACCTGGTGAATATTAAGGGGTCCCACCCAGTAATGCCACTCTCTGCTTTGACCCACCAGCTTTAGTCACCTGTCTGGGTCTCTTGGGGATCATGACCCACAGTGGGATGATAAAGGCTGGTTTATCGTGTTAGAGATTCACAGGATGACCTGTGACATTCTATTCATTCATGTACCACAACTAAACTGGCACTTACTATGTGCCAGGCTCTGAGCTGCTTTTATCTTCACCACAACGCTGGGAGGTAGGTACTATTATTATTTCCATTTTATTGGTAGGAAAATGGAAGTCACCTGCCCAGGCTGGCCTAGCAAGTAAGTGATGGAGCAGAGACTCAGGCTTGGATTCATGTCTGTGCTCTCTCCATGCTGACACTCCTGCAGAAATGTTAGCAGCTCCAGGGAGGGTGTAGCTCAGGGGTAGAGCATGTGCTGAGCATGCTCGAGGTCCTGGGTTTGATCCCCAGGACCTTCATCAAAAATAAATATGAAATATTAGCAGCCCAAGGTGCTTAAAGCCATGTGGTTCCTTTTACCTTAGAGCTCAGTGGGGCACCCTGCTCAGCCCCTGTGTAAAGGTGAGGCCTCGAGAACTAGGCAGTAGCTTGTAGGTGTTGTCAGCATTGGAGTTCCAGGAAGAACAGCGAACATCAACCCAAGTAACTGTCCCCTCCCTCCCATTCATACAGCTGGGGCACTGGCTGGGAGGGCTGCTTGTTATGATGGGTTCTTGTCTTCCCTCACTAATAGGGACCTGGCTTGTCTGGAAAAGCTGCAGTGGAAAAACTGAGATTTCAGTTTATAACTGAGAGGAGTCTCAGAATTTATCCAGACTAAAGCCTTCACTTCACAGATGAGAAACTCCAGGGCCCAGACAGGTTAAATAACCGCTCATCCGGGATTGCACAGCTCAGGAGAGGGCGTGAGTCTGCTTCTGGGTAAACTGAGAACCTGAATCAAACCAGCTTTGTTCATGATTACATTCTGCCTTGGTTCTGTGATCTTTGGAATTTTCATTCACAGGGCTTGATTTTTTTGGTTTGATTTTTTTCTTCTTAGTGAATAAACGTAGATGCTGGTCTGATGGTCTACGTGATTTCTGTGTCATTGTGACTTGAACCTGTGTGAGATGGGTGAGCTTTAACTTGGGAGAATATTTAAACCAGGGCTGGAGGGCTGCAGGGCTCTTGTTCTTATGAACAAATACACAGAGAAGGTGGGAAGGGGTAACAGAGGGACATTGTCCGTGACTCTCAGCAGACGTACCATGAAACTGTACATTTATTACAGCTCTTAACTAATTGCCCTCCTGCTCATCAACCTCCTCCCTCCTCCTCGCCCCCCCCCCCCCATTCAATACAGCTTCCATTGTACCAAGAGAATCACTTTCTAAAGCACCTATTTGGTCCCTTCATTCCTCACTGCCTAGAGCTTACAATTTAAACTTCTCATTTGAAATGCAAGAAACCCTCAGAATAGCCCTTACATATTTTATCAATCTTCTGCAAATCCCCATCCTCACCATCAATTTTTTATTTATTTTTATTTTTAAACATTTTTAGAAATTGAAGTGTGGTTAATTGACAATGTTATATTAGCTTCAGGTGTACAACATAGTGATTTGGTATTTTTATAGCTTATACTCCATTTAAAGTTATTATAAAATATTGGCTATATTCCCTGTTCTGTACATTACATCCTGTGCTGTATCTTATTTATTTTATGCTTAGTAGTTTTTACCTCTTAATCCCCTTCCACTAAATTACCCCTCCCCCCTCCTACCCACTGGTAACCACTAGTTTGTTCTGTGTATCTATGAGTCTGTTTCTGTTTTGTTATATTCATTCCTTTGTTTTATTTTTTAGTTTCCACATATAAGTGAAGACATACAATATCTGTCTTTCTCTGTCTGACTTACTTGAAGAAGTAATAATAACCACCAGGTCCATCCATGTTGTTGCAAATGGCAGAATTTCATTCTTTTTTTTATAGCTCAGTAACATTCCATTGTGTACATACCATATCTTCTTTATCCATTCATCTAATGATGGACACTTAGGTTGCTTCCGTATCTTGGCTCCTGTAAATAAAGCTGCTGTGAACATTGGGGTGCATGTGTCTTCAATTTGTGTTTTCATTTCCTTCAGATATATACTCAGGAGTGGGATTGCTGGATTGTATGGTAGTTCTATTTTTAGTTTTTTGAGAAATAGCCGTACTGTTTTCCATAGTGGCTGCACCAGCTTACACTCCCACCAACAGTGCATGAGAATTTCCTTTTCCCCACATCCTCTCCAACACTTGTTATTTGTATCTTTTTGACAATAGCCATTCTGACAGGTGTGAGATGAAATCTTGTGGTTCTGGTTTCCATCTCCCTGGGATGTTGAACATCTTTTCATGTACCTGTTGGCCATCCGTATACCTTCTTTGAAGAAATATCTATTCAGGTCTTCCACCCACTATTCATTTTTTTAAAACACCTTCACTTTCTGCCATTATTTGCCACCACCTGATATGCACACCACATTTCTACTCTCAAGGCATTGGCTAATGCACTTGGGGTCCCTGGGTTGACATTCTCTTTCCCCAGTGAGTCAGCTGGTGAAAGTCTCTTCATTCTTTGAGACCACATGGCACCTTCTCTCCCAGGCCTTTCCTGTTCTTGACAAGAATGGTTGCTCCTCCTCCCATGCCCTTGAATTATGTCTTTACTAGAACTCTTCTCTTCTTTCCCTAGTTAAGTGAACTTGGATATCATCTTCTTAGTCTATGTGGTATCATCATTCCTTCTCAGATCCCATCATGCAAAACATTTTCTCGGTGTCTCAGTGGGTCAAGAGCAGTGGCAGGAGCTGGGGACTCAAAGATGATCTAAAAGGATTCCCATTCTTTTGAGACCTCACAGTCTCAGGAGACAAGCTCACGTATAAACAATTAAATACTGTGCAGTGCATTCAACGTTTACAAATCTATGGCTTGTCTTATCCATCCCCCCATCCTTAGCATCCACCAATGGCAAATCAGTGCTCTATGATTTCTCAAACAAATGAAGGTGTGAATGAATGATGAGATGGTTAGACTGGTCACCTTTAACCTAAATCAGTACTCCATGCTGCAACACCTTATGAGGCAATTTTAAATTACATGAACAAAACATTTTACCTTAAAAAAAAACTGTTATGTGTTTACTGTATGTAGGAAAATATATAATTGTTTATCAAACCCATACTGTTAACAGTATTATAGGTGACAAAAAGTTTAATCCTTTTAAGTCCATACTAATATACTATAATGTAAGAATTAGATGGCAGAAAACAACTTGCTGAATTTTGAGAAATACTGAGTTAAGATCATTTTCATTGTTTCCTTTTTTTTTTAGGTTTTGTTCTTTCCCTGAATCCAGTCTGTATAAATTTGCCTTTAGAATTTTGGGAATCTCTTGAAGCAAATCTTTTGCTGTAAAAAATGTGCAACCCAGGGCAATATATATCTTTTAAAAGATAGGGCAAAAACACTGTGTGTGTTTTGAAGGTGTACCAAACCACATTTTCATTTATGTTTGTATTTATTTGTGACCTAAAGATCAGGTTTATTTCCCTCAATGGGAGATTACTTGAAAATACCCAGATTTGGGGTTCTGTCTGTACATAAATTAAAATGTGGCTCCACGTCTATCAACCTCACTCCTTTCTGTTTATGATGATGATTTACATGAGGTTAAGATGTAAAGGCAAGAGTTGGAGTGAGGGGTTGGTTTTGATGACATGTGGAGGGTACAGGGATCCTCCAGGAAGGCAGTGCAGCTGGTTCCCAAGCTTTACCTTCATGACCCACGCCCAGGAGGCTGGCTAGGAGGAACAGTGTGTATATGGTGCCTCCTGACTCTGCAGTCTCTATATTTTAACTTAGAAGTGATTCTGTAAACTCTCCTCTTCAATGTCCTTTCATAGGTGTGACCTGTTCAGGTGACCACACAAAGGCTGGGTTATATGAGGAAGTAGGAGGATGAGGAAATGGCTTTCCCAGGCCCCCTGAGCCACTGGGCATAGTTCTTTGACATGTAGGGTATAGCAGTAGCTACACGATGGTGACAGCAACTCTGGGAAACCAACAGGGATCTGTCCTTGTCCCTCGTTCAGCTGTTCCATGCCTGCCTGGTCTCTTCTATCTGCAGCTGCCATTCAACTATTTCTCTCTCTCTCTCCTCCATGGCTTTTACCCGCTAATGTCTCTGTGGGTCTCAGCTTTTGCCCACCATACTGCCTACATCTGGGGTGACCAACTCAACTCAGTTTCTCTGGGACTTTCCAGGTTTTAATCCCCAAATTTCCACATCCTAGAAACACCCAAAGTCCTGGGCAAATCATCTCTTTTCTATGTGTCTCATATTCAAAGTCTGTAAGAAAGAAGAGGGGAGACCTGACTGGGTCTCTTAGCCCTTCCCCAGCCCATAGCACCCAGACTCTCCCACCAGGCTCTCCCATCAGGATGCTTATCCCTACTGGCTGGACCGAAGTCAGGCCTGGGAGTGGCCTAGAGCTGCTTCCCCAGCATCCTTCTCAGAAGGGACTTGTGAGCTGAGCAAGCCTGGAAATACTGTCACTTCTTCTCAGGTCCTCTTTTCACTTTGTACAGTGTGTCATTTATCAGCATCCTGGCTCCTTATGCTTATCGGGTGCGGGTGCATTGAACGGGGGATGTGTGTGCATATGTGGGGGAGTCGGTAGAAATGACTTGTTATCATTTCATCCCCTTTACTTTTATGAAACCAATCATGTTCCACAGATTAAACTCCTCATAAAGTGTTATGGAAACCCTGGCCCAACTTCTAATTCTATTTGATCCCACTCGACCTTGTCCACTCCAGAGAATGTAAAGCTTGCAAAAGGGAATGTTTCAATAGCAGAACACTGGAATCTGGGAAATGTTGACTTTTAAGCTCTAATAGCATGTGAGGATGAAGACAGAATTCACAGTGACTAAAGGCAGAGACACTGAGCCACGGAGCAGTTGGTCACTGCTGGAGGTCTTCATCTACTTGGCCAATTTCAGCACCCCACCCACCCACTTGGCCCCAGAAATTAGGTCCTTCATTAGTAAAACTGTTTTTCCCATCTGCAAGAGACAGAAGTTCTCCCCTTCCCTTAAATTCTGGGGGCTGGGTTGGGGGAGAGAAAAATGAAATCACTGTAAAAATACTTAAGCTCTGAAGGACATGTTTGATTTTCAGGAACTGACCATAAAAGTAAAGGGTGGAAAAGCTGGAGAGAGCCAGGGTTCCAGGCAGGGTGGTGCTGTCACCACTGCATCTCACACCCCCGGGGCACCCTGCAACCTGAGAGCACCCCACGTCTCCATCTCCAGGCTTTGGCAGCACTGCCCTCCATTTGTGGGGAGCACAGCCAGCACAGTTCATCATCTCTGTGTCACTGTGCACACCTATCAGCCTCTGGGGGTGAAACAGAAAGGTTTTGGCACTGACTCCTGCATTCTCTGCTGTCCGTGGCTCTCTTATAAATCAAGTCTGGCTGTTAATCACTGAAGCTAAGAATTGATGACAAAAGTTAAAAAACAAATCTAGATGCATTATTGAAACAAAGTCTAGCTCAGCATTTACTTGGCACTGAAGCATACAGAGGCGATCAGTCCAGTTTCAAGTGAGTTTCCCCTGTGCTGATAGAGAAGGTGAGGAGGTCTGAGTTCTAGAGGATGGGGCAGAGGAGAGCACAGGCTCAGGGGAGGGAGCAGTAAAGCCCCTCCCCCCGGCTGGGCTCCCAGTATGCCTGTCATAGGTCTGGCTTTCCAGTGTATCGAGGTCATCTCCAGGACAGGCTCTCAGAGCCCCCCACTCCCTACCCCTGTGCTGCACAGGTGTGCTTTCATGGCTGTGCCTCCCCCAGCTCACCTCACAGGCCCTTTCTGCTGCTGAACCTGTCTAGGCTCCTCTCCAGCATCTCCGATGGCTGGTCCCAGCCTCCCCTCCCCGGGAAGCCCTGCCCCCCTGGGACGGTCCATGGTGGTACAGAACCAGCACATGGGCAGGCACACACAGCTCACACCAGGTCTCAGTGAGCAGAGAGGACCTTAATGTCTGACGCCTCAAGGCTTGTACAGCAGTCCCCCTCCCCCCCGCAAATAATACCAGATCCAATGCTACAGTTGAGGGGAGAGGGGTTTTGGAAAAAACTAGGTACACCCTCCCAATTACAGATCCTGACTTGATTCTTCATTTCCATAGAGCAAGAGGAATTAGTATAATTGAGGGGTGCCCTAGGGCAGTCGAAAGAAAAGAGGATAAAAGATCCTAAGTGTTGACCAAGTGTGATAGTGTGAAGGCTGGGATACAGGAGCGACAGGAGCCTGACTGGCAGTAGGCTCCAGGCCTCAGTTTGTTCATCTGAAGAATGGGGGAAGGAAACGGGGAGACATGAACCACACAGGAGCCGGGTCTTCTGGTTCTGTGGTTGGTTCCCTGTCATTCTTGTCCCCTCCCACTCCTAACAGCTCAGTGCAGCTCTGAGGGAGGCCACGTGCAGAAGCTCCAAGGCAGACATAGACCAGGGAAGTGCCTTTCCATGGAGGCCTCACCAAACACTCCATATTGAAAGGGTTCACAATGGCCCCACTGGGTAAAACAAGGAAGCAAGCAGGATCTGGTATTTGTGGATGTTCTCACAGTGCCATGGACTCCTCCCTGGGGCCATTAGGAACTCAGTGGAGTCTGTTGCGGTTTACTTCTCTCTGGGAGGAGAAGCGTGAGCACATGCAAGTTGCAATTTTCACTTAAATGTTGCCACCTGGGATCCAGACTTGGTCTGCAGTGACCAGGCCCTGGTTTCTCCCTGATGTGCTGCACACGTGGAACTTAGCTACAGAGTTTTGCAGATGAGGTCTTTGCTCTTCAGTATCCAGCAGCTTAAAAGAGATAAAAAGAAACCCCAGTAAAAATGAACATCAATGGATTCTCTTGAAAAGAAAGCAAATCTGCTTAAAGCATTAACACATTGGATCTAAGTCTGCTGCATATTTATAAGCACATGAGGAATTTGTATGGAGTAGGGAAGGAAAGTTCCCAGACGTCAGAATAGAGAGACTGAAATCAATGGAGGGGGCTCTTGGCCACCTTGCTTCTCTTTGGCCGGCAGGGTCTCCGTGGAGCAACTGGGATTTTAAGAACTGCAAGTAAGAGCAGGAAGATGGGTTATTCTCTGGCGAGAATGCTGGAGGTATATACATGGTTACTGGGTCACATTGGTAAGACCTTTGCCCTAAACACAGAAAGGAAAATCTGTTTTGGTGAATGAATCATGTAGAGTATCGTGTTGTGGAATTTGTGTTTTCCAGTGTGAAATTGTTGGTGGTGCTTGTAATGCAGCTCTGATGACGTTCACACCTTTAATTGATGCTTCGATTTCTCTTGTGAGGTCTGCGTCTGG
The DNA here is from genome assembly GCF_036321535.1 of Camelus dromedarius. NCBI lineage: Eukaryota > Metazoa > Chordata > Mammalia > Artiodactyla > Camelidae > Camelus > Camelus dromedarius. The sequence goes on from NC_087461.1 coordinate 11,910,483, forward strand.
AAACTCAAACAGCATTATTATGTTCATTTCACGTTTGGAAACCAGAGGAGCGCATAGGGCTTATCTTGGGCTACAGATAGGTGATCATCTGTGCTGGTCTGCCAGGGACAGTCGTAGTTTCTGCATCTTGTCCTGTTGTCATTATTAATGGTGTCCCCTTTCCTGATCACAAGTGCTCTGGTTTATATTTAAGTATAAGGTCACCCGAGCCAGCTGACACCCTGCTGGCAAAAGTAGGATTGAAGATCCTGCATTTCATTCACCAGATCATCCATTTAAGCAAATGTTTTCCCAGTTGTCAAAAGCCCTTTATTTCTGACTTACAGAGTGACACACAACAGCGTGTCCTTTAGAAAAGCAGATGGGTGACACATCAAACATGAGGTCTCTGGTTGAAACATTCTTACTTGTTTTTCATTTTGTTTTGTTTTACTTTCACCGTTATCATTGCCTTGGAAAATGGCATTTTATGACTTCAGCAAGCATTAATTATTTCTTTTGTGTCCCCATGTCAAATCATTTTAAACCAGTGTGTTCTTAATAGGGTTTAAAGTGAAAAAAAAAAACAAAAACAAAACTGAAACATAGCAGCATAATTCCACTAATGCTTGATGCTAGTGATGATTTCTCTCTTGAAAAGCTTACACAAAGGAAGCTGACATGCTTTCTTCAGCCCTGTAATTAAACAGGCCTGCTGAGAAGTCTTACGCAATAGTTTATGATTTTTGTGACTAACGCCCATCATGGCGGACGCCCGTTGGAGTTGGGTTATCACAACCAATAATGGCCCAGTTCTGTAATGGGTTCCTCTGACTGCAAAATCACCATTGGCCCTTACAGCACTCTTATCTCATCAGCTGTCTTTCCTTTTAAAGGACACTTTTCTCTGTGTTAGTTCATTTGGAGTCATGAATTGCCAACATATGGAGCCATTAACCGAGAAATCGTCTTGCACCTTTCCTGGTTAACAGAAATGGAGTTGAAAATTTAGCCCGTCAGTCTCCTTCCTGTCACGCTGTCTGTGACTGCAGGAAAAATCACATTGCAAGTTCTTCCCCACTTTCCTTACACCTTTCACAGCCAATTTCAAAGTATGGCAGTAGGCAGATTGGGTCATAATAGCAATTTTTTTAACCCAGAAATTAAATTAAACCAAAAAGCCTCATGTACTTCGAGTTCAAATAGGGTTTCTTCCAGAAAGAACATCTCCACAGTAACAGCAGTGAAAATGATAGTTTTTTTCATGAAGATCTGAGTTACTAAACTAATGCAGATTGCAGAGTACAGTTACTGTTTTCCTGAGACCCTTCGCAGAGAAACTGGAAATCAGTGAAAAGTTGTTAGTAAGGTCTGTGTGCTTCAGGGAGAGATGTATAGAAAAGTCAGTGCCCTGGCATTAATGCAGAGCCTTCTCAAGCTGTTTTCAGTTCCAGCTCTCCAGGAGGAACAAAGGGCCAATAACTAATACAATAGAAGCTCTTCCCCAGGATGATCAGAAAGTTTGACTACTCAAGAGAACATGTTTTACTGTAAATGTCTAGATTTCGTGATCCTTAATGATTTATGTTTCTTACCTCCACTGGTAATGCCTTTTTCTTTTGTGCATACCCCAAAGAATTTGCTTGGAGGAATGTCCACAGAGGCAGTAGCCCGCTTTGCCTGTGGGGGAGGGGAGGGTCAGAGCAGCTGGACCACGTGGTTGACCGGGGGTTCTTTGGGCTGCTTGGAGACTCAGGCTGGTGGGAGAGCTGCCCCGCATTTTGCTTATCTGAGAATCAACAAGAGAGCTTATCTGCTCTCACACTTTCCAGACAGACCCAGGCGAGCATAATCTGCATCTAAAAATGGATCTTTTCTGCCTGGATTGAGGCTGCCAGGAAGGGCCCCAGGTAGCGCAGGGTGCTGTTGGTGATGGAGGACTGCAATTGGAGATGCCTGGCTGTCTCCTCCATCCTGGTTTTTGCCTCTGTACTGTGTCAAGTGACAGGTAGAAACTGTCAGGAGCAGCCTCTTCACACACCAGCTCAAGTCGGGTTAGGGTCAGAGCCCAAAGCCCAGGGCATCTGGTGTAGGCTGATGATCTGGTGCTGCAGTGTGGCATGATGTCTCTCTGTCTCTCTCTCATTCTACCTCGCCTCCATCCTTCCTGGCATTAATAATTTGAAGACACACACACAACATCTCTACAAGGGTCTGGATAATCTGGATCTGGGGGCTTGAGCACAGATCCCTTCTTCCTGAACACTGTGTACCCGAGGAAATATTTAAGTTTTAAGGAGATTCATTGGGCCTTTGCCGCAGGCCACCAGCCCAGAAACTAAGATTAGTTCCTCCTTAAAGCAAGATTACCAGGTCATTCTGTTGCAAAGTCATGGCGTCCTTGAGTAATCTACCCTGGCCACCCAACTTTCTGCCTCCCTGCTGCCCGGCTTGGCTGTAACTTTCTGGAAGATCTACTACATCCTCCTGGGTTTCAAGAGAAATCCTTTTAGGAATTGAGGGGTCTCTTCTGTTTCTCCTGATGTGAGTTGAGCTCACTTCCTGGCACCATTACTTTCCTATGTCCTTTACAGCCTACTGAGTCTTTTTGTCCTAAATGGACAAAATCTGTCCCCCATGCTGCCAAAACACACCGGTGACTCAAGGTCAGAATCTGGAGGACAGGCCAGCCATTGTTCTGCCCACATTCTTCATCTAAATTAATCTACAACCTTGCCTGAATGGCCAGTAAACTGGGTCAATTTATGGTCAGCGGGCTAACCATTGTGCATTTCTTCCTCTGCAAATGAAGGGGCCCCCATCGATTAAAACATCACGCTCTTCTTACCAGTGGGTGTGTTACTTGTTGATATCCCACATAGCAGCGCCAACGTTGCTCAGATTATTTTCCTGGTTTTTTTTTTTTTTGTTTTTTTTTTTTGGACACTGTGCCTCCTCTTTTCACTTTCTGGGAAATTTGCCAGTGTTTCAAGGACTGGGTAAAGAACTAAATAAATATTTGTAGGTAGTTTAAAAGGAGAGTGAGTCCAGTGGATATAACTTTGCCCATCCAAAGAAAAAAGCACATTAATTGCCTTTCAGATATTTTTAAGTAATTCACTTGAGAGAGTCAGAAGGTTGGTTTTTTACTAGTTTACTTTTCAGATTTTGTGGTCAAGGCGGGGTGGGGGTGGGGGCGTAGGGGGTAGGGGGAAGTCCAGAAAGTCTAGGCAAATGAGCACAAACTTTTAGAAGTCCCGCTGAAGTGACTGAAATTGACAGTGTGAACAGTCAACTACATCTTCGTGTTTGTTAATCAGGCTCTAAACAGTCGGTGCAAGAAAGTGTTTCCTTAAGAACCTTCCACAGAGGCCCCTTCTTTCTCACTGTTCTTTTTAAAACCGATTTCACTGAAATTTGGGACGTTCAGCAGTTGGCTGTTTATTTCTATGTGTACCAGCCTATTGGGGAGGCTGATTCTGAGCCTGAGATTAAAGAGACCAGAGAAGCGGCTTCCAGCAAGGGCTCCTGCCTGTGATCCACTGAAATGTTTTTCCTTCCCGGCCGCGGAGTCACAGCCGTTTGCGGCGCGGGCACCGGGCCGCCTGGGGCCCGGGGCAGGCGAGCCGATCACCTGTTGGGGCCTCCGGGAGCGCGCGGCGCGGGCAGGGCGGGGGCGCAGCGCGCATTCCTCGTGGACCCGTCCGGCGGGCGAGCGGGCGGACTGGCGGACGGACGCGGGGACGCGCGCGCCGAGGGACGCGGGAGGCCCGGCGCTGGAATGCAGTTTTCCGCGGCGAGAGAGACTTTGCATGGGAGTGGAGAATAGTTTGGGGTGGGGTTTCGCACCGTCCCCTCCTCCCCGCCCCCCGGGGCCCCCTTCCAGGCGCTTTCTGGGAGCTTTTTCAGAACTGCGCTCTGAAGTTTGAAGAACAGCGAGGAGCTGGGGCCATAGGCAGGGACAATGGAAGAAAATGAAAGCCAGAAATGTGAGCCGAGCCTTCCTTACTCAGCAGACTGCCGACAGATGCAGGGTAAGTAACAGGCTCATTCAAAGATGGAGTTACAGTTAACGAGTGTCCCTTGCCGCTTGCCGCTTGCTGCTGCTTTTTTAGAACTGGAGACAGGGCGCCTGGCACAGAAGAAGGCATATTTCTTGGGGTGATGCGTTTTCCAAACTGGAGAGCTGTGAGCTTGACTTGATCTCTGGCAGGATTTTCTTTAAGCAGCTAAAGAAGTGGAGGGGTGATGTCACATTTGTAGCACAGTAAGCAGTCAGTATGTGCTAGATCTCTAGGCAGTGACAAATGTATCGTGAAAAGCAGCTTTTAATCCTCACTGCTCCAGCCGTGGGAGAGAGGACCTCTTTCTGGGGAGGCAGCACTTCCATTCATTGGTTGGAGCAAATGCATGTCCCATGCAAGTTTTGTTGTGTTTTAGAGATTAATTGCGGAGTTTGGGGGATATTTTATTTTACAGATCGGAGCAGCAAGGGGGCACTTGTACATGTGGAGGATAGCTGGAACTCTGAATTATCTGTGTGCTTTAATTCAAAAGCTGGGAGCTGTTAGACAATTTTGGTCAATTTTCTCCAAGTGGTTTCCCTTTAATTGTGTTTACAATAGACTTGTCTTTTCCGTAGGGAATTTCCAGAAGCTCATGTTGTTCCAAAGAAATTTTGCAGTGGGGTTGGGTGGAGAGAGGACGTGTCTGCTCTCCAGTGTCTGACGTCTGTGATTCCAGAGCCTCTCCTGAAGTATCACACAGGCAGCGTGTTGGGACACCTCACAGTCCAGAACCACCCAGCACCCACCCTAACCCAGGTTCATCCAGGGGCCAGTCAGTCTCTGTGCTTGAGGGGCTGCAGGGCTGTGCGTGGGAGTAGTGACAATGCACAGGGGAAAAGGTGTGTGTTTTTGAAAAAGGCAAAGGGAAGTAACAAATGACTCATCCACACTGAAAATGCAAAGCTAAGCCAGACAAGAAAAATTCAATTGGGATAGAAAGCCCTCCACCCCCACCTCCCTCCCCGTCTTGAAATGCAAGAAATTTTAAGACGAGTAAACCCCAGAGAATTCCTGGAGTCTAGTCATCGTCTAGGTGGCTGTGTTTGTGCTTCCAAGCAGAGCCCTCTCTCCTTAAGGGCCCCGGTCAGTGGGGTTCCCTCCCCTTCCTTTCTCCCCTTTTGATAGACAGGATCCTTCAGCAGGAATTCAACCTCTGGGCTTCTGTTAAAAGAAATGTCTCAGAATCTAGAGGGGCAGTTAGAGTGGGACCGATTGAAGAGACAACTTTCAAACAACCGCAGCAATTCAAGGACACTTCAGAGGCTGGAGATGGTTGGACTGAGGGAGTGTGATCACTTTCTTTCTTCACATATTCAGTGAATATTGAGCATCTGTTATGGTCACTGTTTTAGTTGCTGGGGATCCAGCAATAAACAAAGTAGACCAAAAATACTTGCTTTCATTGAATTTATATTCTAAGGGCCAAGTTTGTGGGAAGGGGAGGGGTAGAGAAAGGTAATGAATGAATAAGTAGAATAGTGTGTTAGAGGACAGGGTTGCCAGATTTAGCAAATAAAAATACAGGAGGCCCAGTTAAATCTGAATTTCAGATAAACAACAAATAATTTTTAGTATAAGTATATCCCATGCAATATTTGGGACATACTTATGCTACAAATTATTTGTTATTTATCTGAAATTCAGATTTAACTGCATATTGTATTTTATCTAGCAACCCTATTAGGTAGGAATAAAGCAGTGGGGAAAACTAAGGCAGGGAAAGGGAATAGGGAGCGTGGGGAGAGAGTGGGAGTGAAACTAGTAGAATTATTAGGGAGATCCTCACTGGTGTGATATTTGAACAAAGGTGAGGAAGGGAACAGAAAGGGCATTTTCAAAGAACAGCATGAAGAAAGGATGGGAGGAAAAGAGGTTAAGGGGTCAAAAAAAAAAAAATCAAAAAATGGGCAGAAGACCTAAACAAGCAATTCTCCAATGAAGACACACAAATAGCCAACAGGCATATGAAAAGATGCTCAATATCACTAATTATTAGAGAAATGCAAATCAGAACTCACACTGATTAGAATGGCCATCATTAAAAAGTCTGCAATAGTAAATGCTGGAGAGGGTGTGGAGGAAAAGGAACCCTCCTACTGTTGGTGGGAATGTAAATTGGTGCCACCACTGTGGAGAATAGTATGGTGGTTCCGTAAAAAACTAAAATTAGAGTTACCGTATGATCCAGCAATCCCACTCCTGGTCACATATCGGGAGAAAACTCTAAATTCAAAAAGATACATGCACCCCAATGTTCATAGTGCACTATTTACAATACCCAAGACATGGAAGCTATCTAAATGTCCATCAGTGGATAACTGGATAAAGATTACACACACACACACATATACAATGAATGGAATAGGACTTGGCCATAAAAAAGAATGCAGTAATGCCATTTGCAGTAACGTGGATAGACCTAGAAATTATCATATTAAGTGAAAAAAGTCAGAGGAAAACAAATATCATATGATATCACTTATATGTGGAATCTTAAAAAAAAAAAAGAGAGATACAAATGAACTTACTTTTAAACCAGAAATAGACACAGATATAGAAGAGAAACTATGGTGAACAAAAGGGAAAGCGACGGTGAGGATGGATAAATTAGGAGTTTGGGATTAGCAGATACACACTACAAAAATAAAATAGATAAACAACAAGGTCCTATTGTATAGCACAGGGAACTGTATTTAATAGCTTATAATAACGTATAATGGAAAAGAATCAGAAAAAGAATATATATATATATGTATGTAAAACTAAATCACTTTGCTGTTCTAACACAACATTGTAAATCAGCTCTACTTCAATAAAAAAAAAATTCTATTAAAAAAAAAAAAGAGGTTAAGACCCAATTCTAGGCCAGGTCAGGTAGGGGCTGTTACACTTTGGTGAGGACTTAGGGTTTTATTTCCAGGGTGGCGGGAACTGCTGGTAGGTCTGACTGGTCTTATAAAAGGTGAAGACTGGGTGCTGTACTGAGAATAACCCAAGAGGGAGTGGGGGAAGGGCAGGGAGGCCAGTTAAGAGGTTTCCCCGGTAAACCAGGCGCTCGCTTGGACCAATGTGTCATAGAGCAGGTGTTGCAAATGAGATGTGTTCTAGGTGTACATTGAAGATCAAACAAATTGGCCGAGGGATTGGATGTGTAAGAGAGACAGAGGAGACAAAGATAACTCCAGAAATTTTGGTCTGCATAGTTAGAAGAAAAAAGTTGCCATTTACCTCAAGGGGAAAGCGTTTGAGAATCTCAGAGTATCTGAGAGGGTGCTTACAGCCTGGAAGTGGGTGGAGAGCAGAAAATCTTTTGGCTACACTAGGATCCAGGAGCTTATCTGGCATCCAGGTGGAGGTGCTGATTGCAACTTGGATAGTCATGGCTAATTTGAGGAGGGAGGACTGTGAAAGCTGGACTAGGATTGGGTCCTTGTGCAGAAGGAAAGTTTCCAGAGATGTGCCCTGGGGCACTCCAGCAGGTCAGGGAGCCTGGACAGGGTGGCTGAGACATTGTGAAAGGGGGCCGAGAATTCAGGTTCGATTTTCAGATCCCATTGAGTTCTGGGCAAAAATGATGCTGTGAAGGAGTGTGGCTTCACCTCCAGTTCTTTGGTGCGTTAAAGGACCAGGCCTCTGATGCTCACGTCACCTGTATACCATGTGCCCATTCCTGTCACTGTGCTGGTGTCTGGCCTTGTAATACCAGTGACAGCATGGTGTTTCAGGGCAAAGACCATGCCTTCTTCATCTTCACATTCCCAGCACCTAACAGAGCATCAGGAAGGTAGATGCCTTCCAGTAAATTATGTGCTGAACAAGAGGCTAATTACCCCCCCCCCCCCCCCACAGCTTTGACTTTATCAGCCCATTGTAGATAAGGATCCCTTGGTGATCATGTAACTAGTTGTTCAGACCGAGACACTTTTGAAAGTGGAAAGGAACGCTGTAAATAATTTCGCTTGGACAACAGTTGTCACCCAGAACTGTTTTGACAAACTGGGCATATGGTCACCAGGAAGGTAGCTCTAATTGTTGAGACTTCCTTGGCTGAGCAGTCAGCTCTTGGGTAATAACAGTGTGAAAGGGTGCTTGGAAGTACAGAGTGCTACTGAGTAATTACTGGTTGGATTTGAATCTAACTATCATGCTTCTTTTGAAGGCCGTGGGCTCCTCAGAGTGGCCCTGGAGGTGGGTTCCTTGAGATGCTCGCATCTGCTCACAGCTGCCCTGAGGTGTCTGTCTGCTTCTGCTCTGACTCCTGAGTTCTTGAATCCCCTGTTGCAGGTGCAGTGAAACCAGTGTTTTAAGACACGAGTATTCACTATGGTGGTAATCATTTCATGATAATGTCCACCTTAAACTCAGGCAGTGCTAGATAGCAGTTAGATCTCAGTGAAGCTGGAAAAGAAAAATAGTAATTGGCAGCCCTGCAGACAGCAAGCTTGGAGAGTCCCAGACATTCTGCTCTTTGCTCCTCAGTCTACTCTAAAATTGCCCCATCAGTCTCTGTCTCTTGTCTTGCTTTATCCTTCAGAGCACTTATCACCATGTTGCATTTATATTACAGTGTTTGTTGTCTGCCTTCCTAATTATAAAGTGGTTCATCTCTGAGGGAAGGGAATTAAGTCTATCTTGATTACCATTCCGCGACATCTCCAAACTTTTCAGTGTACGGAGCGGGCACTCAATAAATAGTTGGAAAAATGAATCACTCAAATCAATCAACAAAGCAGCAATTGAGACAAGAATGCTTTTCTGGGTAGGGGAGGGGCTGTTGCTATTTGGTCTAAAATCTCTACCAGAAACCTTCTGTTTAATTTTTAAAGTGTTTTTTTTTTCTTTAGAGAAATATTCCATAAGTTGGTTTCAGCTGTAACTTCAGTGCCAGTCTGTATAGTGGTGATCTGTGTAATATTAACAAGGGGGCTGGAACACTGACGAGCTCTGTGTGCCCCCAACAGACTCCATGATACACATGAGTCAGATAACCTGACTACTGTAACAACCCTGTCTTCTCTGTGGTTTAGTGTAATCAAGGTTAACTTCTTTTGAACACAGTGGAATGTGGCTGTTCCTGGCTGGGCGGATCTGCTGGGTGGCTTACCTCCAGGCGACTCTGGGACCCAGGTTCCTTCTGTCTAGCCATAAGGCCATTCCCCAGGGTCCTGGAGGCTTCTGCTGGAGTTTTTTTGCATTTAACTGGCCAAAGGGGAAAGTGAAAGGGCACGGAAGATTATTCAGGAAATCAGGGACCAGGTCTAAAGGTGGCCCATTGTCACTTCTGCCCACATTGCATTGATCAGAATTAGTACAAGGCCCAGCTAGATGGAGGGGACTGGAAAATGCAGTTTTCCATGTGTGCCTAGGAGGATGTCATGATTTGAATACACAGAAAGTCTGGCTGCTGCCACGGTAGGTCTGGATAGGTTGTACAGCCAGACAAAACAGCAACTCCCCACTAAGTTCAGGTGCAAGAGAGCATCTCGGCACAATTTAAAAAGCAACACTTTAGAGACAGCTAACCAGAAGCCACTATGAAGCAGTGGGGGACTCCTTCAGTAGGAGACTGGGGCCTGCCTGATCTGATCCAGGAATAGAACCTCAGGGAAGTCAGTCATCGGTGCTGTTCCTGGCTCTCAGGTAGGAAGCAGGTGTGGAATGTTTGAATAATGCAAGGTCCAGATCCGGGGCTGTGGGTCAGCTGACCCAGCCTGGCAACCTGAGCGGGGGTAGGGTGCCAAGAAGCCAGCCTCAGCAGCTCCCACCGTCTCCTGACTGCAGCAGGATCTTCTGTGTGGGTATCCCATCTCCCATAATTTGGGTGACCCATCTCCCATAATCCTCTGCCTGCTTGCTACCTGCTCCCGCCAGCCCCCACTTTCTGCTTTTCCTTTCCAGAAGTCTCCATCCCACCCAGGAAGCCCTTAGAAACTCAGGAAAGTCTCTTTCTGGCCCTTCTGCTCCCTTCATTCCCACCTCTGCTCCAGGGGACGTTGGAGGGTCTGTTCTCCACTGGAAGCGCCCATCTTTGCTTTTTGCCCTGCTTAAAATGAGCTGCAGGAGGAGCTGTGCTCCCTTTGGGCAGTGCAGAGGCTGGGAGGGGCACGAGGGGAAAGCTGGTAGCCTTGTCTTCAGGCTCCAGCTTATTTATTTCACATGGATTCCCAGAATAGCCCACAGCTAGGCACACCCATCCTTAACTGCTAGCACCGAAGTGCATTCCAGACAAAGGGTAGAATTGTATTTCTGTTTCCATGCCTTGAATAATCTGTCCAAGTGGGTAATGGGACTCGGGATCTCTGGCTCCATGCGTGGAATTGTGACTAAATGTCCTTTGCTGCTCCCCTTTGTTTCCTTCTCAGCTGAAAGATGGCATCCTCTCCCAGTGACTGGAATGGGAGAGGGGTCCCTTCTCCCTCAGATGTGGGAGTTGGTAGCTTCTGAGAACTGAGTCACATAGAGGAAAAACCTCAAGGGACCTGGAGGCTTTGTGTGGAACGTGTGTTGGGATGTTGTGGGTGAAAGTGGAGCAGGTGCCTGGCGTGGGGTGGGAGCTGGTAGGGCCCACGGCTGAGTGAGCCGCAGGGCAGGAAGGTGTGGATGGGAGGGAGGGGGCTTGCAGGACAATTAAAGGCACAGTCCTTAGCTCCTGGTACGTGAACCCTCGGTGCTATGTGCCGCTGTCCTTTCATTAAGCAACTGGAGACATTTTAGAAGAAGCCACCAGACAGAAAAATGGAAAAGTAACGTAAGATTGACATGACCTTCTTTGTGCCAAGAAAGGAAGGGGGTTTCGAGGGTCAGAAAGTTGGGGCTGCTCAAAAGTGAATGTTGATAAAGTCTTTGACTTTGAACTCCAACGCACCCCCTCCCGGCTTCTTCCCCAGTTTATTTCAAAGATCGTGGAAAACTTTTTTCAGTCTCCAAGGGGCTGGCTGTTCTGGCTGTTTTGACCTCTTCTGAGAATCCTTCGATGAAACAGAATAGTTCTTGTGAGTCTGTGTGGCAGAGCAAGGCACAGTGGAACTTTCTGCCCTTTTTGGGGGGTAAGGAACACAGGTGTTTATCCTTATGGGTGGATGTGGATGTTTGAGTCTTATGTCCATGTGAGGAGATTGCCTTCCCGGAGATTCCATCCTCTAGCTGTCCTGGATAACTTTTTTTTCTTTTAATTGAAGTATAGTCAGTTTAATGTTGCATTAGTCTCTGGTGTACAGCACAGTGATTTATTTATATACACATACATATTCTTTTTCATAATAGGTTACTGCAAGATATTGAATATACTTCCCTGCCCTATGCAGTAAGACCCATTGTTTATTTTATATATAGTAGTGTTTCCAAATCCCAAACTCCCAATTTACCCCTCCACCCCATAACCATAAGTTTGTTTTCTATGTGAGTCTGTTTCTGTTTTGTAGATAAGTTCATTCATGTCACTGTTTTAGATTCCACATGTAAGCAATATGGTATTTGTCTTTCTTTGTCTGACTTACTCACTTAGTATGATAATCTCTAGGTCCACCCATGTTGCTGCAAATGGCAGTGTTTCATTCTTTTTTATGGCTGAGTAGTATTCTATTTTATGTATATGTGTATATATCCATATATCACATATATATATATACACCACAATTTCTTTATGTCCTGAATAACTTTAAAAATATTATTTTCATGTCAAAAGTAATCTTAAAGATCTGTTTGGAAGTCAACAGTGTTATATCAAGTATACAACAATGTTGGCTAATATAGAACTCATGTGTACACATTCACTCAAAAAGATAAGGCTAAACCTCTTCAGATTGCCCATGTATTTCCCACCTGAGATACAGCATTTTGTACATCTGGCTTTATTCAATAGATCCTGTTAACCTCTGTGTCATTAAAGAAGAAACCACAAAAAAAGGTAGCCATTATGTGAGTCCATATAATGAGAAGGTAAACTAAATAAATGGAATTATAATTAATCTCCTAATAGCTTTTTTTTTTCCAACTCAATGATATTTATTGGATGCTTACTAGTGACTCATATGAACTGAGTGCTAAGGGACATTCAAAAGAAACACATGCATAGAAGCTCACAGAGAGAGTCAAGTTCTCTTCTCACAATTTTCTAACTGATCCTGCAGTGTCGATAGCTCAGGTAATAGGATCAAACTCTCTCTTTTGTAGGTAGGAAAGCAAGACAGAGGCACTGGATGCCTGGCTGAAACCACATGTGGAGTAAGCAGTGGAAGGGGGACTGGTACTCAGGGCTTCGAATTCCTACCCTCATCCCCTTCCCTGCTTAAGTACTTCCCTCAACAGTTGCAAGTAACTTGAGGGGTTCTCATGTTCAAGGTGATTTTCAGTGGAAGACTCCTCACGATTTCAGGAAAGGGAACAATTTATACTCATCCCTCTAGATCCCAGTTTCAGTTCCATTATTTCAGCAGTGATTCGTGCCCCACTGATTTAACACTGGGTCCCACAGCCTTTTTATGGGTCAGTTTCTTCAATATCTTTTTAACCAATAGTTCCATTTTTCTCCTCCTTCTGAACATCTTGCTGAAACTAATGAAAAGTAGAATGAACTAATTGGGCTATTTTTTCCCTTCCCTTTCCTCATCAGTGTCTGATGGAGATGCTATAATTAGCAATGTAATGAGAAGTGAAGGATAAACAAGAAGAATTATCCCCAGAACATGCATGTGAGGGCGACAAACTGGAGCTGGAAAATGAGTCCAGGATTACAGTATTTTCTGTGTCTAACCAATGGATGTTGCACCTGCAGTTCTAGACACAGGCATTTCCAGGCAAAGAAGAGGGAAACTGTGTTGGTGGCATTGCTTTGAGAGGAGCTAGTTTATGTGTAAACTCTGGACACCTGTTGATTTACATTGCTGGCGTGAAGATTATCTGAGACTCAACTCTAGAACTCTTAAATATTGGATCTCCTTTCTATCCTTAACTTTTAAAGACAAATGAGTAAATAAGCTCTTATTGGAAACTAGAAGGGTGGGTATAGCTCAGTGGTAAAGTGAAGGCTTAGCATGCACAAGGTCCCGGGTTCAATCCCCAGTACCTCCATTAAATTAAAAAATAAAAAGATTGTAAGCTTATTTTTTTAAATAATTTGGGATAGATTTAAAGGATCTAGAGCTAAAAGACTCTGCATATCTAATACTAGTCCAACCATCTTCATTTTATTAATGAAGACAGTGAGGCTGAGAGAGGTCAGTTTGTCCTCCATCTAGGATTAAAGGCAGGACTCCTGAGCCCCAGCCCTGTGCTTTTTCTAGGGAATTCAGTGAACAAGGATGCCTTATTCTGCCTGCATCTGTAACACTGTATAAAGTCTGCTCTCCCTGAAGAGAACCTGGCAAGCTTCTAAAGTATTTAGAATGCTCATTACTTTCTTTTCCTATTCTGTTTTGGGTTTTTTTTTTTTTTTTTTTTTTTTTTAAAGAAGTAACCCTCTTTCTCAGTTCACTGGAATATTCAAACCTGACACTCCATTTGCCAGCCGCTGAGAGGGAGTGGAGATTCCCTGTCCACATCCTGCACTCGAATTGTCACCGCCTGCCTCTGTCGCTCAGATCTAAATCACTTGTCTCTCCAAGGCCAGCTCAGAGGCCAGGCATCTAGGTCAAGACCTTCAAAACTCACCGTATCTTTTCCCTTTTTATTGGGTGTTCGAGATAAAGTCCACTTCAAATAAAATGTGTCTAAACCTTTACTTTCCACCCCTTTGATTATTACCTCTAATAATATTTGTATGCTTGCTTGGTTTATGCTAATAGGGAGAAATAGAATTTCCAAGTGGTTCAGTGTCAGTGATTATAATAGCTATTTTTGGCCTTGAAGATAAGACAAATGTTTCAGAAACCACCTTCAAATTAGAAAAGTACAAGAAAATCCTGTTACCAGGATGGAACTGTATTTAAAGCTAAAGAAATTATCAGAATCCCTGAAGTTAACTTTTCTATAATTACAAATGAAGGTTAAGGGTAACCCAGTTGGCCACAAGCTAGTCTGACCAGGTGATCTCATTTTGAATAACCTCAGGGAAAGAGTCAGAAATTGTGGTTTTTGCTGCAACACCTTCATTTCTAAAGTGCGGTTTTTCATATTTCTTTCAATTGTTGATTTTTTCCCCTTCTGGCCTCAAAAAAAAAATCTGAAGATTATACTGTATAGCACAGGGAAATATATACAAGATCTTGTGGTAGCTCACAGCGAAAAAAAAATGTGTCAATGAATATATGTGTGTTCATGTATAACTGAAAAATTGTGCTCTTCACTGGAATTTGACACAACATTGTAAAATGACTATAACTCAATAAAAAAATGTTTAAAAAATTTTGCTGAGTTGCATTCATACATTAAGAACTGCCACAAGCCATCTTAGGGTTCTGTGAATGAGGTTGCTAGTTGAAATCATTCATCATGAGCTGTATCTTTTTTTTGTTTTAGAACAAGGAAAAAGCAACCTGCAGGTAACATCCTTAGAAGATGCAGAATGTCGCAGAACCAAGGAGCGCCTTTCTAATGGAAACAGTCGGGTTTCAGTTTCCAAATCTTCCCGCAACATCTCAAGGAGACACACCCTAGGTGGGCCTCGAAGTTCCAAAGAAATACTGGGAATGCAAACATCGGAGATGGACAGGAAGAGAGAAGCTTTCCTGGAGCATCTAAAGCAGAAGTACCCGCATCATGCCACAGCGATCATGGGCCATCAAGAGAGGCTGAGAGACCAGGTACAAACATGCTGCCATTTCACTCTGCAAAGCTCTGTTTTTCCTTCTTCTTCCACTTTTCTTGAGATATAATTGGCTAGTAGCACTTTACCATTAAGGCGTACAGCATCATGATTTGACTTACATTCTTTGTGAAATCGTCAGAATAAATGTAGTGATGATTCGTCAGTTGTCTCATATAGATACAAAATTGAAGAAATAGAAAAAAAATATTTTTTCCTTGTGATGAGAACTCTTAGGATTTCTTCTCTTAACAGCTTTCATATGTAACCTACCGCCGCGTTTGTGATTATTTCTCATGTACATTACATCCCTAGTAGATATTTATCTTATAACTGCAAGTTTGTACCTTTTGACCACCTTCATCCAATTCCCCCTCCCCCTGAAATGCTCATTCTTTAATGAACATGAGGGAAAGCAAGGAGACGTTCAGCTTAGAGGGAAAAACATAGTTGAGTGGACAGTGCCACTACTGTGTTGTCCCAGATCTCTTTTGGAACTTTGAGGGGAGGAGGCAGGTTGCAGAAAAGGCTTGACCTGAAGGCTCAGCCCTCTTTACCAGCAACAGCCAGAGAGAGAGGAGAGACCCAGAGAGCATGCAGTTCTCCTAAAAGAGGGTCCCATATTCAACCACAAATAGAGCTAAAATGCAGGCCATGCGGGAATGTCACTTGACTGAGTAAAGCAGAGGGCCAACTAATATACACCCTGATAGCACTGAGTGCTTAGCATGGTGACAGAATGAATGAATGAATGGATGAATACACAAATACATTTCCAGGCTAAAACAGAGCACAGAGGGATAGACTTGTGATAAACCCCTTTTCCTTAAGAAGCTGACATGAGGGTCTTGTTTTCTACTTTTTTTTTTTTTTTCTTTTTAATCACAGATGTTTTCCTTTTGCATGCTTGGCTTTCTGCTGTCACCAGCTACCTGTTTTCTCAGGTTATCTTGACAGCCACACAGATATCACCCAACTGTGGCTTGGGATGCTTTTGTTTCTTGTCTGTGAGCAGTTCCTTTTTAGCAGACATCGCCGGTTTAGGGTCACAGGAGATGGGAGGCTGGCCTCTTCTGTAGCCCCCACAGGCATGCTATCAGATGGGCCTTTGAGGATGGAGGACACAGTAAAGGAGGCGGAGCACACTTAGGGATGCGCATGGCCTGGGAGGAGGGCTGACTGTTACTGTTTCGATGCTCCAGGTAGAGAGACAAGCTCAGTGTTTTCCATCTGCTCTCTTGTCAGTCATTACTTATAAAAAGTGATGGCTAATAACTCGGCTTTTGATCATCTGTGGAAATGGAGACTGGCAGCCGCCTGAATCATTGAAATCTGTATTTTATCCTCGCTCTCATCTTCTCCCTTAGTTGGAACCTTCTCTGCTTTGAAATCTTTATCAGAGTGCCTAAAAGTGTGACATAGGCCTTCTGAACTGTGTATTGAAAAGTTCACATTGCCAAAAGGCAGTAGGCCCCAAAGAGGAGAAAACAAACAGGAATCTGGGTTGATGTGGAGATGGGCAGACTACTCTTCCAGTAATTAAGAAAAGGATGGCCAACCTCATTTCAAGCATGTATAGAAAATACACCTGTTCTCTTTTATTTCTACTTATCTACATTTATGTATTCATTTACCCCCTCCCCCAATGTTACTGAGATATAATTGATATATAACAAAAATACCCCTGTATCTGTTAGTGATGCTGGTCACTGTTTGTTTAATTAATGGAATTTGTGCCTCTTTCCATGTCATAATGTGTGAGGCACCACACTTTACCCAGCACAGTTCAGATTGAGGAAACTCAGGCTAGTTACGATTAAACAGTTTGCTAAGGGAAAGTTGGAATTTTAATCCAGTTAAGCCTGAATCCTTGTTTGTTCCACTGGTCCATAAGTTGAAGATCATTGTTTACAGAGCATCATCTGTTCTGTACGTGGGATGTTGGGGACATGGTGAGGGCATGTGTGTGTGTGTGACTACAGGGACAGAGTCCTAGGTGAAAGGGGCTAGAAAGTTCATTATGTGTTGAATGAGGAAGCTGAATATATATATATTTTTAAGGTAAAAATGTATTATTTTACTGGGAAATATAGAAATTAGTCTGCCAGAAATGGTATATTTTCCATTTTAAAAGATTTCGGTGATGAGTGTTACTGTAATTATTTGTGAGGTCATAATTATTGTGATGGCTTTGGATGAAACTTTTACATGGGGAGCCTAAACGTGACCAGAAGGTTGTAAACGGTGATGGTGTCAGAAGACAGGGAATAATGAATGTGGCTTAGTGACCTCAAGCTCCAATGTCCTGTCACTCATGTCTCCACCATAATGTCGTCTGGCCACGGCTGGTCAGAGGCCCCTTTGCTGGGTAATTTGAAATGAATTCTTGTGCATCCCAAGCTGGCCATCTAGAAGGGGAAGGATTTGCATGCATGGATCTGTGTATACGTTTTTCATTCCATTGCTGTGTTGGCTGACGAACTCTACTCTGCACAGTAAACATCGGAAGATGAGCTGAGGTGATGGTTTAGGAAATGCCTACTGACAGCATTTCACCTTCTATGTCTTTTTCATTCTTTTTCTCCTCTTTCCTCTTCTCTTCTCTGCAACACCCTTGCTTCCTCCCTGACCTCCTGGCCATGGATTATTCCAGGCTTCCTTTGCAGGAAGGTCACGTGACCAGCCATCAGGGAGAATGCAAATAACACAAGCCTGATGCACTTTCCAGATACGGGGGTTCTGAACACCACGCACTCTTCTGGTGGCTGTTTTCCTGCCTGCTTCCTAGAGAAAGGGGCCTTAGGAAGAGGAGTTCCAATGAGAGAAATCAAGATGAATGTGATGGAAATGCTGTACCCAGCACTTTGCATCACTTTGCACATCTTGGTGCTGAGGAAATCCAGGTTCTAATTCCTTGGTATCAAACATAAAGAGAATTAGAGCATGTGTTATGTATTGAAATATGAATTCAAACACTTGAAAGATTCATGGTTGAAAACTTATATTTGCATCTTTGAAAATAAGTCAATCACGAATTTTCTTCAGTCTAAATTATTAAGAAGCAATAAGGTTTTCTTACCTCTCTTCTACCATCTTCAAAAAATGCTGATGGCCACCATTGCAGCAGAGTGCTTGTCTGCGTAGTGGTAGATGTCATCTTCACTGACTCCCCAAAACACTTGTGCAGGGCAGCCAGGCTGTACAGCTACACCGTCTGGCGGCTAAAGGCTTGGCTGTAGGGTGAGGCAGGACTGGGTTGGAATCCAGCCCCCACCATATGCTCCTTGTATGGTTTGGGGCTAGTAACTTCGTCTTTTTGTTTCGATTACCTCATTTGTCAGGGACAGATAATACCTCTAGCAAAAGAATTGGGAAAGAAAATGGTGAATCCTCTTCCTGTTTCAATGGCATCTCTTAGTATTAACAGTATTCTGATTTCTGATTCCAGAGGCGCTTATTTTCAAATTAGTATTTAACATCATTTCACTTTTTTTAATCGAAGCCCATTTGAGTACCTGGAGAAGTTAATTTTTCCTGTTGTCGGAGCACAGTTTTATTATATTCCTGAAGCTTACTTGTGTTTTTCCTTCATGAAAAGCTTAAAATTTGGATTTCTTTCACTTCTTCATCACATGCATATTTATTTGGCACCTACCCTGGAAAAGGCATTGTGAGAAATACACACAGTGAGGCGTGGTCCCTGCCTTCAAGTCAGTAAAAGAAATAAGATGTTTGTGTACAGAGACTAGTCCTTCAAATCCAGCCTAAGAGTCACACCTTCTGAGCTGGTCATTGCATCCTGCAGTACCTGCATTCTGGCAGGTCATCATGCTTTTATTGTACTTTTCCTTTATATTGTAAACTGAGTCAGCAGATCCCATGACCATGATTTGATGGGAACTGGAGTGAAGTGGGAGGCACTGGGTGAAAAACTAAAGGTCTGAATGGAGGGGAAAAAAAGGAATGGACTTTACCTTTGCAGGCATACTTTCTGTCATGTCACAGCAAGGCATAAGCTGGCCACAGTCTCCTTCAGGAAGCAGCAAATCTCCACAGAAGTACAGTGAAAGACATTCCACTACACTGACTTTTTATTATTATGTAAAACAACTGTAATATGCAAGATGACTGAGAAAGAGTTCCCTTTAGTTTTGAGTCAGTGATTCATAGAGTAATTTTAACTGTGAAAAAAAGCTTTAAAATACTTATCAATGTCAAGTGAATTAAATCTGAATTATAAAATTAAAGTTGAATCACTCTTATATTAGTACTCATGGTAATGTGATAATTCAAAGAATAATAGGATCAATTTAAAATTTTTAAAATTGAACAATACAATCTAAGAGTAATCCAAATGTAGTACAATACTTAAATCACAATATTTTCTTTTTCACCTAGTAGTCTTGATTTATACCAATTGATCTTAAAAATAAAATGATTCTCTAGTGAGAATTGTCCTGAAAGATCAATTTAGTGATAGTAATGATGGAAAACTGAAATATTAAAAGGGCGTAACAAATGCCACCTTCTTTCCAGAAATCTACAAAACAAACTGCTATATGGGAAGTAGAGGAAACCTATAAAATGTATACATCCAAACAGTAATTCACAGCGAAGTGAATTAGAGCACATTACAGATAAGTAAATTCACCTGTAAAAACTGGTTGACTTAATTTTTCTACTACATCCTGTCTTGCTCGCTCTATAGTCTCCCGTTAGTACTGCTCTACTTGACTGCATTCCACTGTATTAATTTCTAGGTTACATCTGAGGTTTACTAATTCTTCTGCCAGCTTCTTTTTTTCCTCCTCTAGTTTTTCACATTTCTTTTGCACTACATTTGTAGATAATAGCTCCTGTTGACAAAGTTTTTTTTTCTGCCTCGAGATGGAGAAATTTTGAAAATGCAGATTCCAGTTTTGCTGTAAGATCAGCATTCTGCATGAGGAAGATAAAATTGTTTGGTAATGAGGTTAGTAGACTGAGAACAGCCTCTCCCATCTAGGGGAGGCTTTTGGAAGGCAAGAACCTTGTCTAGATCACCTCGTAAAGCCAGCGTTTATAGGAGTACACAACCTAAATGAGGCACGATCACTTTTTGCTGTCTGAATAAGTGAACAACCTAATGTTTCTAATACTGTTAGAATGTGATAGGTACTGTTTGGTACAGGTGGAGGGGGCAGGGAATCCAAGGATTAAGAGATTGAGTTAGGCAGTCAGACAGGATTGAAGCTAAGCAGCTAAGGAAGGCTAAGTCATTTCTCTCAAGTCAAAAGCACAGGTCTGTGGTCTTCCCATTCATTTCTGACCTTGAGCTTTGCTCCCTCTGCCTTTAATTTTTCTAAAATTTTGATAGCAAATTAGGTAGGTCACACGGGTCAAGCAGTAGAGACGTCCTCTTGCCATTTCTTTAAAAAGAGAAGTCTTACCCAACTCCAGAGCATATGAGATAACCATAGAAAGTAGATTTCTATATATATTTTATATTGAAAGAAAGTTACTTTTTTGAAATAGCTCTGAGTTTGGAAAAGTCTGCAGGTCCACCAGTTCTCATGGTCATGGTCACTGTGTCACTGTACAGTTTGGAAAAGCTCTTTTCATGTCTTCACTAGTGAAGAAACAGATGTCCAACAGGCCTCTCACCTGTAGAAACCAGCTGCCCACTCTTGGTCTCAGAAACTCTTCTGAAAACATTTTTTCAGTCTTTTCCCAGTTATCCACAGAATTTCTATTTAACTAACTAGGTACAGAGTACCTGTTTTGTGGTTAAAATTGATTTTAATGTGTTTTATTTTATCTAATGTGGTCAAATCTTTGGCAGAAAGAGGAACACAGTTGGCCTTCTGTATCTGCAGGTTTCACATCCTTGTATTCAACTGACCACAGATAGAAAATACTGGAAAAGAAAAGTTCCAGAAAGTTCCAAAAAGCAAGATTTAAATTTGCTACACTCTGACAACTATTTATGTAGCATTTCCATTGCATTTACAGCTAATTATATAGCGTTTCTATTGTGTTAGGTGTTATAAGTGATCTAGAAATGATTTAGAGTCTGTGGAAGGATGTGTGTAGGTTATATGCAAATCCTATGCTATTTTATGTAAGGGACTTGAGCATCCTTGGGCTTCGGTATCTGAGGGGGGTCCTGGAACCAGTCCCCCGTGGCTACCTGGGATAACTGTACATTTTAACTTAGAAGTTTGATGAGTTCTTCCACTCAATACAAAGTTGAGAGAGCTGTAAAGGTTATTTCCCTTTAACACGATCATTGTGGATGGTTAGAATAAAGGAGATAAGAACATGAACCATGGGACTATCTGAAATGGGGTCAGGGAGGCATCTTGTCCGTGGTCATGCTGTCAGAGTGCCTGCATGCCTCCCTCGTGCCTCTTTTGTGTCCATGTGGAAAGAGCAGTAGGGCTGTTTTCTCCGTGCCTGGTGAGGTTGGCACCGCTCATCGTTGTCCGCTCTAGTCCGGTGTACCTGGTGCCACATGGAACTACGCTGCCAGCTGTGGAAATGAAAACAAGGAAAGTACCTGTCTGTTTACTCATAAACATCTCAAGGTCTAGTTCACTCTAGTCTTTTTAACAACCTCTAAAGCACTTTATTCGTTGGGGAAGAGCTGTACCCTGGAACTTGGAATTGGAAGCTTTGGTTCAAGCTCAGCATTATCCATTTCTCCACTATGGAAAACAGTATGGAGATTCCTTAATACACTAAAAATAGAGTTACCCTATGATTCAGCAATCCTACTCCTGGGCATATATCCAGAAAAAAATGAAACCTCTAATTTGAAAAGATGTATGTTCATAACAGCTCTGTTTACAATAGCCAAGACATGAAAACAACCCAGGTGCCCATCAACAGACAATTGGTTTAAGAAGATATGGGGTGTGTGTATGTGTGTGTATACACACACCATGGAATATTACTCAGCCATTAAAAAGAATGAAATGCCTTTTGAAGCAACATGGATGGACCTAGAGATTATCATACTAAGTGAAGTAAGTCAGACAGAAAAAGGCAAATATATGATATCATTTACATGTGGAATCTAAAAGATAATACAAACAAATCTATATACAAAACAGAAACAGACTCACAGACGTAGAAAACAAGCTGAGTGGTTACTAAAGAGGAAAGGGAGTTGGGGGAGGGATAAATTAGGAGTAGGGGATTAACAGATTCAAACTACTATATATAAAATAGATAAAGAAAAAGGATTTACTGTATATTATAGGGAACTGTATTCAATATCTTATAGTAGCCTATAATGGAAAATAATCTGAAAATATATAACTGAATCACTGTTGTACACCTGAAACACAATATTATAAACCAACTATACTTCAATTTTTAAAAAATGTCCATTTGTTTGACTAACATCTCCTTTTCAGATAATATATAGTTGATTTTGTCAAGAATGATGGAAAATTACACAGTTAAAGACAGAAGACAAGAGAGGTCTTAACTGCATTTGAATCCAAAGAGTAGGTCTTAAGCAAGCACTACTTTAAGTTGGTGAAATGAAGGCATTCTTACTCCTGTTCCTTCATAACTCACTGAAAGCAATTAAGGCTGTTAACAATGGAAAGAGAAAGTTGGGGAAAAAACTTCATCTTGCAAGAAACAGGGAAATGATCAGGAAGTGTGGAATGTTTTTGTGGAAACCCAGTATTCACAGAATGTAGAAAGTGAAATAGTTTTTTGTTTTTTGTTTTAAAGAAAATGTGCTACCAACAGTTTGTATGATCTTGACCTCACCTTCCATAGACCAAGCTTTTGGATGAAAAGCAGAGTTCATGGATGAGAGGAGGCAATGTTACCAGATCAGAACACTCCCAGACACAGAAAGCCTGGGATTTAAAGGGCCATGTGCTGTGTGTTTCATGGACACTCAGTGCCACGGGATTGAAGAGTGAGGGTAACGTGATTTTAGCGCAAAGAAGTAACATGCTATTGTGGCGAGGGCATTTGATGTCACAGATCAGAGACGGGGGTGCAGGCTGCCCCTGCTGACTTCTCCCTTTTGCTTGCTACCTGTCAGGAGCTGGCCGGCCCCATTCCAATGGGAGTTATTATTTAAAAAGGCGTCAGTAGGAGTGGTAGACCTTAAAACTGGTGTCAATCAGGGTGATCTTGATTATGCTGCATAACAAGTAAACCATGTAGGTTTTTTTGTGTTATGACACAAAAACATTTTATTTTTCACACACACAGTCTTTTATTTGGACAACTCTCCCGAGAAGCTGTCCTTGCAAATAACTTAGTGATTCAGGCTATGTCCATCATGTGATGATAGCATCTTAACACATGGATTCCAAGTCATCATGAAAAGGAAAGAAAGAGCTAATGGTTTTGCACAGACTCTTAAATACATTGGCCCAGAAGTGGCTTATGTCAGTTTCCTCCCCCAGAGCATCTTGGTTCTAGCACTGACGGGGATGTTGGGTTTATCCAGATTTGGGCTGTGAAATGTAGTTCAAGAAAGAAATCCCGCTGTTTTCTTATATCAGCTTTCCCAACTGTAATGAATGGTTTTACCAGCTTTGATGTAGGCAGCACTTTATACCGATCTGTACAATAGTCTCAATCGCATCTACGTGTAATATAAATCTGCGTGTAATGACATCATCCTTTTAATTGAAGTAGCGTTGATGTACAATATTTTATAAGTTACGGGTGCACAATATAGTGATTCACAATTTTTAAAGGTTGTACTCCTTTGATAGTTACTATAAAACATTAGCTTTATTCCCTGTGTTGTACAATTATATCCTTATAGCTTATTTTATACATAATAACTTGTACCTCTCAATCCCCATGAAATGGCAACTTTTGGCTTATTTTTTGATGAATTTTATTGTATCCTTGCAGAACTTGGATCACGCTGGATCACACCTCATGCTGTGAATCTCAGGGTATCAGTTTATACCTTGAGGGATAGATGTACTCTCTCCATCCTGTATGAAAAACTCCAAATTAATCAGTTTTTTTGTGTATCACATTTGTCTCAACCCTGATCAACCTGGATATGTGAAAGTGTTTGAAATTCATAAATATGCATCAATATTCATGGATAGATGTATTAACAAAATCTGGAAGGTAAGGCTAATTGGAACTAAAGATACACTAAGACGATAGACCATTCAGTTAGTGGAAGCCTTAGGCCACGGTGAAGGTCCGGTAAAAGGCTAACATTGTCGAGGGGTAGGTTTTAAACAATTATACTTGTTTTCTAAATTAATGCACAAATGGAAAGCTTATAAGTTAGTAAAGGAAATAGACCCCCAGCTAAGAATTTCCTCTTTAGCACTGTTAATTTATTCTAATCCAAAGTGGAAAATGATGGTGGAGTAGCCACAATTAGCAGCAGAATCGTATTTAGCTGTTTGAGCTAATGACTGAGTGGAGGTTCACAGACTAATTTCTTACCTAAACCTTAAGGGAAAAAGAAACAGCTTCTTGGCAGGTAAGAAATCTAATACAGTGTATGCAGAGCAAATAGTATTTACACCAAGTCACAATAGGAAGAGGGAAGAAAGACCCTTACAGAGACTGCTGTGAATGTGGAGAATCTTAGATAAATGCCCAGCTTTTCTTTAACACTGTTTTCTCAGATACTGTCTATAGTGGTGGAAACGTGGAGAAGACCCCCAAGGAGAACATATTATTGGCAGCTGCTAAAATAGTGACACTTGTTTTTTACACATATTAGTAGGGTCCATCCTCCCCAAAATCTTGTGGAGTAGGCAATATGTATTTTTGAATTTCCTTAACAGGATGGGAGACGGAGGCACAGAGCAGCTGGATCTTGCCCAAAGAGACACAGCAAGCAAGTGGCATGACCAGGGTGGGGACCTTGCTTTTAACCTCCAATTATCCCATCTCCCCGAGGGGTGACAGAATCCAAAGATACTCTAACACATAGAAGACGTAAGGAAGGATTGGACTGAGGGACCCAGTTTGCCCAGTGTCAAGATGTAAGAATTGAGTGGTTCTTGGATCGGCTGACATGCCACCTCCTGATTAGATCAGCCTTTAGTACTTTGGGGGAGAAAAGGAATTTGGCACAAAAGAAGCAATGGCATCAGTAGTGGTGTGTCCCTGAGAAAGGTAAAAATTGAGAAAATGTTACCGTCACCAGAGCAACGCCTCCAAATGAAAGGAGCATGTGTCCTAAGGGAATTTCATGTTGTATTTAGAGAACGTATGTTAGTGTCTGGGTGAGTGTGTGTTTAATGAACTAGCAAAGGCCTGTGAATAAAAATTGTGACAGGATGGAAAGAGTCAGTATGAAAACAGTTTCTTGTTCTCAGAAATCCCAAATAATACTGGATATGTCAAAGGGAAATTAGAGTGTGGTCAGAAACGATAGTCGTCTGAATGTGGGTGTGATGGAGAACAGTAGTAAAAAAAAACAAGCAGAAAGAGCAGCCTGACACTCAACAGATGATGCTTCTCAAGGGACTAGATGAAGGAGCTGGCCTGGAAATAGTTCCCAGAAGGCTGTTATTTTGAATTGTGACTTAGAAGATGGGAGAAGTAAGTGCATTTCAGCAGATTTGGAATAGTTCGGAGTAGGACGTGGTGGAGACTCAGTGAAAAAAAAGACTAAATTCAAGGGGTTGCAATTTTTAACTCAAAAAATTGACTTCAAGTTGGCATTAATCATCCCAGGATACAGAAAAAGAGAAGAGGAATCCTGAATGGGGATCATTTATCATGCCTGGCTTTTGAGCCATTGTTAATTGGGTACTACCAACCCCTGCACTAGCTTTCACTTTAATTAGTGTTGTGGAAGGGCAGGAGTGTTATATTAAGAAGAACTCTGCCAAAAAAAAAAAAAAAAGAAATTAAAATAAGATTCCGACAGAAAATCTGCTAAAGGGTGCCTGGAAGTAGGTGGAAAAGTTAGGGGGCCTCAAAAAGCAAAGTATAGCTATGCAGTGGCAGGAGACACCTGGAAAGTGATCATTAGGAAAACCTAGAGAAAATTGCACTAAACTTGATGGAAATTTCAGTACTGAAGAATCCAAAAAAGAGCGATGTGATTCAGTCCAGTGCATGGATGCAGAGCTTAGATTATAAATGTCAAAGTTGTCCTTCCGTCTCCTCACTCAGCAGGCTCCCTTTTTTTGCTGTTACTCATTCTTCCTCCTGCAGTGTTTTCTCGGATAAATTCAGTCAAAGGGTTATTTATCACGGTCCTACACTATGAGCTTGGCATCTGGCAGTGTATAAATTGTAGAAAACACAATACCTGCCCTGCCAAGGATACATCTCTTTAGCAGAAAGAGTACCAATTTTTGAGTCCAATAGGAATGAGTGTTTATGTGCTGGGACACTCAGCATTGTCTTTTGCAGGCAAGTCAGTCCATTTCCCTGAGGCTCCTTTCTTAACCATAGAAATGAGACAGATAATAGTGCTGTGGTGCTGGTTAGATGAGATAATACATCACCACTTTTGCAGGTGTTGAATGCATGCCCAAATTCTTCTCATCAAGAAGAGCATTCTTGTGGGGAAGTGAAGGCCAGTACCATCAGGGCAGCAGGAGACAGTGCACGTCCTAAGTCCTAAATTGCAATGATCTATACCAGCGTTGGAGAGGCGTGTATGCTACAGAATCCTAGAAATCCTCAGGCTGTTAAGAACTGTTTGAAGAACAGGGAGGAAGTTTCTAATTTGGGGGACACTCTTGGTTAACCAAAGTTAAATGAATTTCTATACGCAGGACTGGTCAGACCTTTTGATATGCTAAAAGTCTGCTGTGGATGTCAGTTTGGAGATCTGGGAGTAGGAATTAAATATACAATGTTTCCCAGATCTATTTGGCCACAGAATTATTATTTTGGGGACTTTTGTTTTATGGGATATATTAGAAAATGGTGGAATGGAAGGTGAAAGCTTACATTCAGAGCAGTGGGAGATTTCAGAGAGGGAAGATTTCATACAGGAGATAAGAAGTTGAATGGAGCGGAGGGTATAGCTTAGCGGTAGAGTGTGTGTATGCACAAGGTCCTGAATTTAATTGTATCATAGCAGAACTTAGATCACACTGGATCACACCTCATGCTGTGAATCTCAGGGTATCAGTTTATACCTTAAGCACCTCTGTGAAAAACAAACAAATAAACCTAATTACCACCCCCCCCAAATTTTTTTTTTATTATTTTTAAAAAAAGTTGTTGAATGGAGTCTCATCGAATGATTGAGGGTTCCTGGAGACAGGAGACTTGTCCTCATCATCCATTCCCTTAATGCCCAGTACAGAGTAGGTATTCAGCAAATATCTATGGCAAAGATATTGACAGATTATGATGTGCATGTATCTTTTTGAATTAGAGTTTTGGTTTTTTTCCGAATGCACACACAGGAGTGATCTTAGGGTAACTATTTTTAGTTATTTAAGGAAACTCCATCCTGCTTTTCAGAGTGGCTGCACCAGCTTACATTCCTAGCAACAGTGTCAGTGGTTGTATGTTGTAGTTTTGCATTTCTCTAATAATTAGCACTGTGGAGCATTTTTTCATGATCATCTTTGGAGAAATGTCTATTTAGGTCTTCTGCCCATTTTTTAATTGGGTTGTTTGTTTTTTGATACTGAGATGTGTGAGCTGTTTGTATATTTTGGAAATAAAGCCCTTGTCAGACATATCATTTGCAAATATTTACTCTCAGTCTGTAGGTTGTCTTTTCGTTTTGTTTATGATTTCGTTTGCTGTGTAAAAGCTTGTAAGTTTGATTAGGTCCCATTTGTTTATTTCCACTTTTACTTCTTTTGCCTTGGGAGACTGAGCTAAGAAAATATTGCAGCAATTTATGTCAGAGAATGTTTTGCCTATGTTCTCTTCTGGGAGTTTTATCGTTACCATGTGAATTATAGGCAATTTTATTAAATTAGGGATAGTAGTCCCTAGTGGCCAAGCACATGAGTTTTGGATTCAAATCTCGGGTCTGCCTGAATTCAAATCAAGACTCCCAACACTGAATAGCTATCACTCAAATCCTAACCTCTCGGCTCACTTTCTCTTCCTGCAATATGGGGTATTAATCATTCTTGCATCATACTATTGTTATGAAGTTTAAATGAAGTAAGGATTGGTTATTTTCATTATGAAAGTACTTTTTTTTTTTCCTACTCAAAGTGGTATTTCTCCTCTACATGATAATTTCTAAGACATGTTTTTTAAGAAACAAAAATTTAGGCCATCAATGGTGAGAGCCAACCTCTTTCCCCTGTTATTTGTATTCCTGTCTTTCCATAGACTTTTTCAGTGAGCAGTTTTTTTATGTCTGTTATAAAATAGGTTTGATGAAACAAATGCAAGAGAAAAAATCTTATTTGCCATCCAAGTCAGTAATGGGTACCTAAGATGTTGCTAAATTTAGAAACAATGTAGCCCATCAACAGGGATATATTGGGCTCTGACTTGGCTAATGTGGTGTTAAGTTGCTATCAGGCAAGTCTCAACGCTCTTAAAGCTCCATCCTGCTCGATGGTTTCCCCATTTGAGAGACGGTAGGAAAAATCATTACTGCACTGGTCACCTCTCAGCAAATCTGGCTATGTCTGCCCAGCCCTCACACGTGTTGTCCTTATTTCTGAGATTTCTGCCTGAAACTTTCCCCCACTCTAAGTAGTTCAAGATCCTCACACATCACAGTGATGTCATCATTGGTTACAAACCCTTCAGCCGGTGATGAGTGAATGGGTCAGTTGGGTTGCTTTCACATCTGACTTATTTGTGGGACTGTCTCTGTTTGCCTACCTTCAGATTCTGTCTTCTCACACTCTTCCCCAAGCTTTAATTCCGTAAGTAAAAGCTGAGATATTGTTGTTTCCTAAATAACCCAAAGGAAAGATGCAGCATAATTTATAACCACTGTGATGGCTGCATCAACTCTGCATGCTCCTCTCCCTAATGGAACTTTGAGGAATAAACGTCATTGAATAAAGCCTCCACTTCATTTTTGGATTTCACCAAACAAAGCCTAAGTCTGGTTATATGTTGTTTCTGTTTGTTTCACGTTGTTTGTTTCCCACTGAGTAGAGCACAAGCATGGGCTTCATCGGGATGTATTTTCATCTCACAGAGGCAGTAATTGAATCTCTGACAGTAGTCTTGCCTCCGAGGAGCGTTCTGACTTGGGCTGCTATATTAAACCAGGATAGTTCTTGGTTCCCTTGGAAGGTCATGTCCCATCTGTTGACTGTGAGCGATGGCAGTGCAAAACTCGCAGAACTGTCAGAGCTGGGGAGCCAAAGCAGCTTCTTCCTCAAAAAGAGTCGTTCTGTGTTTGTGAAGGTGGTGCTTTGTGAAGGTGACTCCTCTTTCTGCAAATACCTGGGCGGGTTCAGCAAGGTGTGGGGGTGCATATTTGCTCTCTGACCTGGGAGGACAGATCTGCTGAGCCCGTTGAAGTTTGCAGCCAGATCCTGGCAAGTTAAAGCAGGCTGCGCTGTGAGCCACTGCTCCCAGGACTCTGCAGTGTCGTGGATTCTGCTGGAAGCTGCCTTCAGGTGCTTCCCTGCTCCCGACTCAGCCCTGCTGAAGAATCTTCTGTGATGGCATTTGACAACCATTTGACAACATTATTATAAACTCTTGTGGGTTTGAAGCAAATGCTATTTTAACCTTTCTGGTACCCAAGTGTCGGCAGTCTTGGACTTGAGAGCATACCTGAGGGGCCCCATAAAATTTGGGATAGTGAAAAGTGAATGAAAGAAAGAAGGACTGAATACCTTAGAGCCTATTGACCCTTCCCAAGAAAAGTCAAGAACATGGATTTCAGTGCCATCATGGTAACAAGGTATAAAGGAAGACAAACGTACAAAAGACATGAGTTTGTCAGGAAAGAGTTAAAAAATTCTCAACACCTCCTACCGCCTGTACAAACACGGAGGCCAAGAGAAAATGCGCACACACACACACACACACACACACTCACATTCCAGCAAAGAACCTGTTTTGCAAGTTTTGCTGGTAAAAAGAAGGAAGGGGGTTGCTGGGGAGCAGAATGAAAAAGCCTTAGAAGTACCCATAGAAGGGTTTTCAAAACCTAAGTTTTCAACGTAACTTTATCCTGCAGAGAGAGGCACAGGGACCACTGTAGGGTTTTCTTTGACCGATTAAGTGCATTGTTAGACAGGGAGGGGCAGATTAACGAATGCCTATAATTTTGATCATTGTTTTCTGCAAAACAGCTCAGGCTTTGAAAATGAAGCCATCGTTATTGGCAAAGTTTCTGCCAACAGCACAAATTATACTGTGCAGAGATCCAAAGCCCCTCAAAAGGTTTCATTAATGAGCAATTTCAGACGATTGTTTAAGTCTTCACCCAACAGGTAACGTTGGTGTGTAGGCAGGTGGGGTTCGGGTTTCCGTGGAGATTTATGATGTCACGCTTGAAAGAGCGTGTCAAGACAGCCAATTTAACGAGCAGCTACTCAAAAAGTCCTATAGGCTGGAAGTAGCTTTTATGCAAATGACAAGAGCTTCACTGGGAAAAACTGCAAAAGAAAACAGTAGAGACATGGAGGGGGGGTTTACCTGACAACTCCGAAGAATAACCCGGGAGTCCATTACAGACGAAAACTTCCAGAAGCCGAATTAGATTCTCCCCTTTAACTGCCGCTTCACCTACAGGTACAGGTAAGTACGGGTTTTGTTTTTTTTTTCTTTTGAGTTATTGCCAAAAATTATTTGGAAACATTGAGGTCTGTTTCTATGCATTGTTCTCTTGGCAGAAAACACTGAATCAAGAACCACAGCTTTCCCACACTGAGTATTTGTGCTTCAGGGCTGTTTTTTTCAGGGCTTTTTTATTGAATGAACTGAGATTTTTGAATAGAGCTGAAAAGCAAGTGATGCTTTATGCATTTTGCTGATTCTGCCCTGTGAATAATGTTGTAAAAATGCCTAGATAAGGGTTAGAAGGACGATCTGAGAATTGAGAAACTATATGTATTTGTGGATTATTCCCAGATGTTGGTTTCTTTCTCTCTTTTTTTTTCTTTAACTCTTAGAACAGATCTGAAATTGGGATGATGTGTATTTCTGTATTTTTGAGTTGCAAAATGCCAAAAATACAACCCATGGAATGTTGCAGAAACAGTCAGGTTTACGAACATTGCACTTTTTTTTCCTGCTTTTTTTTTTTCCAGTGTGTCTGTATACTTTTCTCACAGAGGCATTTTACAAGACTAGAAAAATATCCTGTTTGAGATATCAGAGTTTCTGGACTTAAGGAAGCAGGAATTGTAAATTCTAAGAAGACAGATAAAGGCTTCTAGGGTGGGGGTAATGGTTGATAAAAGTCATTTTTAAAGCGTGCTTTAAGAAGGAAAGCTCACTTTGGTGGTACAAGGTTTTCTGTTTGCCTCAGTCACTAGCAAGACTGAGTAAACAGTCTTGCCAGCGTTATGGGTGTGATAACCATCACTGGAGGTAGCTGTGTATCTGTGAAGTTGACTTAAAGGGGTTAGTTTGGGGCCATCAGGCTGCGATGTGAGTAGTTAGGTCCACCAAGCTTAAAAAGCGAAAATCATATCTTGTCACTTTCATACGCTGCATAAGGTGCAAACAGAGCTAAGAATAATTTAAAGATACCTGTGTAATGAGAACTTGGGCGTTTGAAACCAAAACTGTTTAGGAACAAAGTGGACAGGATTTCAGATATTTTAAAAACTGACTAATGTGTGAGAAAGAGAGCCTCCTGAAATTTGGCCGTCAGATAATGCGGATTAGCACCAGAATTGATACTCATATTAAATCGTTGGGTTACCGCAGTTACTGCAGAAAAGTCGAGGGGCAGAAACTATGGCCCTAACATCAGAATGCCTGGGTGTTGAATCCTAGCTTCACTGCTTCCTTCCTGGGTAAGCTTAGGAGAGTAAATTCATGTCCTGAAGCCTCAGTTTTCTCCTCCATTCATGAGATGGGAGTGATAATAGTGGCATCGTGAGGATTAAATGACAAACTATACATAGCGTAGTTCTCGGACTTAAGTTCCATGTGTTAGCGATTGTTTTTGTTTACTCCTCATTGGTACTGAGCTGTTTGTAAAGTGTTTTCACACCTTTTACTTCATCTTACCATTGCAACAGCCCAGTGAGATTAGCAGAATCTTTTAATCCCCACTTTACAGATGAAGAAACCGTGGCTCAGAGAGCTGCTGAAACACACAACACAATAAGCTGTCCTCCATTTCCTATTAGTTTTTTCTCCTTTTAGGAATCCAGGTGAAAAAAATTAATGTACTTCTGAAATAACTCCCAGCGGCAACTGTAAAGTAATTAAAACACAAACTGTTAAGTATGTCAGAGGAGCTAGGGTATTCGTGTTTTTACATTAATTATATTTGTGACACTTTTTCTAGAGAGACAAGAGAAGTGATATTAATTTTTTTTTACTGGCACCTACTGATAGGACACTATCATTTCCCAGGCTTGCAGTTTTAACTCTGAACTCACTGCGATGTTTCTGGGCCCTGCAGGAAGAGTCAGGGAGTGAGGTTTTACTGTTACCTGAGCAGGAAACCAAGACACCAAGAGGCTGTGGGAATGGCCACAGGGGGCGAGGGCTTAGACACGCTGTCTGTTCTCCTTTGTATTCTCGACTTTGACACCTCCCTTCATTGTCCACTTCTCAGACCGAAACAGCTCATAATTATATTCTCCATCCATTGTATGTCAGGGGCAAGTATGTTTTTCATTGTGTTATTTTTAATAACACAGGGGCTTCCAGCCAGAGAAAACACTCCGTTAGTCCCAGGGTTTTCCTAATGGCTTGTTCAACTTTTCCAAGTGGTCCACAGCAGACTGCCCAGAATTATTGAGGTTCCACACCCCTGAAAGAAGGCTCTTAGCAGGAGTGTTGGGCAGACTCCGAGTGGGATGCTAAAGGCATTCTGATCTCTGAGCTGCTGAGGGGGAACTCATTCTGTCCCAGATAATTAGTTCAATGTGGTCATCTGACAGCATCAGCTGGGTGGCGGGCTCTGGTGCACGGCGCTGGTTTGGGACTCTGGAAAGAGCACTGGTTATCTCAAGGGCAGATCTCTGAGTCTGAAAGCTAAGATTGGTTTCATTCAAAGTTTCAATTCCAAGTATGAACCACCCTGCTACAAGTTTAAAGTAGAAATGAGTCATGGGTTCAGTCCTTGAGGCGTCAGGGCTCTGTAGTGTTGGATTTTTACTGCTTCTCGGCCTGTGCACGCGTGCGCGGACATGGCCTCAAATGACTATAGCCAACAAGTAACCCAAAGCTATGGGGCCTACCCTACCCAGCCTGGGCAGGGCTATTCCCAGCAGAGCAATCAGCCCTACGGACAGCAGAGTTACAATGGTTATGGCCAGTCACCGGACACTTCAGGCTATGGCCAGAGCAGCTATGGTGGTTCTTATGGACAGACCTAGAACACAGGCTATGGCACACAGTCAGCTCCCCAGGGTT
This sequence comes from Camelus dromedarius, assembly GCF_036321535.1. NCBI lineage: Eukaryota > Metazoa > Chordata > Mammalia > Artiodactyla > Camelidae > Camelus > Camelus dromedarius. Next base: position 11,943,732 of record NC_087461.1, read on the forward strand.
ATGGCTCAACTAGTGGCTATGGCAGCAGCCAAAGTTCTCAGTCATCTTATGGGCAGCAGTCCTCATACCCTGGCTATGGCCAGCAGCCAGCTCCTAGTAGCACATTGGTACTCAACGAGCAGACTTTAATCGGGGTGGTGGCAATGGTCGTGGAGGCCGAGGGCAAGGAGGACCCATGGGCCGTGGAGGCTTTGGAGGTGGTGGCAGTGGTGGTGGTGGTAGCCGAGGAGGATTCCCCAGTGGCGGTGGTGGTGGCGGAGGACAGCAGCGAGCTGGGGGCTGGAAGCGTCCTAATCCTACGTGTGAGAACATGAACTCCCCCAGCAATCCCTTTCCCTCTCCATTTTCTTGCCTCAACTGTTTCTTAAGCAGGGGAACCATAATTCAGTGGAAGCTCAAATTCCTCGGGCCTGAGTTAGGGCTTTGTTTTTATTCTGAATTGTGGGGCACCAAGGCCAGGCTCTGAGTCTGAATTTTGGCCATTTGGTATTTCAGGGTGAAGTTTCTTTGTAAGTCGTTTCAATACAGCTTGCTTTCTCATAAACTTCCTGATGTACACATTTAACTTGTAGCTTGATGAGAGAAAATATGGGGGAGAAGGATTTTGTTTTTTTCTGGAAGGTGGGCAGGATTCTGAAGTTACCAAATCTGCCCTCCCCTGTAGGACCAAAACAAGTCCTCCTTGGTTTATGCGGACGGTTGTGTGACATCCGGGCAACTGGAGGCCTTGGGACTGTGGGCCACGGTGGAAAGGATGGAATTCCAAACACACTTGGGAGGGAGGGACAAAGGATGGAGACTGCTTTTGCATCCAGACTTCCGGACAGCAGGAAGAATTTTGAACTACTCCTTTGTATGAAAGCCAAGAGGAAATATAAGCTATTACATAGTTGTGGAAATACTTCTCTGGAGATCTTATGGAAAGGAGCATACAGCTGATTGTATATGATGACATAGGCACAGTCCGTCCAGGGTAAAGGCAGGTGACAGCTTTTGTGGCCCCGTCCGGACCTAGGATTTTATACTGTAGTTTCAACTCACATGTGGTGCCCTTAACTTCCACTCCTGCTCATTTGCTCAAGATTAAAGCAACAGAAGTGATGACGGGTTTCCCACTAGCATTTTTACTAGGGCTCCCAAATGCAGGTGATCACGTTGGTTCCTAGAAACCTGATGGGGGGACTGTCCTTGTAGCTGTGGGTCCTCCCTGCCTGTTTGCCCTGCTCTGGGATCTGCGCAGATGGCATAACGACTGAGAGGGGTTTTTACTGGTCAATAGTGCACACTGTCAACTTATCGAAAGGGACTTTCTTTGACCTTCCTTCTTGCCACTTGGAAGGAAAGTGGTCTGTTGCCTCACAGACTTTTTAGAATGGCTGAGAAAGCAGATTCAGATGGACCTGTGGTCATTTGCAGTCTTTGACATTAAGAATGTTTGTAAACACTACTCAGAATGTCACATGAACATCCCGTCACATTTTCACGGAAGTCATTAGTCAGGTGAACGTGCCACCATCATGCAGCCTGCTGCAGCCAAGGGACCCTTTTTTTTTTTGGTTGTTTGTTTGTTTTAATCTTCTATTTGAATTCTGTGCAAGGAAATGTTGCATGGACTCCCTCTACCTTTAACTGTAACTTTACTTGAATCCTTTCTCAGGGTAAGTTTCAAGACTATGAAAGATAGCAACTCCAGCCAATTGACTCATAAAGGACCATTTTCAATTTTGTCTTTGGGGAATGTGTGTGTGTGTATGTGTGTGTGGGTGTGTCTACAATGGTGAGAAGTGCACAAACTGATTTAGAGCTATTCTCTCTTCAGAACAATTAAAGTAGTGACCCCCATAATATATTAACTTGACCCCTTTTAATTGCTGTTTCAATTGCTTCTGTTTTCTCTCCCTGTTATGAACTTACTGCAGCGACCTGTGTAGTGGTGCATGTGTGAGCAAATCCGAAACACAAATCCCTAGATGTCAAATTATCGGTTTTCTACTGTTAGTTCACAAGCATTACTGGTGTTGATCAGTAATTGATTACTAATACCAGTTTACTCTGTTGATAGGAATATGGTAGTATGTTACTGTCCATTCAGATGACCCAGTTCTCTGCAGTCGTGACAACGTATGAAATAGTCTGTATCACTGAGGCAGACACATAACCCAGCTGTGTTAAATGAGCAGTGCTATTCATGGAGCAGTGGAGATCCTGTGATCCATTTATTTTTAAAAGGCTGGATCCCATTTGTATGAAAAAGCGTATCCATCTTCTGTGTGCTTATCCATCCATTAAAAATTTCTAGAATGATGCCTAATAAATCAGAAAGAGGGATGAGTGGGCTAGTGAGGACAGAAGCTTTTATTTTTGACTTCTTCACATCTCTACAATTTGTAGTTTTATCATATGCAGAAGACTTCCCTGGAGTATAGCCTGTGTTCTTGCAGAGAGGCCCTCCATTCCCAGGTAGCCTGAGAAAGTAACTTTCTCCACCTTGACTTTCCCGTCTTTTGAGACGGAGAAGGATCTGCACTCTGAGTGAGTTGTCCCTTGAAGAAGGAAGTGGTTTTCCCCTTCTCCTTTGTTGGAGCAGTCTCTGCTGATGACATCAGTGGTTTCACTCCCTCCAGAATCTTCCCTAAACCATTTCATTCCAATCACGATCCCAAAATACTAAATAAATGCTGTTTGGGGTTCTGAGCCTCAGGTGTTTGGATTAAATATGCTTAAGGTGCCTGAACTTGTCACCAAAAGCACTAAATCCACCTTTCCTTGGTCACATCATCCCCTGACCCATCGTATAAAACATTCACTTCACGGTCTCATGAAAATACAACCAAATGTCACCCCTTACCAGTTTCAGGGGATCCGTTTGCAGTAAAGGGTACTTAGGCTTTTATGTTAAGTCTGTAACTCTAGAACTCTGATTCAGTCTCCTTGATGAAAAAAAAAAAAGCCCTATTTTTATATACAGAATATCTCTATTTGAAAAGACTTTTACAACAGGACAAATTGAGAACAGAAGGCATCCTGTCGGAGGTGCCTTCTAAAAGAAAGGAAACAACATTTTTTAATGTTCCCAAATCACTGAAGAAAGCTTTAGACATGATTTTAAACTCCAGCTTCTTTTTAATTCAGATGGCCAGGATTCATTAAAACCGCAAGTGATGAAACCGTTCCTTTCACACAAATCAGTATGTATCTCCACTGTAATTAGATTTTCTTCATTTCTCCTTCTCAAAAGCTACTTTTGAAACATCACATTCTTTCCCAGACATATTCTTTTTTTTTTAACTTCATAAAATACAATGTTTCTGCAGCTAGCCGCAAATATTTGCAAAAAGAAACCTATATAAAATAAATGTCCCTTAATCTGGTATTTTGTAAATAAGCGTATGTCTGGCATTTGTCAGTTAACCTAAGAAATAATGAGGAATAACTATGCTTAGAGAAAAAAAGGGTAGGATGGTGGCTGTGATGTGCAAAACAAGGCAAGCTATAATTTAAGCAATTGCATTAAAGAGAAGGTAATTACTGAAGCCTGGGGGTGGTGGCAGGTCACTTTTAAGCCTAATTGAACTTTTTCTGTATCATTAAAAAAAATGGACCAAACTTCAGTATCATGGGGTAAATACAATATTTTCTTCCTCCAAATTTTAAATACCACTGGCTTTTTAAGATACATAAAAATCTCAAATGCCAACACAATACAATAAAAAAAAAATTTCCCTGTATGCAGTCAAACCGCGGCAAATAAGTCCATTCTGATGGCCACAATTATTGCGTATTATATGTGGAAACTTTCACACAAGTTATAATCCTCTAAAAAACCCTATGAACCTGTGTAGAAACATACATCTGAGTAAGGAAACCAAGGCTCAGAAGAATCTAGAGTTGAGTCCTTAGGCAACAGAGCTGGGATTTGAACCCAGTGGTTCTGATGCAAACCTGCGGCATTTTCCTGGGCTCCCTAAGAGGTTCCGTATGAGAAGTGCTGTTCCTTGTACAAGGCGGGATGTCCAGGCAGTACAGTCACACGGGGAAGGGTTTATACCCATAGCCTCACACTCTCTTTCCCACCTCCTACCTTTTTTGCCATTTCAACATTACGACAAAGGGTGGACTTTGAGGAACCTGAGGGGTTGGAACGGTGGTCCGTTTTGCTGCTTATTTGCAGTTTTTCTGAAGTCCAGCCTGGAGCAGGCTCATCAGGAAAGCACTCAAGAAGCAACCATCCTCCCGGCATTATAGGGAGAAGCTTCATCTGTCCATCAAATTCCTTCCTTCAGAAACCTGTGCCCCTGTGAACAGACCTTTAGAATTCACCCCAGAGAAAGGAAAATACCTGGTGGTTCATAGAAATGAAAATTCACAAGACGGTGTGGCTCATGCCTTTTGCACAATAACCCCCAAACACGCACCCTCCCCTTCAAAATACTTCTCCGTGTGATTGCAGAAGTTCTCACTGGAACTGAAGGGATGAATTGTGCAACTTTGACAGGCCCCTTCCTGGTGCAGGCAGAGTAACTGTGGGTCAGAGGCACAGGCCTGGGGCCAGGTTCTCCAGACAGGCCTGCACAATGGTTTCTACACACTTTGATAAGCCACCAAAACTCTGCAGAATTAGGAGTTTTATATATGAATCACATATCTTACGTTACGAGGGGGAAAAAAGAAGATGATCAGTGAACACGGGGCTCTGATTCCTTTGTTATAATTTCTACTAGAGCTACATTGCAACCATTAAGATGAGGTGGGGTACAGATTCATAGGGTCATGACAGCCCCCGACTTTCCATCCCACACCTGTCTCCCTACCTGCCTGACTCCCATGGGGAGAGCCCTCATTTTTGGTTTCTGTAGGTTTGCTCCATGCGACACTCGCTGCTGGGAAGTGGGAGGAACCTGGCCCTTGTTGTTGGACAGACTTAGGCTGGGGAACTGGTTTCCCAGTTACTATTGGTGTGGTCTTGGGTGAGACTTGAGCTGAGGAAGCTTCCATTTTGCTTCTGTAGAGAAGGGCTAAGGTGTCTTACCCAGCCGGGTGGTTTGCAGATCAGAGACCTGAGTGTGAGAAGTACTTAACCCAGTACCCGGCATGTAGGGATGCTCGATTCATGGAGGCAACATCATGGAGACAATCTCACACAACATTTTGTATGAAAGGGTCAGTATCTACCAGCCAAAGTCTCAGATACAGGTTGTTCAAGGTGGGAGGGAGATTAGAGCTGCTTCAGAGAACACCCTGGTTGATGGAGAAGGACTTGGAAGCTGTGAGATGACTGGTCTGAGATAACTCTGTTATTTCATGGCAGACAAGTCCAGGGCCAGTGACTTCCCGCCAAACCACAAAAAGGCCTTGGAGTCTGGTTTTGAGGATTAAGTCTGTGAAAGTGCTTCTTGAATTGTTAAGTGTGAGAATAAGGTAATTTTGATTAACATGAAGATGATCCAGTGACACAGGATCATCAGATTTAGAAAGAATGAACTGTCATTCATTCATTCATTCATTCATCAGCGTGGATTGAGTCTCTAGGCCGGACAGGTCCTGTGCCAGGCGCCACTGCCTTCAGAGGGCTTGGAGTCTCAGTGGGGTGGGGTGGGAGGGGCAGAGGAGAAAACAGATGCAGGGATGGCCTCAGATGGAAAAAGTTCCAGGAGAGAAATAAAGCGGATTGTGTGAGGAGGAGCCCGGCTCGCAAACAGTGGGACCAGGCATGGAAGAGGAGCAGTTAGTGTAGGGGCCCCAAGGCAGGAAGGTCCTGTCTGAAGAACCAGGAGACTTGGGAGAGGTGGCCAGAGGCTTAATAAGCCACAACAGTGGGTTTGAACTTTATTCTTTGTGTGGTGCAAATGTTTTTGGAAGAATATAGAATATTTTTAGCTTTTGTTCAAATACTATTTCATGCAAAAGTCCCTTTGGTGGGAGGAGATGTTTAACTATACCATCCTCCCCTCCCTCCATCTCTGGGAGGGTCTCCAAAGGGGCTCTTTGGCTCTACAGGGCCCCTCATAATGCATCACGGAGACCCCAGTGCAGGCAGGTTACAGAATCCCAAAGGTCTGTGACTTGCCCACCCAGGATCCCTCTGCCTGGTGTCCAGAAACACAAGCCCATGTTCTTGTCATTAACCCAAAGGCCGAAAGCTGGGACTTCTGTTCTTTTTTGTTTGTATTTTTCCAAATTCTCAGCACTTCCATCTGCTCTCATGTACTGTGTTCGCTCTCAGGTCACTAAAATGTTTCCCCTCGACCACAGAAAAAGGTGTAAGTCGACGCAGTCCTGTCTGAAACAGGATACATGTGTCATGCGTCCCTGAGTTTGGGTTTTTCCAAGGATATCATGATACATCATACCTGTGCCTTTTCAGCTGCTCTCAACTGAAAAAAGAAATCATTAGCTTATATTTCAGTCCTACTCGGCTTTTTTGTTTTGTGGTAGTTGATTTGAAGTAAGATATTTGAGGTCAACAGTGGAAAGCACCAGGTCCCACGGGGAGCCCACCAGATGGCCCCCAGAGAAGGCTGGCTGAACCATGCAGTGTAGACAGTGTGAGTCCCGCTAACACCTTTGATGCTGGGCATTGTCCGCTTTGGTTTTGTCAGTAAAAATGATGAAAATGTTGGAAAGGTGAGTAGGTAGCATTCATTGCCCTCATTTTACAGGTAAGGAAACAGGCTTAGGGAAGTGATGTGAGTTAGGTTACCCTCGCACTTTGTGGGATCCAGGATTCTGACTCTGAGTGACCTCTGCACACCGGCTGTGGAAACGACATTCTGAGAATGGTCAGATGAACGGGGAGCATGTAGCACAGGTCCTGCCACCAGGAAATCGGGGGTTTGTCCTTTGGGTGGTTCTCGAGCCTTTGAATGTTGTGGCCTCCCCACTTCTTGATCCTGTTCTAGAAGTTCTGGCCTGGTGGGTTTTGAAGTATATTCACCATGACTGCCCTGCCTTTGAGGATGAAGCGATTTGACCAGTGGTGCGAGACTGTTGGCTGTTTGTGATGTGGCTCTTGGTGGCAGAGACATGATGCATAGATTTCGGTATGAACTAAGTAAAGATGTGTCTGTTTCTAGTCTGAAACTTCACCTGCACGTGAACTGCCCAGCGGTGCTGATGAACTTTAGGTGACCCCTGCACACTCCGATCGCCTCAAGTTTTCTTTAATGAGTGGTGGGCGGGCGGAGCCCCTTTGGCCAAGGGAAACATGGAAGAGAGGCACAGTCTTGCCCTGCATTTTGGTGTCCACATCCAGATTTACCTAAACCCCACCCCTGGTGCCTTTGCGTAGCTGTGAAAAACCGGTATTTTCTATCCGTGATTCACATTCCAAATCCTAGGCTTCCGTCTGTCAGGGGTGGGTCAGAACGGCTTCTGGGAAGGATGGGCCCGGCTGGAGGCCAGCGGAGTGTGGACGGGGAGGGCCCCGGACCCGAGGTCTGGGCAGGTGACCGCTGCACTCCGCTTTCAGAGCTGGACATGGAGCCAGCTTTGCACCCACCCGTGAAAAGGCCAAGCAAGGAAGGTGGCTTCTTGAGTTTCTGCTGTCGGGGGCCCTGCTGTGCAGCAGACAAGAGCAAGGTACCGAAGTGGCCCGATTCTGGGGGTGGCTGTCCCTCCCTAGGGGTCTCCCTCTGCTGTGCCATGCACTCCTGGCCACCGGGGCGGCTCACCTGGGTCTGGGCTCTTCCTGGCCACTCATTGCTGGGGGAGGGCCAGCGAGGGCCGTGGTCACTGCGGTTTCTTTGAAGTTAAATTGTGCTTCGGTGCAGAGGATGATGCTCACAGCAGTTAGTTTGCTTAACGATAATTAAGTTGCTTTTCTTTATTTTGAAAAATCTCTTCATTTTCTGTACAAAGGCAGGAGGCATTTTTCTGTGATTATAGAGAATGTCTCCAGGTAAGATGTAATCTGTCTTCCCAGGCGGGGCTCTGAAATAATGGCAGTGGGATCCTGATTTGGAAATGCCACCAAGATTAGCAAACCAAGTGTTTCTGGTTAAGAATTTTCTCAGAAACCTAAAAGAGTGCTTTTTCCTCCTTCCTCCTCCCTCTTTGTTTCAGAGTGGCTAACTTTTGTTAGGAGTCTCTTAAGACATGCATGGCTGCTTCAGAACCGGTCTGGATCACCTTTTCAAAGCCTGGAGGAGGTTTGGCATGTCCCATCTTGTTCCTTCCTGACTTAATCCCTACTCACAGACAGTGCTGCACTACCCAGGAGCCCACAGAGCTGGGACAGGAGAAGCCTCAACTCTTCCCAGGGTTTGAGAAGTTGACTGGCTCTCTTCCCAGGAGGAAAATGCTTTTAGGCAGAGCAGGCCACCAAGAGATCTTGGCTGAAGCTTGTGTTGGGAAAAAAAAAAAAAAAAAAAAGAAAGAAAGAAAGAAAAAAAGAAAAATTTCAAGAATGAAAAGCCCTAAACCAGGAATTCATTTGATGAGTCTGTCTCACGTGCCTAACTTCTCACTGCCAGAATTAAGGTGTCCTGAAAAGAAACCTTAGGAAATGTGTCATGGTTATCAAGTTTGATGCAGGGATAGGATGGAGGGGAAAAGAAGAATTTTCGTGAAGGAACTGAACCAACTGTGGTTTTCAAAACCTGAGTTTTAAGTTTTAATAGAAATGTTGGACAATACGAGGATTTGTCATATGTATGCATGTGTGTTTTGCTGTGTGTTTTAGCAGTGGAACATTTTGGTTCAGACTTCTGTCACCCTCTCAGTCTAAGAAGTTGATTCCCTGACCCACTGTGCCTTGTTCTGACGTCTTTGGGCCAAGCTGATACCGAGCTGGCAGCGGAAGGGCTGAGGGTCAAGGTATGGGATGTTGGGTCAGCAGGGAATAATTACAGAATAGGTCACACAAGGTCGTGGGCAGGAGAAAGAAGATGCTAGTCACTGACACAGAGAAGAGGGAAAGGCTCGGACCAAGGACTGTGAAGCATGGACTGGGCAGAGCAAAGGCGGTGGAGTACGTATAAATGGACTTAACCAAGGTGGTCAGGAAAAACACTTACCAAAGAGGGTGTGAGTGGAGTGAGGTCAGGAAATGCACAGTCATGGTGTTGGTGGCAATGGTAGGAAGTGTGATGATGGAGTTCTGTCCCCTTCCAGAATAGAGGATTTAAGAGCATTCTGTTTTAGAGAGGATCCTTCTGTTTCCACCTGATTTTCTAATGGCTTTTAAGACTAGGGCCTATGAGGAAAGGCAAAGGAAGCTATCATTTCTTAGAGAAGGAGCTGACCAGAAGCACCAGGTGTATTACTTGAGGGAGGATGGAGGGGCCTGAGAGGGGAGAGTGCCTTGGGTCCACACTCTGAATTCCCCAAGATAATCAGATCCTGGATCCAGTGGATCCCTGACTCCCTCACACAGTTCTAAGACCCTTGTTGGGTTACCACCTAGTTAAGTCCTCTTAGTCTTGATCTGAGAGTCAAACTAACTCAGAGCAAACTCTCACTCAGAGAATCAGAGAACACAGGAGCTGAAAAATATAGCCAAGCCCTCCCTAAGTGTGAGATGAGGTCACTGAGGCCAGAAAGCTTAGGTGACTTATTCAGGGTCACAGCTCAGCCTTCCTGAGACTTTTACTTCCTCCTTGAGGAATGGTCAGGAGAACATGGATAAGGCAGACTGACTGAGGAGGCACAGGTTGCTAGGGCACATGGCCTGATGGCACCCCCCGGGGCCCAGGCTCCTGCTTTCAGATGCTCCCCAGCCTGATTCAGACCCCACCTCTGGACTCTTCACGCTCCTTCGATGGGCCACACAGGGCAGCACCAGAAGCTGAAGGAGGGTCCCATCCAGGCAGCACCTCCCCAGGGCTCACGTGTCTCTGCGACAAACTCTGGTGACCAGCACACTCTGTGACAAGTGTTATATGGCACACACATTCTGGATGGGGAGAGGATAGTGATTGCAGGGAAGAAGGAACTATCACACACAATTTTTTTTTTGGAATCAAGCACCCCTTTTATTAGCACAAAATATCACCAACCCAGCAACCCCAGGGCCCGAGAATAAGTTAAGGCACAGAGCAAGGAGGGGGCGACTTTTGCAGGCCCGAAGCTCGCATGCCCCAGACTTCTTGAGCAAACTCCCCAGGGGACTGGGGGCTCGAGGGTTCTGGAGGGGCTTTTCCCTTGAGATGAGGGCCCCAGGAAAGCCCTCTAGGGGCACGAGGAGGCTGCACCGGGCCTCTCGGAGCCGACGCTGGATCCCGCCACCCGCAGGCAGTTCACATCTCGAAGTAGGGCGAGTAGAAGAACTGGAAGCCCCGGTGGCCCTTCATGGCACCGTAGATGAAGATCGCGTGGTAGACTCCCGGGACCAACAACGGGAAGCCAGGCACGAAGAAGATGGTGCTGGAGACACCCGGCGATCGGGATCAGCACCAGCCCCAGCAGTAGGAGCAGGAAGGAGGCTAGCACTACCTGGTGGTTCTTCTGGATCAGAGAGTGTTGGGTCCAGCCGCAGCAGGTGTTGTAGGAGCGCCGAGTGCTGCTGCTGATGGTGCCAAAAGACCGCTGGGAGCTGTGGATGGATGTTTGGCCAGAATCCCTGGTGCTGACTCCCCAGTCCGGCTCTGGAGATACCTGGGCTCCATCTTCATCGTTTTCCAGGTTCTGGTAGCGCAGCTGGGACTGCTTGTCCTCGTTGGCCACCTCGAACCGGGCCCGGCGCTCGAAATGCAGCGGCCCAAAGTGGGCGACTCCGCTGGACTCAGGCCCAGGGCCTGCGTCCTCCAGGGACAGCTCAAAGGCATCATCCATGCTGAACTGGGGCCAGGAGGTGCTCATGGCCCCGGACCACTCAGGTGCCCTGTGCCGTCGCCATCTGAGGCCGCCTGCCCCCACACTTGATTTTTTTATTTTGTTATCCATACCCCAAACGCAGATACACACATACAGACACATGGGACGGGATATTTGAAATCCTGACTGGCTTTGAAAATCCGAAGCCAACATTTGTATTATATTTAGGCAAATATAAAAAGGCAAATTTGCAAGACCTCTCAGTTCAGTCCTGGATAGGTTTTTCCTCCAATTGTCCAGATACTTGTGCTACTAAATGTAAAAAGGGGTACAAGTTGTTTATTTGATCGTGCAGTGTTTAATACCTCACACTCTTCAAATTGTCCATCTGACTTTATTTCAAAAACCTGAACACAAGGCCAGCATATACTTATATTCGGTGTTGAATAATGAAATTTAAATGTAAGTAAAATAAAAATAATATACTTACGTTAAAAAAAAAGGCAAATGTGTGAAAGGTCCAGGCTGAGCACGGGGACCTGTGGCTGGGACTACAGTCTATTATTGAAGTTGAGTGTTATGGTAACTGAAACGAGAGTGGGCCCAGGGTGCAGACAGCACTCAGGAGACATCCTGTCATCTGGGGGCTTACGTTTTAATGAGCCTTAGATGCCTGTCAGCATTATGTCATCACAAAAGTGATAGCTTTCTCCAGCAAGCGATCTTCCCCTCAAAGCCCGGGGCTCAGGGCAGCTCTGCAAAGGTGAACCACTGTCGGATTCTAGCAGGTGTACACGGGGGGCCATTAAGCTACTTCTGCCCCGTTCAACTAGGATGAGATTCCAGCCAAAGTCAGTAATTAGGGGACTGTTTTTGCAGGGGACTCTGGTATTTTTTTTTAATAGAGTGATCCGTCTGTGTGTCTGTGTTTGCAAGTATTTCAATAGGAAAATGAGAGCACAGATTTTTCACGAATTAAACTTGGGCGGTTTCTCATTGTCTTTCCTCACTGAAAGCGTGCTTGCCAAATTGCTGGGATTTACCCTAATAGGAACCCTGTCAAAATGGTTGGTGCTAAAAATGGGCCCTCATTGAGGGGTCCCTCCTAGAAAGTCCTGGAATCTGGAACTGAACTCTGTGCTCCCCCATCTCTGTCCCTCCGGGAGCCAGAGGACCCATGAAGATGGCAGGCTCACAGGGTAGCCTGGGGGTGGCTCCTGTGCTGGGTCCCACTTCCAACTGTCCTACCAAGAGGTCACTCCCAGGTGTGAAGGAGGATGTTCTGTCTCAGCACCTCCCACCTCTCTCATCCCTTCTTCCCTGAGATGGAGAGAGAGAGGGATGTGAGAGAAAAAGCAAAGAGTCTTATATTTCCTTCCCTGCCCCCAGGGCAGACCCCCAACACCTCTCACCCCCCACACGCACACACCCCAGGGCTGAGAGTCTTTCTCGTGTGAAACTGGATTCTGAGGGGCCCAACCATTCCATCTGTGTTTTGGCTCAGTCGCTCAAATGAGCCCAGATGTCTGACTTTAGAATTTTCTCATGGCTTTAAAATTTGGTTCTGCAGCTCTGTCCCCTGCAGGGGACTGAGGGGCCTTCCTTGGGTTTGTTTTCCTCACCCTGTAAAGAAACAGAAAGATTTCGGCCTGGTCGGGAGGGCCTAAGCAGAAGGGAAAGCTAGTTGGAATCAAAGTACTCTGATTGTGGAGTGATAAGCCGGATTCCGTGTCTGCGCGGTGCCAGCGGGAGAGATGGAGGCCGAGTCAGACCTCTTGGATGGATCGGGAAGGAGATGCAGCATCTGAGCAGGTGCACCCCAGGCAGTGAGTTTTCATCCATCTTCCTCGGACAGGCTCTCTGAAAGTGGTTAGGGAGCCGCTGACTCGGGGAGACATCAGGAAAAACAAAACAAAGTATTTGTTGTTGTATTCCTTCATGCCACAGTCAGCATTTGAATTTGTAGTTGAAAGGCACAAACATATTTTAAAAAGATGATTTGGGGGAAGTAAAAGAGTCCACTGTCAGCTCTATCTAGACTACAACCTCTCCTCTAGACTTTGAAATTGTTAAGTACTGGAATGTTGTATTCCTTACTTCGCCTCACCTGTTCTGTCTGTGAACACAGGTGTCCGTCCTTTACCTAGACTGCAGGACTGTCATGATGAAAAGAGAAGTTATGTTGGATGCACTGTGTAGGGGTGGAGGCTCAAAATTCCTCTTCATAGAAGAGACCAAGTTACCGAGCTATATGACCAAGTCACTCTTCAGGGTGTCAGTCCTGGGTGGTGGTTCTCAAAGCCACAGAACCAGTGTATCAAGACCTCTTTGGGTAAAGCTCAGTGGTAGATTGCGTGCCTAGCACGCACAAAGTCCTGGGTTCAATCCATAGTACCTCCACTAAAAAAATTAATAAACTTAATTTGCTCTCCCTGCAAAAAAATAAAAATAAAATAAAATGTCATTCCCCATATGACTGTTTATGGCTATGAAAGTTTATTTTCTAAGCTGGTTGTGTGGCACCTGCCTTCCAAAGAGTCCCGCAGAAGTGCATTCATTCTGCAAGTTAGCTGGTCACCTGTGCCCTGGTTTTTCTGTTGTTATTGTGGGAAATGGGTCCTGAGTTCTAATTCTGTCTTAGGATTAGTGAGCACTTCTTTCCCTGGCTGTGAGGTGGCGGGTGGGTGATCGGGTGATTGGGAGGGAGGGGAGTGGTACATGAGAGGGGAGCCACTCCTCTGTACTGTGGGTAGAGAGGCTGTGTTTTGGGTGAGGGTCTTCCAGGGTTGTCTGCCCAGGTGGGAAAAGGAACTTCTGAAACGGTTCTGTCTCGGGCCAGGGTTAGGGGCAGCAGACTCGGCCTGGGATGAGGGATGGTGGGGCTGCTGGTTGGAGGCAGGGGTGCAGTGTCAGCTTGGTGACTATCACCAGGGCCCTGAGGGCAGACTGGGGGCCATTGATGGCTGGGAAGAGTTGCAGGGCCTGCGGCTGTGCATGGTGCATGGAAAGGACATTTGTCTGAGCTAAGCCATGGGAAAAATCTAAATTGAGAGACCTTCATTCTTTCCAGCACCTGAGCCAAGACACAGAAAATGGCTTGGCCTTAGGGAAATCTAGTTTTTGACATACAAGGATCCAGTTTCATAGGAGGACGAAACTCCTCAAAGCTTGTGTGTGTGCAAAAATATGGATGTGCAAGGGTCCCTGCAGTGTATCAGGTCCATATCACAGCGTTCAGCCCGGGCTAGTCATCACAGTGGATTCAGGGAGGAAAAGACAGCAGACGACCCAGGAATGGGGTTGTTATTGAAGAGAAGGCTGCCGGAGATGTGTGTTGTCTGCAAGTATAGAAATTGCTCTGGAGAGGATTCAGATATGATTTCAAATGTCCAGAGAGAGCCACACCTCACAGGAAGGAAAAGACTTTAAGGCAAAATATTGGTTGGCCCAGTTGGACAAGCTGCTGTGACAAAACATTGACCTCTGTGACCGATTAGGTAGGTGGGTCATTGCTGTCTCAGAGGCTGGATGATGATCTGTCTTAAAGAGTGAATATCTGTGGGAGTCCCAGTGGAAGGGGCTCACGAAAGTGGGGGTTCCCCCTGAGGTGTCCTTAAGGCTAAGGTACCTTATTAATGTAGTCTTGGTAACTCTATCACGGATGAGGGCCAAGGTCCACTCCCATGTGAAGTGCTCCCAAGAGGAAGGCTCTTCTCTCTGGCTGTTGGCACCTCCTTGAGCTGAAGTCACCCATTCAGTCTCCCTGTGTCTCTGTCCAAGACACTCGTGATACGTGAATGTGAGCATGTGCATGTCAGGGCCTCGCCCAGAGCCTGGCACCCTCACAACCTCCCCCTCCCCCTTTCCCACTCTCCATCTTCCTCCTCCCCCCACGCCATGTGTGGAAATATCCACAGACAATTAGCATCTGTTTATACATTTAAGAATCCCACTTCCTGAAGAACCATCCACTGCTTCACTGCATGTTGGTGGCTGTGAGGCAAGTGTCTGCATGCAGGTGGCTTTGAACCAAAAAGGTGCAAAAATGCTAGCCCATTTGAGGGAGGAGAAAAAGGCTTGAAGAGAAAGGTTTGGGACATCCCACTGTGCTCAGCTCTCGTGGGAGATGCTTGCCATGCTGGGCTGCTTCGCTGTCCCCTGCCTGGGCTTCAGGAGAGGACCTAGGCTCTTACAGGAGGGACTCAGGGCTCTTAAAGGCCAGAACTTGTGTCCCCTTCCCCCACATCTGCCATCACTGACTCATCTGGACTCTCGAAAGGCATTTATTAACCTCTTGATAACTTGTGTTCCAGCCCAGGGTAAATGAGCTGTTCATCTCCCACATGTGTCTGGGAGACTAGCCATGAAGCATTTCTTCTTTTTAGATTTGAGAGGCTGTTTCCTTCAATGGCGTGGAGTTGTGGTCACAGTTCTATGGAGAGCTGCTAACATTTTTTAGTAGGAAAATAATTTTTGCAGTCTATTGGAGAGTAGGTTTGGGAGGAGCATTTAAGGTTATGTAGGGTAATCACAGACTTAGTGGCAAATACACTCCATCAGTCAGACACCTCACATCCATGCAGGCACAGGGTGATTTTTCTTTCTCTGCTGTGAGGTGAGCAGGCTGAGGAAAATGCACGTAACAAAGGTTAGAACTATAAGAGTGCTTGACATTGTCTCCCTATTTTTGTTATATTCTTGAGACACAGGGACAGGAAAAAGATGCCTTTTAGAGGGATCCGCCAGCGAACACACACCCGGGTGGTAATTTAGCAAAGGGTGAGCAAGAGGAAACAGAAACAGAAAAGTTCTGAGTTTATCCCATTGACACAGTTGTGTAAGGGGACGGAAGAGGGGACGGAAGAGGGGATCTGTGGTAACGTGTTGAATTTGTTATGCTTTCGAGGTGAAAAAAAGAAGAAAAAGAAAAGCACGTACAGAACATTCCAGACATGACTGAGCTGTGGGTGATAACATACTTCCTTCTTCTCCTTCAAAGATTTGTTTGAGGCCAGTGGGGTTAAGGACCAGTACTATAAAAACAGCACAAGGCATTTGTAAAGAACCAGGAAGGAACTATCTGACATGACATTGATTATCAGCAGTTTTTCTTAATTTAATCTGAACCTCCTATGGATGGCGTTGGCCTTGGTATTTCAGAGACATTGGTCATGGCCTTCGTAACCGATCTGGACTTGAAGACCTCACATCTTCGACCGTAAGTCATGCTTAAAATTGGTCACACCCAAGGTTTTAGATCCACCAACATTTCATTCAGGTCAAATAACAATCAGTGTGTATGAGTGTGGTCCTTTAGAAAATACTAGAAAATCATTTGTAACTGACAAGACTGTGACTTTCACCCTCAAGCAGTTTGCATTCCTTAATCCCACAGCCTCATGCAGTGTTCCATGTTCAGCCTTCCCCTTAGCTTGCTTTCCTGAGCTCTTGTCTTCATCCCAAGACAGTGTCTAAACAAAGACTCTACTTTCTTGAAGCAGCTCTCAGTGGGAAGAGTAGAGGGTGACGAGACACTGGCCGTCCCACTAGTGTTTTCCATCTTGATGTCTTCATCTGACCCATCTTCCTGTGAAAGTTCTTTCTTCTTCTTCCCTTTTGTCCTCCATTCACTGAATAAAGAGTTTGAGTGTCTGTTTCATCCTGAGCACTGTGCTAGGCAATGGTCAGACCTCAATGAACAAGATGCACAAAATTTCTCTCTTCACAAAATTTCTCTCTTCTTAGCGGGGAACAAAACATTAAATAGTTAGAAAGACAGTGAGTGTTAAGGAAAAAAAATGGTAAGGAATGTCTGTGGGTGGGATTGAGGGGTCAGGGAAGTCTGAATGAGGAAACCCAGAGAGGAAATCAAAGACCTGATCGCTAAAATGTATCTTTAGAGAAGAGGATGGAGAAAGCAATGCAGCTCCAAAGGGAAAGGGCGAAAGATGCTTTTTTTAATCCAGAACATTGGATGCTACATTATATTCAATTCCAGATCTGTGCATCTGTGAAGACTGATCATTTTTTATTGGTTTTCCAGATACTTCATCTTTTCTCTTTCTCAGATTAACATTACTTTTGACTGTTACACACTCAACAGCAATGTCCCCTGTGACTGGATGACAGGAATTCTATCCCCCTCCCCACCACAAAGCTGCCAGTGTGCTCTTGTGATCATGTGACTGTCATTGGAGGTGAAAAGTTTGGAGTAGAAATTTGTCAGCTTTGATTACAATGAGATTGAGTGATTTATGACTTTATGTTTTTCCTCTTCTCCATAAATATAATGAAATCAGTTTTCACTAAGCATCCACTAAGAGCCAAGAATTCATGTCACTGATGGGAACAGAAAGATGAATAAAGATGATTTGTGTTCTCAAGGATCTTCAGTCTGGTGGCAGAGACTCAGATCTATGGAGGAATAAATCTTTTGCGGGGAATGTGAGTAAGGCTTTGTTGGAATCCAGAGGAGGAGAGAGTTCTCCAGGTGAGGGAAATTGGAAGGACTTCAGACAGAAGGAGGTATTTGAATTGATTTTAAGAGAATGATAGACTGCTAATACAGCTAAACAGGCTTTTTTATAGAGTCAGATTATTTTTGGAGTTAAGGCTTAACATGAGTAACAATGCTTTAAAGAGAGAAAAAGCACCAATGGAAGCAAACCTGTTTCCTTTTCATCTAGGTGTCATATTTGGTCTAGAAACAAGTTTGTATTTTGCTCAGTGCCGCCGGCTTTGTCTAACATTATGCAACAAATGGAGTCTTGAAATTTGGGTGTGGGTTGGACTTTCATAAATCAAGTCACATTTCCCATTATCTTACATTTAATTAAAGAAGTGGTGTGTCTTCTGATTACCTCATAATTGGCAGTGTGGCTATTTCTTTAACTCTGTTTACCGGCCCTAAAGCCCCCTTCCCCAGCAGTTAATCACCAGTGCCCTTAGACTAACAGTAAGTTAGTAGGGGTGATGTTATTGGGGGAAAAAAAACTGTCAGGGAGTAGGGGAAAGGATTCTGGTGCAAATCATTTGTTCCCTAGTTCTTTTGGGTAGAAAGGTCAGTTTTCTTATATTGGATTTTCATGGGCGAACTAACAGTTCCTTGTGTCCAATACATCTACAGCCTGTTACATTTGAAATTACTCTTTAAAGTGAGGTGTAAAACTGCACTACGCTTTCTTCCTGCCAGTTAATTGACTTGCTAACTTCCTGCCAAGATTTGTCCATTTTAAAAATGATTGCTTTAAACATTCATCAAAAAGCATATAGCAGATTATACTCTGGCAGAAGCATGAAGGCTAATATTTGGATCAGAGCACTCACTCAGGGCTTATTACGCTGAAGGCAGAATGAGCGGGGTCGGTTTTTTTCTCGGAGAAATGTGGCTTTGGGACCAAGGGTTGTTGGTCTTTGTTCTGCGCAATCCACAGAATAGGCGTGGTTCTGTGATATGTTCAAACAAGGCAGATATTTATCAAGGTGCACTTCAAGAAATTGTAGAGTATCAAATGATCCCCCTCACCTAAAGATTGGGACCCCATGCTGTATAAACTTAAATGAACCTCGATTCTGTGGTTGTAAGAGACTGAGAGAGGGCCCCTCATCTCTTCCCGACATGTCTCCGTCTGCTGTAGGCTCATGCCTATGTCAGTACAGGTAGGGAAGTGTCTCCCCCACCGTGGGAGAGGGCAGTGGGTGATGGAACTAGAACTCAGGTCAGATTACTGAGTTCTGGGACTAGGTCAACCTAAGTCAGTGATCTGGTCTATTTCTCTAACTTCAGAAGGAAGGTGTTGGCAATGGAAAATCCTCAGTACACACTCAAAGGAGAATAATCAGTCTTCATCATCCATCATCTCTCTTAGTAAATCATTCACGTTAAACGGTGACCCTGGACCAATAACCAAGACTGTTGTTGATGGAAAGAGTAAGTTGGGTCACTGATCACCATCCCTTCCAGCTTTGTGACACTCTCATGGATTCTGTCCTAGGTGGTTCACACCCACCCCCTTAACAGGCTCCAATGGCAATCTCCTTGTTACCAGTGGGATGTCAGATCAAATACAAATTATCCCTCCATCATTTTAAAGGCACTTCATGTGCACACACTCCATCAAAACAGAATACACTGTCATTACATTACGTGTAGTTGGACATCTTTGTTTTTTTCATCTTTTTGCCAATTAGCAAGCATGAAAAATAAAGGTTTTTACTACTTAAGTTAAGCTACTACATGGTGGTGAAGTGTAGCTTTGATTTCTTCTTCTTAATGAGACAGAAGAGCAGTCCTGGCATGTGCGTCCCCCCCATTTCCATTGTAAAGGAATATTTCTTTGAACTCCAAACCACAACATATAGCTCTCTGTTTATTCTGCTGAGGGGAAATGGGTGAAATTGCCAGATTTCTATGAGAATTATAGGGTTTTCAAATCATTGTGGAGAAAATTACTGAGGTTCAGTGCTGATGGAAAAGACATATTGTTAATTTGCCTGTAATTTTTCTTTTAATTGGTACTTTGGTTCTACTTTCAAAGCACTTTTGAAGCTTTCTTTTCCAATTTAGCATCAACATTATTTTTTTAAATGGCATTTAATTTTAGGATTATTTTCTATTTTGAATGACATAAAACATAGCATTCTGAAGGGGAAAATATTAATGCATTTTTGGGTAAGGAATTCAGTTCAATTGAGCTTTGTAATCACTTCCCTCGGGATGCAATGTAGTGGTTATAGATACTAAAGAAATCTCCCAGTATAACCAAGCAACTGAATCTTGATTGAGATTCCAGATCATAAGTGCTAATTTCAGCTCTTACAATAACCATTTCACTAGTGGGCACTGTCTTTTACTGACAAAGAATAAGGATAATGAAATTGTACACACACAGGCCTTTTAAAAAACTTTCCCCTGTGCATCACCCACTCTAATGATATACGTACTTCTTGGCCCCGCTCCCCACCCCCCAGCCTCTTCACATGAGGTTTCATTCAAAAATATGACCTGGCCCCACACGAGATGAAATGGCCTTCATTGTCGGGCCCATGCCCAACTCACCTCTGATATAGGCTGATCACAAGAAACACAGAGAGACCAAGGCCCGTGGAGGTGCTTAGAAGAGCAAGAAATATGGTGGGAGGGGCTCTAGGCTGGGGAGGCAACCTGGCATTTCTCTACCCTCAGTTGTATGTCTACTGGCAATGGCATTAGAGGGTCCCTCAGGCCTCGTCCCTTCTCTCCACATTATCAGGGTCCCACTCCTGTAACAGATGTCAGTATGTTTAGGTAGTAAAATTAGATAAGAGGGAACCATCAGGAAAATCACTACTCACTCAGGGATGGAGGGATGGCAGTGATGCTCTCACTATAGGCCCAGGCTAGTGATGGGAGCCCCAACCAGGAGGCCAGACGGCTCTACTCTTAACAATCTCATCTATTGGAAAAAAGGTTCAAGTTTCATAGATGATGAAGTGATGTCTGAGATGTCTTCCAACTCTAAAAGTCCCCGAGTGAAGGGTCATCCTGAAGTCACACTCTAGGGAGCCCGACTTCACCAAGCCACCCTGTCATTGTTGAGAATAAAATATGGAGGTTGCCTGTCAAATTCTAGTCAAATTAAATGTATGTACACAAATTTTAGCCACCTTCCAGGCAAATTGAGATAGCTGTTAATATAGTAACAGATTTAATACTTGTGTTTGAAATTTTTTAATTATTTCTTTTAGGGTAAGTATTATCAGCCATCTTGGAGTTTTAGCAGAGATCTGTTTTCACATACTTTTTACTGATCCCTGTGACATAAATCATATTGAAGGGTTTTTTTCTCCTTATGAGTTATTTTCCTAGAGGAAAAATTCCTAACTTTTCTTCTAAATACATGCTAGAATAAAGTGTCCTTTGAAAAGTCTTAATGAAAAGAGCAAACATGGGAATAGCGTCCACCCCAATCCTTTCTTTGCGATCCGGGCTCTGAGAATGAGGCCTCTGACTGTGGGAGGAATGTCAGGGGACTCCCACTGTATAAAAGTCCACACCCTTCTGCTTCTAAGACAGTTGGTCTGTTGACTATTTATGGAGAACAGCCTTTGGGAAGAAAAAAAAATATTAAAAACGAGTTCATTTTCTATGAGTTATTTTAGCCACACTAAATAAATAAGAAAGAGAAGCTGGCATTTTCTTGTGAGATGCCTCTTCCCTTTGCCCAGCTCAGGGGAGAGAGTAAGGATTATGTTTAGAAACTGAGAAAGTTCCCTGTGGTTACCTTCCAAGAGATCAGACTCTCACTAACTTTTACAAAGTGGGAACAGGGAAAGAACACTTCAAAAATCATCATTGAATTAAGTATTACTCTCTCCTTCATCCCCCTTTCTCTAGAGATATTCTTAGAGAGTCCATGCCAGGCATTAACAGTCTTCCTTGAAGCAAAATATACCCTTGCTACTTTGATGTCATTTTTTTTCCTTTTTCAGTTCCCCCTTTTGGAGTACTTGAGGCAAATGATATGGCAGAATCTCTCACATCTAGCTCACTATCCCAACCCAGTGAGGATCCCACAGAAAGACCTTTTGCTTCCTTCTATGTGTGCCTGTCCCACACCACACTCTTAATTAGAAGCCCAGGTTGTCATTGAGAGGAGCACAGTGCATCCCTTTCCCTATCTCAGTTTGAGAATGTGAATAATACTCCCAAACCTGAACATTTAAGATCTGGAGCCAGACTAGAACAGACATTTAGTGCAGTGAATTTTCCAGGACACTGCCAATGAGTTAGAAATACATACTTTAGACAAGCTAACAAAAACCACTAAAATCTCATAAATAATAAGGTAATATGCTGTGTTCCACATACTACCAGAGTCATCCTCAACAGCCCACATATATATGAACTGATCTTATGCAGATCACTGGAAATTTCTGAATCAGGGGAAGACCTGAAGTGACTGAGGCTGATTTTCAGATAGGCCCAATAGCACTGGATACTTCGGGGGGATAATGAATGCTTTTCAGGACTTGGCGATAAGGAAATTCAGCTATTGATTACCTTAAAAATCTTGGAAATAGATTTGACAAAGTGGTACCCAAATCAGATGACAGTGGTTACAAAGGTGTCAATACTGGGTTAAATAACTTTTACTTAGTCTGTATTAAGAAGATTTGTCTGTTTTTGTTCTAACAACCAAGTTGTTGAAATTGAGCTTTCCATAAAAAATAGGTCTTGGAGAGCCATGGCAATGTGACATAGGCGGCGTAAGCACACTGTTCCTGAGTGGAAGCAGTGACCTAACGTTTCACGCTGCTTTTGTTAATGATCAGCTTTGCAGAGTGAGCACACATTCGTCTTAGTTTGCAGAACAGGGAAGGTTAGACTTGAGGGCTTGAAGTCTTAACTGGCCCATGAATATGTATAGTACACCTGTGAAATCTTCATTTCCAGGAAGCCCATTTTGCAGGTGGTTACGATGTGTAAACTTTTTTTTTTTCAGGTGAAAATATACATTAGTTTAGCAGTTTATCATAAAAATTCTGATTAATTATGATTAAACATCACAAGTTATAAAGGTCTTTGTAAATACTATCTATGTTCTCCTGTGTGAGCCAGTGATCAGAAATTGTCAAATTCTTAAAACAAAACAAAAAATAATCTGAATCTCCTTGGCTTTTTTCCCTCCAAGGCCTATTTTACACACTTAGGACGTTTTTGCTGCAATTTGAAAATTCAGTCAATTTTTGTTATTTGCAGTAGTTATGTTCTATAAAGTGGCTGCAAATACTGAATTAGAGAATACTGAATTAATTCATGTATACTGAATTTTCTGCAAGAAATACAGGTTAAGTTCCTGTCAGCCTCTGTTCACCACATTTTTGTCAACTAGTCAACACAAAGGCTTGTTGTAGGTTGTTCTGTTTGAAAACGCTTGTTGATTCATTAACATTGAACCCATGGCCACCAGCACTATAATTCATGCCTGAAGGACGCTCGTCTCAGACACATATTTTGTCTGTAAAAGATCACAGCCTTCCTGCCCTTAGAAGCACTAGACAGAACTTCAGCATACTCAGGGGCCATTTTAAATAGTGAAATCACCCCCCCCCCAAAAAACAGGAAAAATTCTGGCACTACATAGCCTGCAAAAAGGACACCTTTTTTATAGCATGAGCTGAAACAAGAAGGTAGATGGTAGTCTTCTTATTGAACACTGGCTGGGACCATGCTCTACCAGCAACTCATTGTTCCTTGCTCTGTGCATGTCGGCAAATGACTGCCGAAGTGCTGGGAGTGTTAGTTTGGGGGTCACAAATGAACTTGAGCAAGTGGGCGAGTTTGTAAGTGCAGAATCTGTGAGTAATGAGAATTGATTGTATAATAATACAGTGGTTTCCAGGGTCTTTTTTTTTTTTTTCCCATTAAGCTTTTGCTTGAGGTGCAGGTAAATGAAGTACATTTTAAATATCTCACAATTTTATTGGTCAGTTATACCTCAGTAACAAAAAAAGATTTGTTTTTTGACCAGAAGTTAAAAAAAAAAAATGCAGGTGAAATTGGTGCTTCTTGTCTGGCTTTAGCATCAGTGTAATTTTTTTTTTTTTTTTTGGCTGATTTTATTCATTTATTTTTTATTGAAGTATAGTTGATTTACAACATTATATTAACATCTAGTGTACAGCTTAGTGATTCAATTACATATATGTATATATGTAATTAAGTATATATATATATTCTTTTTCTTGATAGACTATTTCAAAGTAGAGTTTACCCACCACTCTGGCAGCTGGAGTCCTGACCATCACTTCTTCCTTCTTGCTTCTTTGATTCTCTTTTCTAACCTGTCCTAGACTCCACCCTCTGGTGAACTTGGCAGCATTGTCCGGAATATTGAAGGAGAGGTGAGCTGCCGCCCCAGGGCCAACCATTTCTCTTTCTGCCCAGGGCTACTCAGAATGTGGAAGAAAGTTGAACTTAATTCATAAGTTCAACAGCTTGAGTCCTGTTGATTTGGCTCTTATTTCTCAAAACTGTCTTTGATCAGGGCTGCAAGATCATTGGCATCAGTGCTGTTTCATATCGTATTTTCCATGTTATCATTCTACTCATTCTAATAATAGTACAGCCTTAGATGCGGTTTGGTGATCCTCCATCATCTTGAGGTCATTAAACAGGACGCAGAAACACAAAGGGAATTATGTGGCATTTCAGCTTTGATGTCCTTTGAAAAGGCAAGATCTTTTCAGAAGTGTAAAAGACAAAACTTAAAAGTAAAAGACTTCCAACTCTATCTGTTTCTGCCTGGTTTGAGAGCACCCTTTCCTAGTTCTGAGATAGCCACTAAATGCTGGGGACATCTGTGTGTGAAGTTTTTAAAAGCATTCATATCAATCATCAAATGTTTCATCCTCTTCCAGCCCCATTCCTGGTTTGGATAGAGTGAAAATTCTTACTTTGTTGGGGCCAAGTCTTAACTCTAACCTGATTAAAAGGTGGCAACTTTTCAAATATAGGCTGTCAGTCCCTCAACCTGGATTTGTTGCTTCCAGAGCATGGCTTTTCTGAATTGCTGAATTTACTTCCAATGATTCATGTGTTTTGAGATGGACCTTGGAGTGGCTCCCACACACAGTGGAGCCAGAAGGTTCTGTGGCAGGTCGACCATCTACGGGAAGCCTCGTATGCAAAGGGGGGGGAGACCCTGCCCTGGGTGGCTTTCAAATAGGAAGACAGAAGCCAGCCTGCTGTCTGTGTTTGTCCCGTGTCATCTCTGACTCACCCTCACCTGAGGCAGACCAGAGCCAGCACAGCCAGCCAGCAGCCAGGCCTGGACTTCAGTGTCCCCTGTTGTCAGGCATCGTGTGCTGACTGTACTTTGTGATGCTTGTGGATGCAACTGGATGATATATTTCTTCTGTCCTGTGGAGGCCTGGTCTTGGCAGCTGGAGGGGGTGTCGTGGGTGAGATGCTGCAGGGCTGAGGATGGGGATGTGGTCTCCTAGGCTCCGTGTGAGAGCAATGAGGAGTCAGACCCTGGTGAGCCACTTGGGGAAGGGCCACAGGCACCATGGAGAAGCATGTTCAAACCACAGTGGGCGCACGAAGGGTCAACCCAACCACCAGCCTCTGGCAGGTCTTCATTTTTTGAAAGACTGTTGGGTTGAAGATGGATTAGAGTTACTCTGTGAGGCCCAGTGCCCAGGGCTCTGGTCCTTGTGCCTGGGCTACAGGGAGAGGCAGCATTTGCAGGGAGATAAGGACTTTTTGAAGTGGTGCAGACCTGCTTTTCTATTCACATATGAGCTGTGTGACCTAGAGAAAGCTATTTAATTGGTAAAACATCCAAAAATAAGACAGCGCTTGTGTGGATAAGAGATAATCCAGTCAAAGCATCTGGCAGGTGCAGCCACATAGTGCTCATTTTTAGGTCAGTGGCAGCCACCTCATACTTGAGTCTCGTTCACTCATTCTCCGAATGTTTGGTGCTGGTTTGGGCCTGGGTGTCCTGTTGGGCACTAGGGAGACAAGAGGATTAAGAGAGATGGGGAGCTCACAGGCTCGGGGGGACATCCGACACACAGGCAGTTAAAATACACTGCAGGATGTTTGGTGATACAAGAAGTGGGTGTCATGCCAGCACATAGAAGGGGCACCTCACTTGTGGGGCTAGGGAGCTTTCCCATGAGGAAGAAGAATCTCCACTGAGCTGTAAAGGTGTGTTAGCCAGGCCAGCCGAGGAGGGGCTGGGCTTCCAGGTACACAGACCAGCATCTGCAGAGGCCTGGAGGGAGAAGAAAGCATGGGTCTTTGGTGGAGCTGCACTAAGGGTGACAGACAGCCATCGAAGATTTGCTTTTAGAAAGGTCACTGGCTGCAGAGTGGAGACAGAGGGACAGGCTGTTGGAAGACTGCGGGTTGGTGCAGAAGGTCATATGGGAGAGGAGGAGTGCCTGATTCAGTGAGTAGCAGGGAGGGCGGAGAGAAGCAGATGGATTTAAGGTGTATGAAGGAGCTGAAGTGGACAGGACTTGGTGGATGGGGAGAGGGCGGGGCAGAAAGAGGAGTCAAGAGCGACTCTTCAGTTTCTAGGTTGGACATCAGGTGGATGATGGTGTCTTTCTCAAGATGAGGAAGCAGCTTGAGAGGTTGTGGTAGATAAGGAGTTGGTTTTGGCTACTGTGTCTGGGATTACAGAGGATGTTCAAGAGGGGATGTCCACTAGGCAATTAAACAACACAGGTTAAATCCAGGAGAGAAATGTGAGCTAGAGAGACTGATCTGAGGCTGATGTACATATGGATCATTTGAAGCCGAGGAGTGGATGGCATGGCCAAGGGGAGCAGGCAGAGCAAGGAGATGATGACAGAGGACAACCCTGTAGACCAGAAAAGTTGAATACTCTCTCCGAGACGTCTTTGCATTTTACCAATTTTGATTAATTAATATCAGCCATCACATAAGGGTGAACAGAAAGGTTAGGGATTTTCTACATTTTTTTTTGGCTAATAACAGCAGAAACAAAACTATATTTTAATAAAACAGGTTTGGACAAGTTTAGAAAAATGGTGAGGAGAACATTATAGAGACAAAATACTCTAAGAAAGTAAGACATTCCTTAGGGAAATTATTTATGTAGATCAAGGCTCAGTGACAGCAAAACTGATGTCTAATTGATGAAGGGCTTTGCAGTTAAACATTGTTCTTTAGGGGTTTATGGAATTTCTCTCTCGGGGTAGGATTTGAACCCTTCTAGCCACACCTCCCTTGCAACTCTTATTTTGCAAATAAAATAGAACAAAAAAAGTGTTCTGTTCTGCAGGGAAGTACAGTTGTTTTTAATTGTGTAAGTGTTCCCTTCAGTAACATGGAGGACATTTTAATTTAAATCCCTGAAGCTCTGCAGGTTTGCAGAAAGGGTGCTGGCATCAAAATGAATGGCTTCAGAAGCTTGGCAGGCATGTTCTACTCTTAGTCTTGTGAAGATTTCCTGTGTGATTAGCAGTGAGGAAAAGTTCTCCAGGTGCGCAAGAAAGAAGACTCCTTACCATTCACTGGGATCCAGCTTAACGTTTTTAAAAGTCTTTGCTGTGGTCCCTGGGTCAAGAAAGGGTGTGCTAAAACCCTCCAGATTGCACATTAGGAAAACGATGTTCTGTGTTTGAAAAACTTACTCTTATTTATCTCTAAATTGCATTTCTATTTGAGGCACTTTATTTAAAGTAATTTCTGCAGAGGAAATTGGCATAGAGTTAATGATCTAGATCGTATGGAAAGCCAAGAATATAAAATGAAGACGTGTCCAAGGCACACTTTTAATTTCTTAGTAAGGTAACTCAGACTTGCAAGGGGCCGCCGAGAATCCCCTGCTGTGCCTCCAGTTACAAAGTTAATGGCACCTTCACATAAAGGGGTTTAACATCTGGCTAGTTTACAGTGACCGTGGTGGTTCTATAATTAGAGGTTAATAAACAGGTTGGAGATGAGGTAGTGTGCATACCTCATTTACGTGTGAGGTTCTGGTGACTAAGAGGCCATGCAAACTCTTTCTTGAGTCTTAGGTCACATCAGCTCCCTCCCATGGAATCCTAAGTTGATTCAGGCAGCTGCATGGTCTTATCTAAGGAAGTCACTGCCCAGACACCATAGGTGGGAGCGGTTCCCTAATTGCATCTGTTTGGGCAAAATATTGAAGTACCTTGAACTTTGCTGAAAGCATTTTCCTTGAAAGACTTGTCCAGCATCTGCTTCTCAGGTAGACTCAGGATTTGCATTTTGA
Organism: Camelus dromedarius; assembly: GCF_036321535.1. Classification (NCBI taxonomy): domain Eukaryota; kingdom Metazoa; phylum Chordata; class Mammalia; order Artiodactyla; family Camelidae; genus Camelus; species Camelus dromedarius. The sequence goes on from NC_087461.1 coordinate 11,971,244, forward strand.
CCTTCCCCACACTCTGAATCTGTGTGTCCCTTCTCATGCTGCACCCTGTCTGTACCGACCCACCCTGTCCAACATAATATGCATTTCAGCATATTCTGAACCCCAAGGTTCAGTTTTATTAGGGACGGAGGTCATCACTAGGTTTTGTGGGGTGGTGTCGATGCTAATTAATTTTTTTTTTTAATTCTGGGTAAAAAAGTCACAAAAAATATGAAAACTACTCCCTCCTAAACCAGCCCCAAGAAGTAATTCTTGTTCACATTTTTTGTTTATAACTTTCAGTATGTTATCCATGGGTAGATATTTTTAGACAAAAGTAGCATCTTTTAGTACACTCTGGTCTTTTTCAATTTGTCAACTTTTCGGGAGCATATTCTCAAGTCATCAAAATAAGGAATATAAATTAACTTTGCTCACATCCTCTTAAAACTGAAAATTCATCCTATTCCAACTCTCCAATCCCTTTCCTGCTGTTCAGCAAACCCTATTCCTAGTGAGTGTCTTTAAACAGTAAATGTAAAATTACCTTGTCATAACACCCTTAGAAATAATTATAATTATTCTGTCTTATACCAAAGATGTCAGGTTAACTATGTGATGGGCAACGAGAGTCCATTATTTATGGCATTCAGTTGTGGAGAATCCCAGCTGGATGTGTAGCATGTCATAACTATTACTGTCTCCATCAGAAAGCATAAATTAATCATGTCACGTACAAAGTATCCCAGGATCAGCTAAGGAAACTACACTACATAATGTCTACCTTCAAGGACTCACTACTGTAGGTGAATGAGCTCTAGTCTTATTTCCTCAAATATGGCTTTGGCATAACAGGACCCAGAATTGCTCCTGACTCCATCACACACGGGTGGTGGTTGGCTAATGTAAATCACCAATTCGAGTTCAAGGCACGAGGTATGTTCTAGAAAATCAGAATTGAACCAAGGCACAACAGTTTCTGAGTTCACTAATTCCAGTAGCCTGATATTTCCTTGCAAGATGAGTTGGGCATTACCACCACCATGCTTTATGATGTCATGCTAGATAGAAACTTGCCTCCATCAAGTGACCATTTATCTCTGTTTTTACATAAAAAGGAGATTGAAGATTGCTTACTGTGCAGGCATCAGTAATGAAGAGATGAGGCAGTTGAATCCCCTTGGACTCAAATTAATAGGAATGATTTCAGAGAGGACAGAGTAGGTATAGGGGCTTAAGATTTCTCCTTCTGGTCCCTTGTATCTGTTTTTTGCAGGTGTGTCAAAAAAAAAAAGAGACTTGTGTCTATCACATGCTTTTTTTTTTTACCTCAAATCATAGTAGCATCCTTGATTTCCACGTCCTTTAGCATTGATGTTATCTGACTGAGACATAATTGTCTTAGAATACATCACTATAAAATCTACCGTAATACTTGAGTGGAGGTTTTTACGACTTAACTGGGGGATATTACTGATTAATGAATATGTGGGAAATTTATCTAGAAAATGAAGTCTTTGTGAAAAGGAATGAGGGATGTTTGCAAAAGAGCACATGAAAAAGATATTATAAATCAAAGGTTTATGAATTCTGCATATTAAATGCAAATAGCTATTAAAATATTTATTACAATTAAAAAGAGTAATTAAATTAGAGCCTATCATGAAGAATCTGGAATTTATGTGAGAACATATAAAACTAAAAATGTAAGAAATAAAAGATATTGCACCAACTCCAGTTAAAGCTTTTTACTGCTTCTTTTTGCAATGCCAGAGGGAAAAAATTACATGATAAACATGTTATTATAGGAGAGAAGTGAAAATCATACTGCTAGTGGACAGAAAAAATAGTGAGAGGTGTTGAGAGGGCTTCAGTTCATCTGATCGCTCCAAACTATGCTGTAAGGAAGGTCTTGGCCATTTGATTCTCCATCAATGTTTGACTTTTTAAAAACTACTTTGAAAATTCATGTGTATTCGGTGAAGATTCATCTCATTGAAGAAATAACTCCCTGAAAGAAAATGAACATGTGGACCCTTGATTGAGCATTAAAAACAAACCTAACCTAGCATGAGGGTAGGTTTGTAGAGATAGACGTTCTTCCTTTGTGCTCAGATTACTCATTGATGTCTTCTAGAAGAATATTGAGGTCTCTCACATGGAACCATATGAAATAGACACTTACATATGTCAAAAACAGGTGAATATCTGCAGTTTCATGTTCTTCATGCTGCTGAATTCTAAATGGGACTAAGACCAATGATTTGACTGAGTTGAAAAGGAAGGAAGTTCCATGTCTCAAGGACAAAACATTTGCGAACATGTAACAGAAAATTGAAAGAAGCAAGACAATTTTGCTTTGCTGGAATTTCTGGAATAATCTGGGGTACAAAAGGTGGACTTTGGGTGATTACCGCACATCAGTGTGGTTTCATCAGTTGTGACAAATGAGAGGGTGTTGAACTTCTCTGATGATTTGAAATTTACCTAGATTCTAAGTTGAAAATGACCTTTCCCCCATATGTAAACAAAATTATTTCAATTAAAAAACCCTAATTTATTTATGATTCTTCAACTTAAGAGAGATACTTTTCCATTTAAGAAAACAAAGTTATCAAATATACAAGAAAATGTTGTTTATATTTAAATAGTGTGATCTCAACACACCTGAAGGCCAGTATTCCTTAGATCGGTGTGTTGATAGCTTATTTCAAATAGATATTTTTTATTTATTTAAACTAGACCACCAAGGCAATATTTGGTAGAAAATAATGTAGTTTTCAAAACTTCACTTACAAATTTAAAATAAGCTTAAAATTTTAGAACAATTTTAGATTTACAGGAAAATTACAAAGATAGCACATTGCCCATTTACCCCACACATAGTTTCCCAAGTTATTACCATCTCTCATGATACATTTGTCCCAAACATGAATGAGTGTTGATAGATGTTATTATTTTATCTACAGTTCATAGTGTATTCAGCTTTGCATGGTTTTTACTGGTTGTCCTATTTCTGTCCCAGGATCCCACAGTACATTTAGTTGCCATGTCTTCTTAGGGTTCTCCTGGCTGTAACAGTTCCTCAAACTTGCCTTGTTTTTAATGACCTTGACAGTTTGAAGGAGTACTGGTCCCGTATTTTGCAGACTCCCCCTCAGATGAGACTTGTTCAATGTACTTTTTCAATTTGTTTGATTTTTTTTTTATTAAGACATTTTTAGAACAACTTTAGGTTCCTAACAAAATGAGGGAAAGGTACAGAGATTTCCTGTGTACCGCCTGCCCCCACACATGCATAGCCTCCCCCCACCCCAGCAGAGGAGTACATATATTACCACTGATGAACCTACAGTGACACATCGTAGTCACCTAAAGCCCAAAATTTATATTATGGTTTAGTCTTGATATTTATTGTACATCCTGTGGGTTTGGACAAATGTATAATAATGACATGTAGCCACCATTATGATACCATAGAGAATATTTTCACTGCCCTAAAAATCCTCTCTGCTCTGGATCATTATTGCTTCTCCAACCCCCAACTCCTAGTAACCACTAATTTTTTTTTTTAACTGTCACCATAGTTTTGCCTTTTTTGTAGAATTATACAGTATGTAGCCTTTTCGGAATGGCTTCTTTTACTTGGTAATGTCTTTTCATGGCTTGATAGCTCATTTCTTTTTAGCACTGAATAAAACTTCACTGTCTGGATGTAACATAGAGAGTTTATTTGTCCATTGACTCACTGAAGGACATCTTAGTTGCTTCAAAGATTGTCAGTTGTAAGTAAAGTTGCCGTAAACATCCATATGCATGTTTTTGTGAGGACATAACCTTTCAATTCTTTTGGATAAATACCAACAAGCACAATTGCTATATCATTTTCCAAAAATATGTTTAGTTTTGTTAGAAACCACCAAACTGTCTTACAAAGTGGCTACGCCGTTTTATAGTTCCACCAGCAATGAATGAGTGTTCCTGTCACTCCACATCTTCACCAAAATAGGTGTGCAGTGATGTCTGTTGTTTTAATTTGCATTCCCTTGATGGTATAAGATGTGGAACATCTTTTCTTATGCTTACTTGCCATCTTTGTATCTTCTTTGGGGAGGTGTCTGTTCATATCTTTTGCCCATTTTTTATTTGGGTTGTTTGTTTTCTTATTGTCGAGTTTTAAGAGTTCTCTGTATAATTTCACAACCAAAATACTCTACATATTTTAAGAGACCTTAAGTGCTATTATCAACTTTTACTTTTACAGGATTTCTTATTAATTTAGAATAAGGTTTACCCTTCTTCTCTTAATACAGGTTAGAAGATTTATTTATTTAGCTTCAACAGATTTATATAAAAGTATATTCATCCACATCATATGAGCCAAACAAGGACCCTTCCTTTAGAAGTTTATGATTCAGGAAGGAAGAATCAATGGGAGGTATTATTATAGATTTAATTTGATGGGAAACAAGGCAGAAAGTTTCAAGAACAATTAGCCCATAAATAATTTTTTTTTTTTTTTATCCTTGGCTGATTCTGGCTTTGGAGACTTCTGAAGTCTTCCCCAGACATTTTTGCATTCTCTGAAGTGGTGTTAAAAAATCTGATTTCTGGGTGATTTTGTTTACTCCCGACTCTTAAGTGCTAAGGTTCTGTTCTGTAGTTTCTCAGCAAAACATGCTGTCCCTTCCAGGAATGGAAGCTTTGATGAACAGAAGATGTCCACCCTCTCTTGATTTTTCTACTTATCAGTAATTGGAATAGCCACCTGGTCAGCCCATTTATTGCAATTTAAATCATAGTTGGGGGGGTGGTTATAATCATGTTTGAGTAAATCTAATAATGCAGAATTCCCCAGTCCATACCTATGGATTTGGATTTAATACTTTGGATTTAATACTTTACCTCTCAGAAGCTTTTCTGTCTTGTTTTCAGTTAGACTGTTTAGGTCAGTGAGAACTTTTGTGAGTCAAAAAGGACCACATTCATATTTGAGAAGACTTGATCTGACAAATCAAGTTTTTAATTACAGAAAATAATCACAAACTACTGTAGATGCAATTAAAGGCCTTTTTCTTTGGGAGAAGCTTGTTTGTCTTTTTAATTTTTTTCTCTAAGCTCATTATAAAAAATACTATACTCTTTCATGCTTATAGCTTGCACTCTATAACTTCCTGCTGTGGATCTGGAAATGAATTTTGTTGAAATCAAAGAAATTAGTTGATAGGATTTTTTAAAAGTCTATTAGTAGAAGTGGTTGAACATTTTTAAAGAAAATGTTTGCTTTGCTCATGATTAAACTGAACTAGACCTTTGACCTCTGATATCTATCAAATTCCATACCCCTCATTCTGTGACCAATGAATTGCTTTAAATTTTACAAGTTGAGTATTGATTAAATGAAACCATCATTTGATTCTCCAAACTGGTTAAAATTCAGATATATAAAGTGTATCTCACTTGGTAATATGAGAGGCTTTTGTTTTTCTTTTTAAATGGTCACTTTGGCATTTGGTAACTACCAGAGAAACACATGGGTTTAGAAGGGCATCTTAGGTCAATTCAAAAGCCTGGAGAAGGACTGAGTTGGCAGAATGTAATCCTGCCGGTTGAAATTCATCCAGCCTTTACAATTTATTCTCATTTGAAAAGTACTACAGGATTTTAAAATAATGTAATAGACAGGCTGCTTAAGAGTCCATGTTCTAATATTCCTCTAATTACTCCGTTGCCAACACAACTTGTTTATTTGGAAGATAATTGGGTTGGAGGTCGGACAACATATATTATGACTGCTTTTCTTCCTGTGTATTATTTTAATTTGAAAATGTCAAAGTGTATTACCAAGTATTTTCCTATTTCACAGATTTGTAAACTGAGACATGAGTTTGATGGGCTTATGCTCTCAGGACTTGATCTTTATTTTGCTTTTTCTTCTGCTCTTCACTGCAGTCCATGCAAGGCAGTTGCATATAGAGCATTTTCTCTGAGTCCTACTTCTGTTTACCATTCCTTTAACAATTATATGCAGGCACCCCTCAGAGATACTGCGGGTTCAGTTCCAGACCACTGCAGTAAAGCAAATATCACAATAAAGCGAGTCTCACAAATCTTTTGGCTTCCAGTGCTTATAAAAGTTGTTTACAATATACTGTAGTCTGTTAAGCATGCAATAATAGCATTGTGTCTAAAAAGAAACAATGTACGTACCTTAATTAAAAAATACCTTAACCAAAAAAAAAAAACCTTTATTGCTAAAAATGCTAACCATCACCTGAGCCCTCAACGAGTCGTAATCTTTTTACAATAGTAACACCAAAGATCACTGAGCACAGATCACCATAACAAATATAATAATAATGAAAAAGTTTGAGATATTGTGGGCATTACCAAAATGTGACCCAGAAGCAAGAAGTGAGTAAATGCTGTTAGAAAAATGGCACCGATAGACTTGCTTGATGCAGGGTTGCCTCAGACCTTCACTTTGTGAAAAATGTAGTAAGGTGAAGCCTTATGGGATTTCAAAATTTGTAGATACTGACAGGCATATGCAGAATAGATAAACAAGATAATACTGCATAGCACAGTGGTAGATCTTGTGGTAACTCATAGTGAAAAAAAAAGTGACAATGAATATATGTATGTTCATGTATAACTGAAAAATTGTGCTCTACACTAGAATTTGACACAACATTGTAAAATGACTTTAACTCAATAAAAAAAAATGTTGTTTTTTTTTTTTTAAAAAGATGGCCAGAGTGAAGCCTTATAAAACAAAGTCTGCCTGTATTGGATGGCAACCATGTGCCAGGCAATGGAACTTCAAGTGTGGACAGTGTTCAGCCCTTGGCCTCAAGTCTCTTGTGGGAGGTGGCACAGGGTTGCTACATAAGATGTAGCTGCTGGCTTGAAGGACAGAACATGCATTGGGACTTGATGTGGGGGGCACCTAACCCTGGAGGGAGCAACGAGATGAGAGGAGATTTGGATCAGAAAGGTTGCCCACAGACACTGATCCTGAAGCTGATTCTTGAAGAATGATTCAGAGTTTGCCAGACACAGAAGAGTCAGGTGGGAGCAAAGAGATCACTGTTGTCCAAGAAATGGCTTATAAGTAGTTTAATGAGCCTGCAATGCAGTGTGTACCTGGGGAGGCATCTGGCAAGTGAGGGAGCTGGGGCTGGATCGGTGACATACTCGGATGTCTGGCCAAGAAGTCTGATTTTGTCCTGTGGACAATGGGAAGCAATGGAAAGTTCATCATTAGGGGAGTGTCATGACCAAATGTGCATTTTAGGCAAGTCCAATGGAAAGGGTTTGAGTTTCATCTTATGAAAAAGCAGCTCCCAGATGCCCTTCACACTTACGCAGCTACCACGGGGTGGCGCCCTACTGTGTGCCTAGGTGTGCTGTGTGCTCTCTCCTGTACTCTGTGCCCCTTTCTCTCTACTGACTTTTACCTGTCTCATCCCATCCTGGGTTTATAAACATGACTAAGTCCAATGTTATAAATAAAATAATAACACTACGAGGTTATTAAGGTGAGGATATTGCCATCACCGTTGGATTCAGCAGCCTTGGAAAGAGCCATTTCAATTGAGGGACAGGAGTAGTGGGTCAGGAATTGATTGGCGGGTCAGGAAGGCGAAGTGGAGAATATAGATGCTCTTTCTGGGAACTGTAAGGAAAGGAAGGAGTTAGCCAAAGAGGATCGTGAGAGGTGTGTGTTCCCTAAGGAAACCTGAGAGGGGAGAGCCTGAAGGCCTGAGAAAGTTGGTGGGTGGATTTGCCTTCAAGAGGGGAAAGAAGAGGAGGAGGAAGAGGGACGGAAATGTCTTTTCCACTATCGATGCAGGGAGACCAGAACTTGAATGTAGATGAAATTGTGAAGTGTGGGAAGTTAGAGAAGACTTACTTCTCCTCCCTTCAATCTTTTTCCAGTAAAGATCTTCTCCTGAGAATGGAGAAGAGGCCGGTGAGGAAAGAATCTGAAGAGAACGGACAAGGTTCGAGGGCGTGCTTGTGTGGGAAGGATTATGACTAAGGCTCTGTGAGAGCCCATCCCAGGCTGGAGACCACGGGTAGGATGCAGTGCCACACAGCAAGGCTGGGGGATTTTCTTCCACAGTGATCAGCAGCCCAATGTGGGAACAGAGGAAATCCATATGGGCACTGACTGTGTTACCAGAGAGTAGGTTATTGTCTCATGCAGGAAAGAATGCAAGAGTGACCCATAGCAAAATGAAAGCAAGTTTATTTTGAAAGATACACATTCCACAGACAATGTGGTTTGTCTCAGAAGGGAGAGCGGCCCTGGGGTGCAGAGATGGTTCATTTTTATGTGCTGGGTAATTTCATATGCTAACAATTGGGCGGGTTATTCCAACTGTTTTGGGGAAGGGGCAGGGATTTCCAGGAATTGGGCCCCCTGTCCACTTTTTGGCCTTTTATGGTCAGCCTAGGAGCTGTCTTGGTGCCTGTGAGTGTGTCATTTAGCATGCAAATATATTACAGTGAGTGTATAATAAGACTCAAGGTCCACTGGAAGTCAAACCTTCTGCCATCTTGGGCCTAGTTGGTTCTAACCAGTTTATACATGTCCTCAACAGCTATATCATTCTTTTAATGGTTGTGCCCTTCCCACTTGCCTCCTGGCTCGACTGGAGATTAAGGTTTGGTTGGTTAGATGTGGGAGAGGACCAGTCAAAAGGGATGAAGGGTTTGAGAAAAGTGTGGAAAGTGATAGATAATAGCAGTCTGTTTAGGAATAGATGTGTAACAATGAGGAAACTGAAAGAAGTCAAGATGTACTCAGAGGAGGGGATTGTGAGAAATGAAAGGGTGTGATCAGTAGTGAGGATAAAAGAAAGCTGGAAGTTTCAGACCTGGGGCAACATTTGTGGGCAATACTCAGTTCCAAGGAATGGCCATTAATGTAGGTAAGCAGGCAAGGATCCTTTATGGTAAGGAGACCAAATATCCTGGAGGCAGAGGTGTGAAAGACTTATCCTCAGTGCACTGGGGCCACTCAAGGTGGGGGCAGAAATTAGAGTGAAGAGAGAGGGGAGGAGGGCTCCAATCATCAGGGAACAATGCAGTCATTTTCTGAATAGGAGTACAGATTAATGTAACACGGGGTGTGTGCATCCGTAGAAAAAAAAGCTTCTTCCTTGCATTAAGGAAATTAAACGTAACTCTTAAAATCTGATTTGTATCACAATTTCTCACAATGGAAAAGGGTAAAAGTGACCCAAAGTAGGAATTTGTTGGAATTCTGAAAATACCCTGAAGTTTTGAGAGGATTTATAGGTTCCAAAAAAGAGAGGGGGGGTGTATTCCTTTCTCCTCTGCTGAGTTTTATCTGACCACAGTCATAAGTACAACAGGAAGAGGCTTTTGCAAAGCGTCGTGTGAACAGACATCTCTCTTAAGAACTTTTACTTCGGGAGGATTAAAGCATATCCTGTAGGGACAGCCAGCTCTCCTCTCTTTTCAAAGTTTGGTTTCCATCCATCAATTACATGGACTGTTCTGTTTCATATTAAGCTTTACAATGCCGCCAGCCTCACCTGGACTGCAGTGGGCATTGGGATAGGAAGTGTACCCCCTTGAGATGGTCTTGTGGACAAAGAGACCCAAGCTACATTTTCTTATCATGTACCCAAGGGCAGCCTCAGTGCCCCATCCCCAGTGGGAAATTCCCACCAGCTTTTATCTTATTTAAAAAACCTTGACGAACCACCCGCGTCTGTTCCTCCCATTCCTCCTTGGCATGTGGGGACACTTCTAAGGCAGTCTGTGGGGACTTTTATGTTCCTGTCTACTCATGAGCTTTTTATCAGAAGTATGTTTTTGGTCAAACTGCAATGTTTATTTCTATGTCCTATCACAGAGTTAGTATTAACCCATCTCAGACGGTATTAACTCATTGCATCTTGCTTTTCCACCCCCATTTGAAAAAGAGTCCCATGAAGGGTTATATATCCCTTGCAGATTTTTCAAATCAGGAGCTATTATTGAAATATAAGGGATTCCCAGAATCTAAGACTAAGGACATTTGGTTTATCTTCCATGTGTTTAATTCTCCTATATATATATATATATACACAGGCTTTAGGGAAATCATAGTTAAGATGTGTTCCCACCTCTGTCGCTTGCACACACAGTCTGTATCCTGAAATCAAATGAAGCAGCATTGGAGGGGGTTTGTTTAGTGGCTTAAAAATTCAGTAATACTTAAAGCACATTTTCTGGGTCTCTGATGGAGATGCTTTGACAAGTTCTCAGCTCTTGTTTATCAGGAGAGGCTCACTGGAGAACTAAGGGAGGCATGCATGGGAAAATAAAACCGTCAAAACAATGCATGATTCTGGGTATGAAATGGATTATTATGGTGGTATTAAAAAAATCCCAAAGGATTAAGTTGATGTAGTTTGGAGTTAGGGCCAAATTGTCACAACAGTTTGCTGTGGAAATTGGTGGATTGATGGAAAACTCCAGAAGATGGGCCCAGGCACTGAATTGGACCAGTTTGGACCAATGATACGGGGCTAAGTGTCACCCATGTATTCCTGTCATCGCAAACCTTGCCCATCCAAATATGCCTTCCTCTGCCCTGTTGGCTCAGTCTGGTCAAGGAAATGTTCCCCAAGACCCATGTGGTTCTGGCTCTGAAGGAAGTCTGGTGCCTCGCCCAGAGTTTATTCTGTGAGCTGCGGACAGGTTAGGGGGAAGGATGGGGAGACAGTGGGTGTCCTTACCCCTCAGCTAGTTAAACATAATACGTTAACTTCTTAAAACCTAGGTGGAATTTGCCCCAGACTATGGTGGGCTTCTTATCTGTAGTGGAATTACATTCATAGCTCACGTGCTGACTCCAAAGATGGAGAAACCCGTTGCATTGCTCTATGTCCTTGATAAGGAAAAACTGCCAGGTGGTGGTTGAGGGGAACTGTCTGGAGATCAAAGTCTGAGTCAAGTTAAAATTCAGGCTGTTGCATCCTGACTGTGAGACATTGCCTATTGTGACCACTTCTGCAAGCTCTTCATGGGGGGTGAGGAGGGGATATGGAGCACGTCCCTGGTTTTAAGAAGAAACAAACAAAAAAAGCTGGTCTAATATATTCTTATTTAAGCAATCTCTGAAAATATACAGACATCCAGGACTTAGTTGCAGCAGCCTATGAACCAGAAATCTGACTTCTGCTTCCTGCAAGTTGTACTTCAAAATGCACCTAACTGTAAGGTCAGGAAGTCTTTTTTAATGGTAGTAATTTGATGAGCTCTGTCTTGTCTTTCCTCCCCCTGAACTCACTGCCCCCCTCCCACACCCCCCTGCTCCCTCTCACTTACCAGCGGAAAGCACCTGGCATTCTGCATCTTTCATTGTATACCCAGGAAATGACACAAATGCTCCGGGACTTTTCTTCTAACTTGTAACCAGGTGTGTTTGTTGGGCTTGGCAGCCATCAGGATTAGAGGGGGCTCAGCTTCAAAGCTTCTGTTGTGGCTCTCCACCCTGAGCATGCGCCGTGGGGCTTAGATGTCCAGGATGTCTTGTGTGTGGGCTTCAACCTGTGAAGCTCCCTGTTGTCTGCTCTTTATCAGCTGCGTCCTCAACAGGGTCTTCCGTTAACAGCCAGAGTTATGAAATTAACACCTGGGACACAGAAAACCATGCAGGGTCAGTTTTACTGGCATTGCCAGCACCTGGCATGAGTGTCCCCACAGCTGTCCTTCCCCCAAGAGGGGGAGGGGGTGGGACTGGCTACCTTGAGTTTTCATCTTTTCCAGGATGGTCCAGACAGTTTTCTCTTATTTCATGGACATTTCACTCTTTCCCTCTGCTAGTTTGCATCAATTCAATTTCTTAATGCAGTTGCTACTCAGATAAATACTTTTTGTAGTTAAATAGTTAAAGGCCCTAATTTTTTTTTATGCCAGTGAAATGGAGACTGAACACTGACATGGCACATTTTCCGCCCATCAAGGGCATGCTGTTTGCTGCTTCCATTAGGCAAATTAGTGGCAGTTACATACTCTCACACCGAGGAGGAACTAGACTACTGAATATGTATTTGGTAAACAGAAATGCAGTCGGTGCATCTGTTTCCTTAACAGAATGTGGCTCTGCTGCACTGTACAATCCAACAAACTGCTCCAGAGCAAAATTACTCCTTAGAAGAACTTTCACTTAATCAGGATTCAGAAAGGAACTTGGAAACTTTTAAGATCTCCGTGTGGTCCGTTCCATACTCCTGCTGAGAGGGGAAAAAATATCGGTGATCTGAAACCTTAAGATCCAAACGGCAGGCACAGTTCAGACATTGTCCACATTACCAGAGTGTCAAATCACACGACCTTGCCTGATAATGTGGGAATGGGGGCATTTAAAGTTATATTTTCTGCCTTGGGACAGCTTGCATCCTCTCACTCTGTAAACTAATGTTTTGGAGGCAGCCTCTTACCCTTTTTTAAAGCCAGCCCCTTTTCTCTGGAAATCCATCTCTTTCTAAGGTGACCCAAAACTGACACAGTGCCAAGCATCGGAGTCAGGGAAAACGTAGTTAATGACACCGAGGCCACTTCTTCTGAGAATGAAAAATGACCCAGTATTTTGCGTGAGGTGGGACATTATTCGTTCATAGCAAACTTAAATCTTAAGCCTCTGGGGAAAGTGACAGCATTTCTTAGTTATGGCTAATATAACCTAGGAATGAGAGCATCATTGCATAACTTTTAATTCATGTACCTGTTTTGCCCAAACCTTTTAAGAAATGCATCTAACTTTGCTTGTTAAATCAGGAGAAGGTAGAGCATTATTCAAAATAAAGCCCAGTATAGGAAATTCAGATATAAATGGCTGAGCTTTTTTTTTTTCTTGTCAGAGATTTATGACTGTCTCTATTTTGGGTCTTCCTTAACTCTCTCTCTCTGGACTATTTCAGGAGACTTTTCATTGGTCTGGAGCCTCTGTTTCTTTCCCTTCACCCCACTCTGTCCCTCCCGCTGCTCTGTGGATGGTTGTCATGTGCTCGGTTCTAGAGGTCCTGACTGGGGGTGTCCTGGGTGGTCCCCCGTCTTCTCTCAAGTTGGCTTCACAACCCCGTCTTTCACCTTTTTATTCACACCTCCTGCAACCACTCCCTCCCAGTGGGACTTCTCCCTCCTCTCCTGAGCATGTTACACTCTTTAATTCTGTCCCTTTGTTGGCCCTGGTCCGTCTGCCAGCCACATCATCCCTGTGGCGACAAGCCCAGTCCCACATCCACTAAGGAACCGGCCTACGTACCACCTTCTCACCATTGCTTCCCAGACACCCAGCCACCGCCAAGTCAGGAGTCATTCTTTGACCTTGGATAGCACTTTGTCTGTTGTATTGCTCTTATAGCAGGTGGCTCTTCTGTTTACTTGAAAGGTATATGCATCTCCTGACCTAAGTTCTTCAAAGGCAGGGTCTCTCTGTTTAATGTAACTATTTGATTCCATTTAGGCAACCTTGTTACTCAAAGCATGATGTGCTGACCCCCGGCATCGACATCTCTTGGAAGCTTGCTAGAAATCCAAAATCTCAGTCCCAATCCCAAATCTGATGAATTAGACCCCACATGTTAACACGTCCCCCTACCATCTGTGCCCGAGATGATTACAACACACCTGAAACTTGGGGTAGCTCTGCTGTGTTAGATCGCACAGACCCTGGTGTGAAGCAGGGACCCCGTGGGTATCTGTTGAATGAATCAATGGCATGAAAAGATGAGGTTGTTCTCATTGATTTCTGGGAAGATTATCTCATAATCAAACATAGAAAATGTAACCCAGAGTACATCATTTTTCTATGACCATTTTTAGTCTTAAATCATGGAGACCCTTTTCTCCTTTTAAAATGTTTTTTTTTTAATTTTCTTTTTTTATTAAAATGTAGTTGATTTACAGTGTTAGTTTCAGGTGTATAGCAAACTGATTCAGTTATACATATACATACATATATATTTTCTTTTCAGATTCTTTTCCATTACATGTTATTACAAGAAGTTGAATATATAGTTCTCTGTGCTATACACTAGGTCCTTGTTGTTTATCTATTTTATATATAGTAGTTTGTATTTGTTAATCCCAAACTCCTAATTTATCCTTCCCCCTGCCCTTTCCCCTTTGGTAACCATAGTTTGTTTTCTATGTCTATGAGTCTGTTTTGGTTTGTAAATAGATTTTGTAATTTTTTTTTTTTAGATTCCATATATAAGTGATATCATATGATATTTGTCTTTCTTTGTCTGATTTACTTTACTCAATATGATAATCTCTAGATCCATCTATGTTGCTGAAAATGGCATTATTTCATTCTTTTTTATGACTGAGCTTTTTTTCCTTTTAAAAATCTTTGATTTCTTACTTTTGGGTCACCTTGGTAGTTGTTTGGTTTTTGGTCTTTGGGGTTTGGGGGGGTTTGGGTTTTTTGGGGTTTTTTTTTTTTTCATTTTTAAAAAGTTCCCTCCCAGGGTAGTGTTGGTCTTAGGTAAATAAATATAGAGGAAAGCTTGCTAATTGAGTCTAAATATAGATTATGTGCAAAAAATAATGGCTAATGTCTGAAAATAAGCACTCGTGTGGCATGTACCATGTTGTCGTGTTGGCAGCTGTTCCTTCAGGACCAAGTCAGTGACAACTGAAGGCTAGGGGGATGTTCTCTGTCATGGGGTCAAAAGCTGAGTGATCCAGTTCACACGGATTTGCTAATAGCCAAGGGAAGGAGATAGAAGACGATGTGATATGCTGAGACTTTGAAAGCACTAAAGAATTTGATATTAAAGTATCCTGAGCTGCTTGGGAATAAGAGGAGAGCAGGGAGGAGAGCAGGGAAAGACTTGTAACATGAGGAGGAGTATTGCTGACAGTTTAGAGCAGTCAGAAGTACCACCCACGGTGGCATATGGTAGGAACTCATGGGACCACTGCTGCTTGTCACGACAGCGAGAGGGTGGCATTGCACAGGCGCAAGCCAGGGATGCCCCGTGATGCGTAGTATTGTTTCACACTGTGAAGAATTGTCCCTTGTGACCATGACTTTGGAACACATTGGCCAGACATATCCAGGGGTGAAAAATTGTTTACATCACAAACCTAAAGTCTAAACCTATTTTATATTTTAGTTATTTGTATTTTATATAAAAAATAATTTATATAAAAGTTTATCTATTTATATTTTATAAAATATGTATAGTAATTAACACATAGTATGTATTACATATATAATAATTTAATATAATATATAGTTATATGTACATATTATATATATTGTATTTTTATATATATACAAAAAACATTTTAAATACATGCTGATTTTTCCAGGTATGCAACCACCATGTTGATTGAGAAGTTATTATTTGTTTTATTTAGAACTTTACTATACGTTTATTTCAGAAAAATAATGTCACTACTCCTATCAGTCTGCATGGGTAGCTGTTGAATTCATCCTGGTCTTACCTACAGGTGTTTGCATCCGCCTTCTAACATCTGCTGGTGTGAGTTGTACCTGAGCGTTTGTATATTGAAGTGCATCTTATTTGTTATGAATTTCTCTTATTTTTCCTTTATGTAATTTAGGTTAGGACATGCTATTGATTTTTTTTTTCCAATTGTATATAACCAGGCAGTTTTTTTTTTTAATTAATTACATCTCAGGATATAAAAAGAGGCGTGGGATCTGATAGGTGTGAGAAGCTGTCTGATGTAGATGGCTCATTAGTTCTTGGCTAAAGATGGTGAAGGCTCAGACTCAGTCATGGGGTAGGAATGGGAAGAGTCACAGCCCCCAGGAGGAGACTCTGAGTGAGAAGCATGGTTTGGGGTTGCTACGGGGGATGCACGTATAGGGCAGAAGAGACCATTTTGTGGTGCCAAGTCCTCCCATGCTACTTATTACTGGGTGGCCTTGGTCAGGCTCAGGTTTCTGCACATCCTCGTGGGGTCAGAGTGACTATTAGAGATAATGACCTTAACTTGGCATAGAGGTGCAAAAATATTGAAAACCATAAATACTACATATAGTGACCCCAATATCATATAACTCTGAAAATGGCAAATAAAGAAGAGAGAACACTAGCTTCCAGGGAGGTTGACTGAGTTTTCTTTGATTCCTCAGGGCTGGATTGGGTCCAGGCTCAAAAACCCAGGTTCTTTAGGTTATTCGGACACTCGGACCCAACCGCAGGTAGAACTCCTGATTTGAACCACTTTCTCCCTTTAAAAGCCCCCAGACTTGTTTCACCCGCAAGGGACCCTTGCATCGAATTACACCAAGCATCCTACAGTCCCTCCAGCAACCGTGTGACTTTCTCGAGGCAGCTTGTGTCTTTGACACCTGTTAGTTGTTGTTAGTGTTTAGTCACTGCAGTTTTAGGAAGGAGGAGGAGACGGGCAGAGGTATTTCCGCGGGCGCGCTCTTCCTACTGGTCTCCCCAGGACCCACCGGGTGCTGAGCTCTGTCCTGCAGCCCCGGCGCCTTTCTCTCTGGATTCCAGCTGTTCGCTCCTTTGGAGGCTTCCCCAGAATCAAATCTCCCTCTCACCCCAACTTCCCTCCCCACCAGGCCATTCCTGTTTTCCTTCTCTTCGAGCCCTGGGAACTAATGCAAACTCTCAATCTAGCCACAACTTCTCCTAGAAATTCTTTACTAGTTTGTTTAATTTCAGATACAGGGGGATAGCCTTCCCAAGTTCTCCAGACCTTTTTAAGAATGGTTGCTACTTGACCTGGGGCATCCTTAAGGCTATGCAAATAGCAGTGCTTGGCTGCCTCTTCCCCTCCCTCCCAGGACATTTTGGGGGATTAAAGGAGACAATGTGAGTTTTGTGAGACAATGTGAGTTACTATTTTGCATTAAAATTCCTTTTAAATGATAATAATGAAGAGTCCCCTGTTTTGTCATGCAGAGATGGTGTCTTATTCAGTTCACTATCTGAAGAATTACTTCAGATTTCCTTTGAAAGTTAAATGCTAGTCATTAGAAAAGTGACCAGGTGGCCCCGAGTCTATTAACACCTTCCTGTCCATTCTTTTTCTCTTCACAACCTTTTCAGTCACTTGTCACAGAATGTTCACAAGGGTTCCTTCTGTTCTGTCTTTGGCAAGATTGTCTTCAGTTACATGTGGTATAAAGACATCTCTCTCCTGTCCAGGTACAAAGGCTGCTCTCTTAGCATTTCATGCATGGTTCCTTTCAACTGTGGTCTGCATTTTGGGCAGGATCTGCCTTCATAATGCTGCTTCTACGCTTTGGCATCTCAGACAGTAAAATCCAGTGCATCTGGGG
Source organism: Camelus dromedarius (assembly GCF_036321535.1). Classification (NCBI taxonomy): domain Eukaryota; kingdom Metazoa; phylum Chordata; class Mammalia; order Artiodactyla; family Camelidae; genus Camelus; species Camelus dromedarius. The sequence continues at coordinate 11,988,537 of NC_087461.1, forward strand.
CAGAGAATGCCCTCTGCTCTGACCTTTCTCTTTGGTCTTGGCTCATTACAGTTAAACCCAAGTCATTATTTTTGTATCAATGACATTTTCATAATGCACTAAATAATCAAGTGTTAAGAACACCCCCCAAAGAAACCTTTAAAATGACTAGAACATTTCCTGAAGCATTTCATAGTTAAGGTTACTAACCTTTCACGTCTCTTCGTCAATAAAAATTGATTATAAAGCATATTGAGTGACTTCACACCGAGGTATTCAGTATCTGGAAACCTGACATTTTTTAAAACAGATTTGGGGGGGGGGTAAAATCAGTTTGTTTGTTTGTTTCTTTGTTTATTCAGTGGAGGTACTGCGGATTGAACCCAGGACCTCATGCATGCTAAGCACATGCTTTACCACTGAGCTCTATTCTCCCCTGGAAAACAGACATTTAATTACCATCTGTCCCAGGTCACCACAGTCCCATGTGCAGCTTCCCCCTCAGTACCACAAGCATCTTCCACTTCTGATCCCAAATTCCCTCTACCTCTCCCCCAAGTCCAACTGTCTCCATTTGTTGGGGGTCGAGAGGTTCTTATCTTTTGTAGAAAGAATTCAGAGAAAAGACACGAAGGTTAAGAAAGCAAAGTGAGGATTTATTAAGGGACAGGTAGTTCGCTCTCGAGGAAAGAGCAGGCAGACCCAGATGGGTGGCTGTCCTGAGTTTCCTTGGCAACCTTGTTATATGAGCATAAAAATGAATGGGCAGAATATTCATCGGTGGGGAGGGATTCAGGGTCATCTTTTCTGATCTTCATCCCAGTTCCACCTTCCCAGGTGGGGAGGAGGGATTTTTCATCCTTATTTAGTCTAGATCGGGAAGTTGGATGAGGTCATAATGAACAAACGGTTACATTCGGATGGTGGGGATTCCTGTCCTGCCCCACCCTTCTGCCTCCAGGACAATTGTCAACCTGGAAGGTATGGTTTTTTAATTAGTCCAGAGGATTCTGTTTTTCTTCGTCTGTCCCAGGTCCCCCATTGTTTACAGGATGAATGGTTTTCTACAGTTTGCCCATGTCTCCCTTTCTCTGCTCATATCTAGTACCTGCCTGCTCTAACACTTTTGCTGAAGGTCCAGCCAGGTCCATGATCACCGTAGTTGGAAGTGGCTTGCCCTTTTCTGAATTCCAAAAGGTCTCTTGCTTGCAAAAGAGGCAACAGAGGTTCCACATTCCATCTTTTATATCCCCACTTTGTCTTCCTGGATGTAACACAGTAGAAACTCCTTGAGGGCAGGTGATGACCAGTTGATACTTAACTGCACCAGGTTGATGCACTGACTATCCATCAGTCACTCCAGTGTGTTCTGAACAGGTAATCAGGTAGACACCACTTCTGCACTAGCTATGCATAGAGTTGCCTGTGAATTGACTTTTTAAAAATGGAATCCTACACAAAGAGATGCTCATTGTTTAGAAGAAACTTTCCCAGGAGGCAAATGAGTCTTTTTTTAGAGTAGAGTTTCTACTTAAATGAACTACCTTTGATCTGGCATTTCAATTATTGTGTGCATATCTTGTTTCTCTTTTAACTTTTCATTTCTTAAGGACGTACATTTAATAAGGACATACTATGTGCCACCGCGCAGGTGTAGAAACACAGCAGTGAGCAGGACGAAGGACCTGCCCTCTTAACACTAACATTTCAGTGAAGCAAACAGGCAGTAAACAAATCTAAGAAATGGCATGTGGTATAGGGGCTGTGTAGAAAAACAAGGTGGGATAAGGAAAATGGAGAGATTAGGGGTGCTTTTTTAGAGAAGGTCTTTCAAATGAAAGGATAGTCTGAGGAAGGTGGGCAGGAGGCCCCACATGGATATCGGTCTAGAGGAAGAGCCCAGGCTGCAGAGGAAACAGCAGAGGCCCGGGGGTGGGAGTTCCTGGGGGTGTCTGAGGACCAGGGGGCAGGGAGGCCGTGTGGCTGGCATGGCTGAGGGACCGGGGTGGGGCGGGTCTGGAGACAGAGCTGGACAAGGCCAGGTGGAGCTAGGGGCCACGGCGAGACTTGCGTTTTTACTTAAGACAGTATGTCATTGGACATCTGAAGGACCGACATCCCTTTTGTTTAGAGATTGACTTTGATTCCTGTGTAGGAGGGTAGGTCAAGCCTGGAAGCAGGAAGACCCACAAGGAGGCTCCTGAATGGACTAGGGAGAGACGGTGGGGCCATGACTGGGGTGATGGCTTGAGGGGCAGGAAGTGGTCAGATCCTGGTTCACAGAGTAGACGGGATGTGCTGCTGGTCTGACTGTGGAGGCCCATGAGAGAACGGGGGAAGTCAAGAGGGATCATAAACAGGGTTTTTGATTTTAGCAGCTGGAAGATTCATGTTTTCATTTACTGACATGGGGAAGGTCTGAGGAGGGTCGAGTTTGAGGGACAAACTCAAGTTGGGTGTTAGACATCCTACGTTTGAAGGGCTGCCATACACCCAAGACTGTGGGCTGTGAGTCTTTTTCCAAAACTCTGAGTCCTTGAATTCAAGGTCATGTCTTCATCACCTTTGTGTTCTCCAGTCAGTTTGTAGAAGTCCTTGCTCACAGGACTTAGCCTGACGCTTGTGTGTGTGTTCCTGGAATTCAGATTTGCATACGTGGGCGTCTCTGAAAGTGGCCTGCGGTTCCACTTGCATTTTCTTATTCTTTTTCATGATCATCTATAAAAGCAGAGAAGAGACAATTGGGAGGAAAAAAAAAAAAAAAGGCTGTACGAAACTTGCTGAAAATGGGTGGGACCAGAAATGATGCTGACGGGAGGCTTAGAAGTACAAAATAGAGAGAACTCAGACCAAATGTAAGTAAATGAGCATAAATCATCAGTCTCTGATTCCCAGGCCTGTCTTCCCGGAGTTGGCTGACTCAGGAGCTGCTTCTGTGACTACAGCTGTGTGATTCCTCCACATTTCCTTTTTGCTTGGAGAAAGTATTCCAGTTTGTCATTGCTTCATCATTTGCAATGTTATATTAGGTTCTTCTCCTTCTTTTTTTAAAATTTTTTTTGGTCTGACCATATGGTTAAGAAAGTTTGGCAACTGTCTTCCATTCTGTTGAACCAACTGTTCCATTTGTTTGCCCTGGGGGTTTTTGTTTTAGACCCACTCCGGGTTTTATTGTTTGCCTTTGGGGTTCTCCAGGCTTGGAAATCCTTCTCTCAGGAAGCTTCCTTATCCCTGGTTGAAACTTGCAGGATGGTGGGGGGTCCAGGTAGAGAAAGCCATCACTGGGGGAGGGAAGAGATAAGTGAGGGCAGGTGGGTAGCTGGTCGTGGCTGCACCAAAAACTTCATAGCAGGTGTGAAGAGAGTGAGGAACAGGCGATGAGCAGAAAAGAAAGGTCATTGTGGGCTATGCCAAGGGGTACAGAAAGTGAGGAGTTTCAGAAGTTTAGAGTCTGGAATTACTGTGATGAGAGTTGTATTTTAGGCAAAGCAGCTTTGACCACCATTAGAAAGAGCAGATGGGAGGTGAGGGAGGACTGGTAAGGAGATTCTTGGTGATGAAGGCAAAAGATGATAATGGTCTCGTTAAGTTCTTACACCAGTGACTGGCACGCATTCAGTACTATGTAAGTCTTTATAAAATTAAATTAAACAAATGCAAGTAGAAACATTTGGGATGTGGATGAGAACACCAAATTCTCAGAGAGACATCTGACGGGTGGGATTGCGACATCTACTCGGATGAGTGGTGATGTCATTTCAGAACGAGGAGCAGGCGGGGTGAGGTGGAGGCTGACCTGGTGCCATAGATCTGCCTGGACCCACATCCTCCTTATGGGGTCCTTGGAGCATCCATTAGGCAGCTGGAGATAGAGCTCCAGGGCTCAGCTGAGACTTTGGCCTGGAAGGACATGTTTGGAACACATTTAGAAGTCTTCAACATCTAGATAGGAAAGAAAGAGATCATTCTAGGAAAGGAAATAAAGCAGGGAGAGTTTCTGTGATACCAGTGGTCCTACTCTGTTGTTGGGGTAGAGTGGAGTTGATGTCAGTGGTAGGGCGCATGCCTAGCATGCAGGAGGTCCTTGGATCAGTCCCCAGGACCAATCAATAAACAAACAAACAAACAAACAAACCTAATTACCTCTCCCCACAAAAATAAATAAATTTTAAAAAGTTATCTCCAAATTCTGGTTGATTTAATCTCTTACTAAGATTTTCTGGCCAACCAAATGGTACCTGTCCTAGGAAAATAGTACCATATTTTTGTTTAATTAAAAACAAAAGACCACCATCCTGCTGACAATGCAAAAAGAGAAAGAAGAAAGAAAGAAAGAAAGAAGGAAGGAAGGAAGGAAGGAAAGAAAGAGAGAGAAAGAAAGAAAGAAAGAAAGAAAGAAAGAAAGAAAGAAAGAAAGAAAGAAAGAGAAAGAAAGAGAGAAAGAGAGAAAGAAAGAGAGAAAGAAAGAAAGGAATAGAAGCTATTTGATCGCCCTTCAGACAGTGCCAGATGGTGTCAATGTCAAGATTTTAAAAAGATGCACTTTCTACTCTGAAACCACCACTACCAACTTGGAAGTTCAGTCTTTGATAACTATGTTCTGGTTTCCCCCAAAGCATCAATAATTTGCAACTTAGGGCACAGCTGTTCCATCCTTGATATTGTACATTGTCCGTGGTGCTTGAGCCTTCAGGAGTCTTTTTAGCAAGTTGACACAGAGCATCATTTTGCCTCCAACCTGCCGCAATTAAAACAAAATCAAACAGCCTCCTCTTACCAGCAGTGTGGATTCCTGCAAGGTAAGATAGGAGAATAATAAAGGCCTACATTTGTGAATTCTCTCCCAAAACTCCAGGTCCTTCCTCTGGTGTTTAAAGCTGTCTCTCTGGCCACTAAGCCATCGGCCTTTAGCAGGAGTTATTCTCTGAAGCCACAGCATGCGTCAGGGCGGGCCGGACCCACATCACATACGTGCCTGGGAAACAGTGCTCCAGCAGCTGTGTCTTCCAAGTGATAAAAATAACTTCTTTGGGTCAGTAGCCCTGAATCCAGGTGTCCCCTTTCACTTCCTGTGCTCTGTTGGGTCCTGCAAGGGAACATCTTGTCTTCCACGGTTTGGAATGTGACATTTCTGGTTTCACTCGTTTAACTGTCTAGTATCTAGCTGTCTGTCTCCTTTTGTAAATTTTGAGGGTCCTGTCCTCTTCAGCCTTTGCATTTTTCATCCTCACGTCTACTTCTCATCCATACAGGGAGAGTTTGACAGCTTCCTGCCAGGCACTAACTAATAGATGTTTGTACTTTGATTTCTGTTGTTTCTCCACTTTTTAAAGCCTAAGCTATGTAATTACTGGCCGCCTTTCTTGTCCTTGATCCTCAAAAAGCCTTAATTTATTTTATTCCCCCATCACAAAGTGTTCTTTCTGGTCCTCCATTCTGATAACATACGTCTTCCCTGTGCACTGTTGAATTAACCTGTAGATTCTGAAGTCCTTCACAAGTCTCCTTTTTGAAACCTTTATTGACTAGTGGCTATAATTTCTCCTTTCCCATTAGCTCCAGGCCAGACTCCTTCTCAAGAGTTCTTCCGTTCTAAAGCCTGCATCAGCACAGAGGGAGGGATGGATTGGGGTGTTAACTGATCACTGAGAGTGTGGCTGCTGGGGCTGTTTACTGTGTCAGGCTTCCCCCTGGGAGACTTGGCAGAGAGCTGATACTATCCACCTCTGGGTGAGCACTGCCCGGCCCCACGCTCTCTCCTTCCTGTCAGGACAGAAGAGTGTCCCCATCCACCCAGCATGCCAGAGCTGGCGGACTGTCTCACCCAGTGCAGTGAAACGCCTCCTGTGGACCTGCAGCTGCTGGGGGGATTGTGATGGAGGGAAACAGAATCATTAAGTCATCACCTGAGCCGTAGGTTCACTACCCAAGACTTAGAACATTCTTCTTGACTCTAGCAGCCATATTTCACTGACCAATGACATTCACAGTTATAAATGAAAACTCTAGCCTGAGCTAATTGGATACAATAACCAGTTTATCAGATCTGTTAGGACCTATCAGGACTGTTGTCCAGGAACCACGTTCTCTCCTGCTGGGTCATGTGAGGAGCCTTCCTTTTGAGTCCCTGACTCTTCTTCTCCATCACTTCCTCAGCCTCCTGTGTTAACTGATAGCACATGTCTCTGAATGGAACCTGGAAAAGGAATGCACAGAGGCCTCATATGGAAATGCCATTCCAGATTCCATACGCTGTCCCGTAATACACTGGCTAGACCATCGAGAGTCACCCCCAGAAAGGGGGAATTTGGATTGGAAAGGAATCAAAGGAATTGTGGACCTAATATAATTGATTGCAGGGAAGCAGTAATAGGGTGGTCTGGACACCTGGACGCAGGCCAAGTTCAAAATCACAAGCAATCCCCATACTCTTTTAGAATGAGGTGAGGTCTGTTGCGTGGAGAACAGGGCAAGTCATCAACTTTCTTTGGGTTTAACTCAGTCGTGGGCCCTGAGTTTTGCCTTTTGTTCTCTGAAAGGGACAAAGATATTGAATACAGACAGAAAAAAAACAGTGCTTATCCATCCAATTACTTCTTTTATCCCCCTGTCCTTCTCTCTCAGACATAGGGGTCTGAAGTAAGTTCTGATAAATGCCAGCAGATGTCCATGACTCATTCATTTCCTTTGTCCCAGGCAGAGTGTCTAGTGTAACATTTTATGAATGAATGAATGAATGAATAGCAATGGTGTCAAAACCAGGGAAAATGTTAATGAGTGGAGGAAAGGGTGAGAACAACAAAGCCTAATTTTAAGGATAAAGAGTTTGCACTCAGTGCTGTGGAGGAAGCAATATGGTGCAAGTGTGGGTTTACCAAACTATTCTGTGGAACGGTAGACCATGACAGATCACACATGCACACACCTATCTGCACACACACGTGTGCAGAGGCTTCTGTAATCTGCCAGACATTGGACACTATATCATATCTGGGATCAACATTTGCACACTGAAGTCTCTTAAAAGACCTGCAGTGAAGACAACCTGGTAACTCAACTTTCCTCCCAAAATATCTGCCTGTGGAATTCTCTGCTTTACATCGCTTTACAGCCAGAACCCACTGAACACACTCTGGCCAGCTCTGGCAACAATTTACAAAATCATCATAGACTTGAGTCCAGCTGACGAGAGTTTGAATCATGGCTACCACCATGTGTAGCTCTGTGATCCCAAGTCAAATTAAGGAAGCTCTAGTCTCCGGTTCTCTCATCTGCAAGAGGAGGATAATGTCCACTTCCTGAAGTATGAGAATTAAAGCAGATAAAGCGGGTAAACCATCTTCTGGGCACGTAGCGCAAGGCGGCTCCTTCCTGGTTGTTAATTTCCACCCCGATGCCCTGCACTTCTCTGCGGCACGCTGGCCCCACATGAGGGGTTTCTTGTTTCTGCAGATGCTGCCTCTTCTCCTTAGTCTTTACAACCAGTGGCAGACAATTTTCATTTCTCTTGTAAAATTTGTCTTTTTAAAAAACTGCTTCCCCCAAAGGCAAAGTATGTCAGAGCGCTCATAGTTACTTTTACATGTGTGGGTGTTGTTCTGCCTAAATTCTGGTGACATTCTTTTCCTGGTTTTTCCTTGACTCTCCAGGTTCTTCTAAATTGGGTATTAAAACAGAAAGGTCTTTCTGGAATTTTTTTTTTTTTATTAGCCTACCAAATAAATGGCTGTTTGAAAACTATGCATAACACGAATGACAGCCATGAGCGTTTGTTTGGCTTTTACCACGTACGGGGCACTGCTCTGGACTCTGCGGCTGTAGCTCATTCACTCCTCAGAACAACCCAATGAGTATGCGCTCTTCTCTGTGGTTTGCAGATGAGGAGACCGAAGCTTTAGGAATAATAAGCCTGAGGCCACCAGGCAATAAAAGATGGCGATGACTCTGATGATGAGTGGGGATGGGGACAAGCTGAAGACTGGAAAACCCTCTCATTGTGAACCTTGAGGTCTTTATTTTCACCAAGTCTAGGTGAAAACTTTTCATTTTTCAGGAAACAAAAGTTACGTACCCTATATTAGTCAGGGTTCTCCAGAGAAATGAAACCAACAGGATTTGTGTGTGTGTGTGTGTGTACACATTTATGCTGTATTTGAGGGAATTGGCTCACTCAGTTCTGGAGACTGGGAAGTCCCAAGATCTGCAGGTAGTACACTGGAGGCCCAGGAGAGCCCATGGTAGAAAGGAGCAGTCTGAAAGGAGCAGGCATAAGACCCAGGAAGAGCTGATGTTTCAGTTCAAGTCTACAGGCAAGAAAAACTGATGTCCCAGCTTAGACAGGAAGGAGTGAAGTGTTCTCACTTACTCGTGTATAGAGGGGAAGGTCAGCCCTTTTGTTCTATTCAAGCCTTCAACTGATTGGGTGAGGCCCACCTACGATAGGGCAGGCAGTCTGCTTTACTCAGTCTACCCCTCAGATACTTATCTCACAGACACACCCAGAATAACATTTGGCCAAATATCTGGGCACCTTATGGCCCCATCATATTGCCACACAAAATTAGCTATAACACATCTCACAGCTTAAAATCACAGATTAGGCATCCTTCTCTCTCATATCTCTGTTTTCAATGAGATCAACAGAATCCCTTGGGGTTCTACTGAGTTCAGAGACCTCATTCCACAGGTTCCTCTAAAACTTTCATGAGATGAGACATGTACATTTGAATCTTGTCAAATATTAAAATGTCAATTACTATTAACAATTTAAATACGTAAAGTTTGAGCAGGGGTCTCCTTGAAGTCAAAAACTGCTGTTTCCCATAATGCCAGCAATCATAACAGGGGATCTCAGGCTCTCTGGGTGATTTAGAGTGACCCCAAATTCAGAGCTTTGTGCTTTGCATGTTTAATGTAGCCCCAGGATCAGAAACGTGCTAGGTCACAGGCTGTGCCCTGAAAGCATTGGGAGAGTGAGTGCGACTGATTAGTATTTGCAGAGGTGAGAAAGGCAGCTTTCTTTTGCCAGATACTCTGCTGTCATCTAAGTATCTTGAGGGCAATGAACTTAAGTTGAGCTGGACGAGGGTCTGAGCTTCACACCTTGCCTTATACACAGGAGTCAAGTAGTAAATATTGGCTGAAGAAATCAGCAGATGTTTGGGTATCCACTGTGTACTCCCTGATGTTTGCTACGGAGACAGTGATGGGGGAAGAATATCCCCAGGACCAATTCTGAGCTGTTCTCTGAGTGAATCACTGACTCTGAGCATGTTACGTTTCCTAGCCAGTGATTTCAGCTCTGTATAACTATTTCTGCCTGATTACCTGAAATAATTACCTTCAGTCCCTGATAACTGATCTCGTGCAAGGCGATACTACAGGGGTGGCCTCTAGGCTTGAGTCAGGGTGCCCTGTATCTCACTAAGAGACACATGTGTCTAGAGTCAGGATGTTAAAAATCATTTGGCTCTTTTCTGTCATCTGGGGAAAAAAAAAGACTGTTCCAGAATTTTTTTTTAATGTCTCCTTTTTACTTTCTGAGGGTGAAAAAGAAAAGCATTTGAAATGGGGAGGAGCTTCTTATGGATGAGAAAAGTGAGGGACTTGACAGGTGGCTCCTGAACTTTGTTCAGCAGTGAAGACATGATGAAAGGTACAGAAACACAGCTTTTTGATGACTCACTGACCCCACGGCCCACTGATAAGACGCTCTCTGCCCTGCCAAGTGGACTCTTCTTGAAGTGGAATTTTATTTTTCCTCCCTGAGCCGGTGTTAGATTCTCTGGAGACCTCAGGTGACAGGGGGAGAAGCAGATGATACCAACATCACAGTTTATTTGTGGAATCCAGGCCTCCTCTTCAAGGCTGATGCTTTTCCTCCAGAGGAAGGGGACTTACTGATGCCCAAGATGCCTGCTCCCACAAAGAGCCTTTCAGCACAAAAGCAAGAAGATTCTAGCTAATAGGGGCCAATCTATAAGTCATTTCAAGGAAAATGGATATAAATAGCAGTGCCTGGAAAGCTGAATACGTTTTCTGAAAGTGGAACCCTAAATCATAGATTTTTCTGAAAATTGATGTCTAAGAATACACCAGGTGCGGAAGCTGGCAGAAGATATTTTGTTTTAATAACACATGAAGGGAAATTTAGCATCTCCTGTGTTCTCCTTCCCTCTTTCCTCCATCACCTCCTCCAGTTAATCTCTTGATGAAAATCAGCAGTTACCTTGACCAGATTTTGCAGCTTTGCTGTTGATTTGTAGGGGATCTGGGAGGGCAGACGTACAAACATTTCTCTGGAGACAGTGATGGGAGCCCCGGTTGTCAGCAGAGCTGAGAGTGAAGTTGTGGTTCTGTCTGTTGACAAGCGCTGACATGAGTGCGGGATAGAGTGCTCTCATTGGTAGGAGAGCAGCCTGGCGATCCAGTGTTCTTACTTCACAGTGTACAGTGTGGCTGTGTTCTGAAGAGCCCATTAAGCTGAGTGTGAGGCTCACCAACAGTCCAATTAAGAAGAAAGAGAGGCTGAAATATCAGTGGGTTGTGTAGCTAAAGCCATCTGGGTTTAGAGCGCAATGGAGCTTTTTAGTACGGAGTCGACGTGAAATTCTTGTGTGTTTTCATGTCAGGTGCCCTCCTACAGAGAGGGGTTGGTTTTAAAGAATGATTGTTTTGCTTCTTTGGGTACCACCTGCAGAAATGTGTTGATTTTGACTGCTGAGGGATTGCAGAGAGCTGGTTAAACCGCCTGGTGAGAGAAGGTTCTTTGGGTGGATTCTTCTCATCCGATGACAGCGTATGGAACTGCCATATGGCTAATGGTTGTAGGTTGTGACGTTAAAGCTGAGTGTGGGTTGCTAGAAATGCTGTAATGGTTTTGGTGGGCATCCTTGGGAATGGTGGAGACAACCTTATTTGCTTCTGAAAGGCAATTTAATCCTAGCAAGAGAGCTTCAAAAACACCAATTATTACCATACTTTTGTTTAGAAAATAAATTCGTATTGCCTTGTTTAGCCTAATGCAATTCTTCCAGTCATTCTATTTATGTGTTATAAAATGAAGAGACTCCATTACATGGCTCTGCAGAGGACTAGCCCCATTAATTTGTGCTAACATTTCTGCTTAAAATGTAAGCATCTTGAGAACATGGTGAAGACTTGTCTGGGGCGGTTAAGGGGACGGCTTAGAACCATTTTGCAGAGGAATAACCCCGCAGCTCAGCAAAGTTGTGTCATCTGTCCGGGGCGGCATTTTAACTGGCCCCGTGAGTGCAGGTGTGTGCGGGAGGAATTGTCCTATGGCTCCACTTAGTTCCCTTGGTTACTGATGGAGGTTCAGATGTGCTATTTCATCATGTCTGCTATCTACAAAACAAACCCATTGTTTCCCCAAGAACCCATGTGTGTCTTTCGGGTGGCTCTCCATCAGTCTCCAACACTCAGGGTCTTCCGTGGGACCTCCAGAGGCATTTCTGGAAGGCTGATGCAGAGGAAGGAGGGGGCCAGGGTGGTAGGGGTGGGGGAGGTAATGAACAGGAAACTTACAAAGAGGAGAAGGTGGCACAAAGCCATTGGGAGCACCAGAAGTTGCCTCAGCTACTGATGTTAAAGATAAGGGCAGAAAACCAGTGCCGTTTCCTTAAAGAAAGGAATAACCAAATTTGAGACAGAGTGAGTGTTCTTCAAAGGTGGAAATGAGCCCAAGAGTTTCACAGGATTACCAGGACAAATCAGAATTCTTCTCTTTGTCAGATCTTCTACTTCAAAAATGGAAATCCTATCATTAGAGGAGGTAGAAACATGGGTAAACACACGTCTCCATCTACTTCCTGGAGAGTAATTCTGAGTGTTGGAGACTATTTGAAAGGAAGGAGGTTGCAGCTTTGAGGAATCCTGAAAAAAAGCACTTTCCTGTTTTCATAGAGGGCAGACCCCCTCCCGCCCCACATTGGCACAGCTGATCAGCCAGACCTCCTGCCCCTGGGCTCTAAGTCTTAGTATATTTTCAAATGTGACATCCACTGATAGAAACAATTGTAATGTTGTCTGTTGCCAGAATGGGAGTTAAGTATTTTAAAGTATTTAAAACTATGAACAGTGAAAGAGTATGAGTTTATACTTCACACATCTTGTTACTTGTGATGACTTTAACTTTTGATCATTGAAACAGTAACTTCAGGTTTGCCTCCATGTGTCTTTAAACGCTTTGAGTACCCCTTTCTACCTAAAAGATGAGATCCAGCCCCATCTACAGCATCGTCAGCTAGTGGTGTTCATATGTTGAGGACACAGTCTGATGATGATGTAGGAAACACCAGGTTTCCTCCACCTCCTTCAGGTGGTGCATCGATTCTGACAGGTATTTTTCATCTGGGCTCTTCATTGGTTGCTGGATGACTGTGTTTTGAGTCACTTCAAAGGGAGGGGAGGTTAGCTGCCAGCAGGAGCAATTTTCTAATGTTACTTGGAGGGTAGAGTAACTGCCCTGTTCCCCCCTGGCCAGCAGACGGGGGTTTCCCAGGACCTGGGACTTCCGGTTTTCTTACTGGGAAAGCCCTGGGCAAGCCGGGATAACTGTCATCCTGTGTGAGGTAATGGACTGGACCAGAAACTTCAGGATTACATTTCAAAAGATTAAACGGTTGGCATTCTGAATTTTCTTGATCTTATTTTTACCGAATACAGTGGACTTGTCCCAAAATACCCTGTGTCCATGCCTAGCTGATCAGCTCTTCACTCTCTCCTTCTAGAAAAGAACACCAAAATGACTCCTGAATGGCTTCATTCCCCTTTGGGAGCTCTTTGTTCCTGCAAACTGGGGCACAGGGTGGGCTGCAAAGACAGGGTATCCCCTTTGCCTAAAGGCAAATATTATATGATATCACTTACACGTGGAATCTAAAAAAAATGATACAAATGAACATATTTACAGAACAGAAATAGACTCAAAGACAATGAAAACAAACTATGGTTACCAAAGGGGAAAGGGAGTGGGGAGGGATAAATTAGGAGTTTGGGATTAACTGATACACATGCCACTATATATAAAATAGGTAAACAACAAGGACCTACTATACAGCTCAAGAAAATATATTCAATATCTGTAATAGCTTATAATGAAAAAATACGAAAAGGAATATACATATATGGATAACTGAATCACTTTGCTGTATACCTGAAACTAACACAGCATTGTAAATTTTAAAAAAAAATAGTATATTTCCAAGCCCGTGACTATGCCCGCATATTCCTTCTGGCTCCAGTGTTCTGTGGTCTTCCATGGAGAAGTGCTAATTTTCAAAAGGCTTTGAATGAAATGAATTTAAGGAAAACTTCCTGTTCCAATGGTTCTTGTGATCATGAAAGATACTCCCCCTGTGTGGTCCTTTTATTTTTAGCAATGGTGTTGGAAAAATCAGGTTATGTTTATTCGGAGTGTCTGGGGTTGCTGGTGAGATTGTGTAGTCTAGAAAATGCTGGAATTATAAGTTATTATAAACATCAACTGGGTGGCAAAATTCATCTCCCCAAAATGCTGCAATATATGTCAGCCTATAGATTTTCCCCTAGTTCACTGCCCAAAAATGTATACATTGGCCAAGGAGAATAAACCGAGAAAGTACTTTCACAGAGAAATATAAATACGCTTAACTGTGCTGTTCCTATGTCAGATGTGCTTTTTTATTAGATTTCTTGCTTATCCAAAAAGCCCCAATTTTGAGTTCACTTATATTTTGCTGCCTTGATTGTAAATCTCATCATGTAGACTTGTTTTTCTATTAGATGAATACATGCAACCTGTAATGCTCCCTAGTTTTTAGCATTAACCAAATATTTTATGGCCTTCCTCTGAGTTATCATTTCTTTTTAGCCTTCTGATGTTTGCTTTCAGTACAATACTGAATTTTTTACAGGGCTGCCTAGGTCTTGAGGTATTGTTGAAGGCTGGTGATAGCAACACTCACCCAGCGGGAGCCCACAGCCCCATTTGAATGGATTGGCTTCTTTTTAATGGCAAACCAACTGCCCTCCATGAATAACAAGTTCCCCTTCTTGAGAGAGAAAAATCATATTGCCTTGGTATCTCAGGAGAGCAGTTCCATAAATATTACAATGCATGATGGAACACATCTTTATTCAATAGAGCAAATATTGCCGACAAAAACAAAAAAGCGAAATAAGAGGAAATAACTTATAGTGGTTTTCAGCTTTAATTATGAGAAATAAGTGAAAAAGAATTTTCGATCAAAGTTTTTTGCCTGGTAATAGTTGGCTATCTTTCACTCTAAGGTGCTTATGCTCTCAGGGGAAAATAGATACAATGAATGTTGTTGTTCTTTTTTCTTTTCTTTTTTTTTCTTTTTAAAGCATTATCTGCCTTTGATTTTTGCTTTATAAGGTCAAATGTTACACTTGTCTTTTAAGCCACCCACAGACTCAGCTATTTGAGTGGGGCTGGGCTCATGGCTAGAACAGAGACTGGCTCAAGTTTATTATTATGGGATGGCCTCATCCTATCAAGACTCATTTTAATGAAATTTCTGCCTCTAGAATGTTTCCTTTGAGGCAACATTTTAAAGTGTTGTTCTTTTCTAAATCAAGGAGAATTTCCCTTAAAAAAAAACCTTATTCATCACCCGGCTGGGTAATTTCTCTACCTTATCTTGACTGCTTTTTCTAAATATGAAGACATGGAAGAAGTGAAAAATAAATATTCTCCCCTAAAAATGATAAACCCATAATTTGAGATTAGGGTTCATCTATTTCATTTTATCTTTATAATAAAATGTAGCATAGGTAAAAATCACTGTATTATGCATCAAGAGAATGACATGGTGGGGGTGGATTGGGACAGTTAATGGGGAGGAGAAGTGGTGGGGATTAAAAAAGATGTTATTGGAAGTCGCACTGACAGTGGGTTTGGTGGAAGAAATAAGAAATTGAGTTTTGAGACATTTGAGATGAGGTAACTGTGGGAGTTCTCCTTGGAATACACATGTATATTGACATACATTTAGAACCTACTTGTGTATTGGAATGTATTTGGAATATATGCATATTCACAAGCGTTTAGAATATGTGTGTCTGGACTTGAGGAATGCAGTGTGGGCTGCAGCCATTGGTGTATACAGGTGTGTTCTCAAGTTTGTTCTGTTTATGGCATTCTCAGTGCCTGTAGGCCAAAAGAAAGACCTAGCACTTCTGGTCATTAAGTGGTAAAGTCTTAACAACTTAGTGTTTATGTCCTAATGACCTAGTGGGCAATTGAAAATAAAATCATATAAGTGAAAGGGAAACATATATATATATTTCTTTTTTTTTTTATCCTCGAGTGATGGTTAATTTTATATGCCGACTTGGCTTGGCCATTGTACCCACATATTTGATCAAACACCAGTCTGGATGTTGCTATGAAGGTATTTTTTAGATGAGATTTGAACTAGTAGACTTTTTTTTTTTTTACATTTTTTTTTATTGAGTAATAGTCATTTTACAATGTTGTGTCAAATTCTAGTGTAGAAAACAATTTTTCAGTTATACATGAACAGTTATTCATTGCCACTTTTTTTCGCTGTAATATATCACAAGATCTTGCGTATATTTCCCTGTGCTATACAGTATACTCTTGTTTATCTATTCTGCATTTTAAAATCCCAGTCTGTCCCTTCCCACCCCTCACCCCCTTGGCAACCACAAGTTTGTATTCTATGCCTATGAGTCTGTTTCTGTTTTATATTTCTGTTTTGGGTTTTTTTTTTTTTTTAGATTCCTCATATGAGCAATCTCACATGGTATTTTTCTTTCTCTTTCTGGCTTACTTCACTTAGAATGACATTCTCCAGGAATATCCATGTTGCTGCAAATGGCATTACGTTGTCAGTTTTTGTGGCTGAATAATATTCCATCATATAAATATACCACTTTTTCTTCATCCAGTCATCTGTTGATGGACATCTAGGCTGTTTCCATGTGTTGGCTATTGTAAATAGTGCTGCTATGAACATTGGGGTGCAGGTGTCATTTTCAAGTAGGGTTCCTTTTGGATATATGCCTAGGAGCAGGATTCCTGGATCATATGGTAAGTCTATTCCTAGTCTTTTGAGGAATCTCCATACTGTTTTCCACAGTGGCTTTCCTTGCTTCCCTCTCCCACTCTTAATGATTTAGATGTTTTCTTTTACAATTTTATATTTATTCTTTTTGTAATTCATGGCAGTTATCTCCTTTCCAGTTATGAGTTTCTCATTTTTGTAGCATCCTGCTTCTTTTCTATTTAGAGTAGACCTATGAATATTTCTTTTAGCATGGGTTTAGTGTTGCTAAATTCTTTAAGATTTTGCTTGTATGTAAATTGAACTGGTAGACTTTGAGAAATGCAATTTCTCTCCGTACTGTGGGTGGGCATCAGGAAATCTTCCAAGGACCTTAAGCGATAATGGCTGAGGTCCTTGGAGGACAAAGGAATTCTGCCTCCAGACTGTCTTCAGACTCATCTGCATCATCAACTCTCCCCTAAGGCCTTAGCCTGCCTTGCAGACTGGGGACTTGCCAGCCCCGACAATGGTGTGAACCAGTTCCTAAAATCAGTCTCTTTCTGTACATACACACACACATACACACACACCCTATTGGTTCTGTTTCTCTGGAGAACACGTAGCAATGGTATGTGTGCACCGTGGGGCACTGCACGACTTCTCAAACCTTGGAAACAGATGGGAGATTGTTTCCTGTTCCACTGTGATTTTTGTACGGTGCTTGCTTTTTATCACAACTACTTCCCAGAACCCCGCTTTGCAAAGATGACATCATTCAAAGGAATGTAGGTGATCTCATGTTGATACTGGGAGCTACCTCAAGCTAGTATTTTGCACGGTATCTAACAAGTGTCAAACATGGCTATATTCCCCTTGGAAATGTCACACATCCCACAGCGCTCTGTGCATTGGCTGTGGCATCCAGCACCTACACGCACAGTTTGGGAATTGTGGGTCCAGGCTTGGCAGTAGTCGTGGGGTTGGGATTAGCGAAGACAGAGATTAGAGATGAGCCCCAGAAAACACCAGCAAGGAAGAGCAGCAGAAGAAGAGCTTCTGAGAGGAGATTCTAAAGGGAGACTAGAGATATAGGAAAAAATTGATATTCTGTCTCAACAGAGCAAGGAAAAGACGATCACAGGTAAGAAATGAACCCAGGCGAAGGACAGAAGGCTGGAGGAAATATTCTCTGATGCTTACATGGTTGCAGTTAGGAGAATGGGGCTGTGGTAATGTTTTCACCCTTTTCTATCTTTTCCACCTTTTTTTTACATGTCTGTGTCTCCATTGTATAATGAAGAAAGGCATATTTACAACCATGAAAAACATTTTTTTTTTGCTTTCCTGTTACTCAACACACTTGATCTTTTATTTTTTCCTTTTTTCCATCCATTTCCAGCATTGAGCTGTGTGTGTGTGTGTGTGTGTGTGTGTGTGTGTGTGTGTGTGCGCGCGCGCGTGCGTGTGCTGGGTGAGTTGGGGGGGGAGAGCGGGATTAGGCAGAAAGAGATAATAAAACAAGGTATAACAGGAAAAAATATTTCCAGGTTTGGTTTTCTTCATGAAATGCTCAGTAGAGTTGGGGAGGTAAGAGGTAGAGCAGGTTGGCTGAAGTCTATACAAGGAAACCCCAAGTAGAAGCCAAGGCGCCGTGCACTGGAGCAGGAGGTCGAAGGTTAGCACGGCTGGAGCGGCCCCTGGGGAGGGCGTGAGAATGGCCCAGGTGAGTGGAGCTGGGAGGAACACATGGGGTGAGCCTTAGTACTGCACTTGCACATGACCCGAGCAAAAGAACCTGGACGGATGGTGTCAGGCCCTGCTTTAACACACAGCCTTGGTTTCCTCAAGCCAGCAGTAAAGACATCAGTCTTTACCAAAACACTTAAAGTTTCTTGGCTTTTTTTGGGGGGGTGACATTATTTTTATTGATAGTGAGTGCAAGCAGGTGTGAGTGGCTGTTCCTCTTTCAGAGGGTGCTAGGCTGAAGAAGCCGGGAAGGGAGGGCCAGAGCTGGGCTGTGGATGCAGGATTCACTCCTTATTTGGGTGGGAATGCTGCATTCGGAGAGGAAGATTTACTGTGGGACCAGGCATAGGCACGGGGGAGGCTGGCGGCACCAGCCATCAGGCCGCACTTTCTATCTGGAGCACAGCCGCATCGGCAGCCTCAGGTCTCCCGGGATCTTCCTCGGTGTCTCGCGGAGGTTCTGGCTCTGGCTTGGCCTCCAGCGCAGGCTGGGCTTCGGGCTGGCCCTCAGCACTCCGGCCAGGCCCAAGGCGAGGGGGCTTAACAGTCGTGGGTGCCGGCGCAGCAGGGCCTTTACGGTCCGGTCGGGCCCTTCGCAGGCTCTGGACCTTCTGCACCTGGTGCGCCGCAGCCGCCGCGCCCTGGACTCCACGGGCTCCTCGTCTGATCTCTCCTCATCTTCGGCCTCCAGCTGCTCTGGGCCGGCTTCGGCCTGTTCCTCCGACGCCGTCTGGAAGGCTCTGGCTGGGATTTCTGCCTCCTCCTGGAAGAGCAGAACGTGGAGCAGCCCGTGGTCGGCCTCCAGCCGCTGCTCCGGGGCGGCGCGGTGCGCGGCGCGCTCCTGGGCAGCATCCGCCTTGGCCAGCAGCTGCGCCAGCCTGTTGCTCGTGGTGTCGTGGCTGCGACTCAGCGCGCCCAGGCCACTCTGGATGCGGCTCACGGAGCCGGCCAGGCCCCCCTGCCTCTGAGCCAGGCCCCCCTGCCGCTCGCGCAACGCCTCCAGCATGGTGGCCAGCTTCTCCAGCAGGGTCACCACGGTGACCGTGTGCACCGGGTCCCCCGGCGGCGGCCCGGGCCCAGGCCCCGGCTCCAGCACACTCTCCCCCTTGATCCCCGACCGCCCCGCTTGGCTCTCCCCGCAGCCGCCGGCTGCGCTCTGGGCTGGGGCTGCCTTTCCCGGCTCCTCCCCAGCTCTGGCCGTGACTCAGGCAGGCGGAGTTTGAAGTTTCTTGGCTTTTACTGAAAATTTGCCTACAAGAAGATTCATCGATCTAGCTTCACGAAGGGTCCATTCAGGTAAAGTTTTTCTATCCATTAACTAAAGCCCGTATTAATGATACAGCAGTGTGACACAATGAAAAGTTGACATCGGTAAACACAAAATTCCAGATTTGGGGGGGATTTACTATCTATCATCTTGTAACTGGTTGTTTCATCAGGTAAAAACAGTAATTTCAAGAGTCATGTGGCTAGAACCAGTGGGCTTATTTTGCATTCAATATGAAACTCTACTTGGCATCTACTTTTATTTTGAGGAAACATTAAAAGACAAGAAATCATCCTGTTCCAAGTCTCCAGGAAGGTTATGATTTTAATTCCACACCACAGAAAATGCAAACAAATTTGTAATTACACTTCACGCATGGAGCTCTGTGGAGGAAAAATAAATTGGTACCCATCTACCTGAAAGCCGTAAATCAGACATGGAATGGTTAATCACAGATATAAATTGAATAAATTGTATGCCGGTGCTGATTACTTTCTCCTCAGTTTTGTATACAATTAAGAATTTAGATCTTAGGCTGCACCGTTTTTGAAGTGTGACTCTGAAGTGAAAGTTAATTTTTAAATTCTCCTAATCCTGGTTTACACTCTTCATTCCTTTTTGGTTAAAGTATGATCTTGAGGATGCTCCTATTAAACTAAGTATCGACCTGGGCAATTTTCAGAACGTCACAGCTCCTATCCATTTATCAGAATAACCAGAACTGACTGAGAAAAACACAGCTGTTTTCACTGTGTAAAAACAAAACAACTTTCAGTAGTAGTTGCCATGCATTGATTTAATGGAAAGGAGATGGTTTTTGCGGGCCCAGCACTGGTTCTTCACCTTCTTATTCTCATCACAGACACCTAAGGACATCTTAAAAACTACAGAAGAAATGGTGCAGCTGCTACGAAAACAATGTGGTGGTTCCTCAAAAAAAGTTAAAAATAGAATTACCATATGACCCAACAATTCAACTTCGTGGTGTGTACTCATGGAATTGAAAGCTGAGACTTAAAGAGATTTTTGTACATTCATGTTCAGGGGAGGATTATTCATTACAGAGAAGAGGTAGAAGCAGCCCATGTGTCTAGCAGTGGAAGATTGGATACACACAGTGTGGTCTGCACATCCAATGGAATATTATTCAGCCTTAAAAAGGAAGGAAATCTTGTCTCATGCTACAACATGGGTGAACCTTCAGGACATTAAGCTACGTGAAGATAGTCAAGAAAGGACAAATGCCATCTGATGCCAGTTTTATGAGGTCCCTAGAGTAGTGAAATTCTTAAAGAGGCAGAAAGTAGAATGGAAGTTGCCAGGGGCTGGGGGAGTGGGTAATAGGGAGTGATTATTTGATGGGTACGGAGTTTCAGTTTTGCAGCATGGAAAGAGTTCGGGAGATGGATGGTGAGGTGGCACAGCAGTGTGAATGTACTTAATGCCACCCAACTGTACACTTAAAAATGGTTAAGATGGCCATTTTATATCATGTTCATTTTACCACCATTGGAAAAAACAAAATCAAAAACTGCAGAGGAGGGGGCTTCACCAGAGAAATTCGGTTCTGGGTAGCTGCAGTGACTCTGGTCTAAGGCCTGGGCTGATCTCTGGAATGGTTACACCTGAGTGGTACAGCCAACAGTGGGGTGCCCTCCCTCCCTGTGATGGGAGGGGACAGCTAAGCACCGGAAGGAGAGAAGGTAGAGCCCAGCAAAGATGACCCTGGTTTAGCCAAGGAGTTAATCCAGTGAGTGAAACTGCAGACACTTGGAATAACTTGTGCATATGGGCCAGAAGGGTCTTTCAGTCACATCTGGGCTACTGTGTCCTTCAAAGCATGCAGAATGGGTGGATGTCTGTCATGCCTCCAAGAAGCCCCATCTCTGCCCCGGGTCTTGCTGCTCAGGTGAGAATCTAGAAAATAGTTGTGACGCATCTGCTTGGAGTGAAGCAGAGATAGAAGGGAGGCTCAGAATGAATGGACCACATTACTTTCCACCCCAGTGATTCATGATAGAATAAAAAACTTGTATAGACGCTTCTGAGAGAGATGTGGTGACGTGCCTTGCAAGTGATCCTTCCCTCTTTTGATTGTGAGGATGTGAACCTTGGTCCAGCCCTTTGTTTCCTCGTGAACCTTCTGGCCCAGAAGCACCTTATTGAACATCGGGCTAATGGAGTGACCTCTGCATCAATTCAGTTTCTACACGTGCACAGAGAGTTTCACGGGTGCTTCAGTGGCTCGCTAAGACGAACCATTGTTCAATTGAGTAAATCCTTCCATGCCAGGAGAAATTCCTGATGATGCTGCATTTCTCCTTTTCCAGAGAATTTTATGGCAATCAATGATAGTCAGCCCTGGTGTCCCTGCTGAAGCTCTTGATGGAATACAATTCATTTTGAGTGACCTTTACTTTTCAGTAATACTTCTTTATTTGTGAAGTGCAGATTGCAAACAGCCTGATCAGCCCCCTGGCTTTTGGTTATTAGCATTCCATCTGCTTTATAATGCCATTTAAAAACCAGCTGTGCTAGGAAGGAAAAAAGTATTGACTGAATCTTTTCTGGAAGAAAAATTTGTGTAGCATTAAGATCGCCAAATGGCAATGTCTTCTTTTGGGGAGGGGAGTGTGTGTGAGAGACTGACTTAAGGTGTTTGTCATATTTCTTTTTTAAGTACCAGAAATCATGGCCCTGGTTAATGTTAGATTTATGAACAAAAATGTCTCTAAAAACCAAAGGGGGAATAATCATTTTGGTCGTAAAAATCTTATAATTTTATTATAAATCATAAGATGTTAAGAAGTTAAGCATTAGATCTTGGGCTGAAAAGCCCCTGTAAATAGGGAGAGGAAAATACAGATGGGGGTTGAGTGCCGGGTGGAAGTATTATTAAGAATTCTTGGAATTTTCTTCCCAAGCTGTGGTTCATTAGTTGTTTATTTTGTAGTTCTGCTTCTTCAGTAATCTCTGTATCTTAGACTCTGCTTTTTAGAAAGGTGGTGTTGATACTTGTTCGTGCTCTGGTCTTGTCAAATCTTGCAAACTTGTACTGCTCCTGTGCTAATTTCTTGGGTAGGAGCCTGAGCTCATCATGTGTGTTCATAATAATGCGTGTACTTGCCTTTACTCAGAGACTGCTTGAAAGAGCCTTGCCTTCCTGGATTGATCATGAACTTGACCCCTGAGATCCTGTCTGTGCAGAACTTAAGTTGGGGAAGGTATAAGCAGGTGATCAGCAAGGTACTAGTTGAGTGCCACCTTCTCAACTTGAAATAATCCTAGAAATTCTCATTTCTGTTTATCAAGGAGCAATGCCAGAGCCACCTGGAAGTGAGCAGTAAGTGGAAATAGCAGCTCAGTTTTCTGACCGGTCTTCATTCTTTCAGCACTCCCTCATTACAGACGTGTGGGGCAGTGATCTGCAGGTTCTTCGAAGGTGGCATCTTGTCTTGGGGAATTTTCTTTTCCCTTTCAGGGTTGGAGCTTGGCTCTTGGATTTCAGAGAGGAAAGCTCAGGCAGGCTGTGGCAGTTCAGCTGTCTCTTCCTGGAGTTGTGGATAAATTGGGATTTATTAAGTGGGGAGATGTGGAAGCAAGATGAGATAAGAAAGAAGGGTGTGTTTGGTCCCTGGGTGAGCACCTAAGAATGAGAGTGGAAAGGTCATCTTGGATTCATCCCTTCAACTTACAGATGAGACCTCAGAGACAATGGGGGAGCTCTCGACCGAGCTCTGAAATCAGCCACCATGCCCCTTACCAACTGCATTTTACAACACGGTCTGGACGGATTCTCTTAAACCTCTCAGACAAGATTAATTACAAGCATCCAGTTGATACTGTAATGCACCAATTTGTCTGGTCTGGCTTTAAGAGCAGAGAAAATTTTGCTTTCGATGCAGAGTAATAAGTTACAGGTCGTGGGGCAGAAGTTTTGCTTTGCATGAGGGTATGAACGGGCATGTATGGGCATGTATGTACACTTTGGTGTGGGGATGAAGAGAAGAAAATGAAGAACACTCTTAATATGCTAGGTTCTCTCCTAAGGTCAATCTCTATATTTTATATTCTTTCTACCCTGTGCCATGTTCTTGTGGGGGTTTGTGTTCTTTGAATTATTTTCTATGGGACTCAATTTAGGGTTCTTGTTCTTCAAATCCAAGGTTCTAGAATTATTTGAGCTTACAGGTGGGAACGTATGCACTGGTTAAGTCACTTGTCCACTCTAGTTGGTTGCATTGATGGTTTACAATTGTGGAGCCCTCGGTAACAAGGGTGGGTCACTGCCACCTCCCTCGCCAACACACTTACTTATGGGCCCATTGAGTAACTTGTTAAATAAAATTTGCACGTTACTGAAAAATTGGCTCAAACTTTTAGTCATTCATTTATTAAGAAAAGGAGTTTATTCTGACATTGAACATTATTCTGTAAATTGGAATTTAGAGGAGACAGCATAAGGATGAATCCTAGGATATGCACTTGTCCCCATCGTCCCTCATCTGGAGTGCTGGTCTCTTTCTTTTGTAAGTTAGGCATTGTTGCCTCTAGTCGTCTCATCCACACTATGTATGTTAGCATCTTTCAGGATTGTCTCCCTCCCATGCACCCCTGGGAGGGCAGGCAGGTCCAGATCCCAGGCCAGCTCAAGACGTTTCTAAGAGAACACCATCGTTCCTTTTTCCTAGACTCATCAACCCAGAATGAAAAGAGGGTACCATTCCCAGGTACCTCATCTCTTTCTCAGAAGACTTATCCATCATGGCATCCATGCATTTGAAAGAGAATCCACTCTCTGAATGATCCCTCCAATGAATTTAGAAGGAAAAAAACTCCCTTGGGAATGCCAAATAATTACACTCACATTTTTTGTTTTAAATTTTGTTCATACTGTATGTGGTCTTGTTCCATTTTTACGGTACATTGTTAACAAAACAGCATAATAATTTTCTGAAAACTGCTTGGTTTTCATGTACTTAGAGCTACTCAGCTAAAAAATAGATCATCATCATAGCAGCTAAAATGTTTTGTTTCCACTTCATCATATGTGTGTGTGTGTGTGTGTGTGTGTGTGTGTATAATGTGTATATATACGATGTATATGCATATATATCATTGGATTATGTAGTTAAAGGGAAATGAACATTAAACTATCATTTTTGGTTTTTAAAATGAGCAATAGTAAGGCAAGCTTGTATGCTAATGGTAATGATCCAGAGAAGAGTGGAGGGTGATTTTAGGAGGGAAGAAACTGAACGAAGGATTGCGATTTAGTGGAAGGGTTGGCCTTAGGAACAGAGCCAGTTTTTCTATCTTTACAGTAGGAAAGAGATAGTATTTGGGTACATCGATTTGGTGGATGAGGGTAAGGGAATAAGGTAGTTCTTGTCTGTCAATGACAAATGAGGGGAGGTGATCTGCTGAGAGTCAGAAAAGGATGTTGGAAGTTTGAGGAGAGAGGAAAACCTATGAAATAGATTGTCATCCTGAAAAACAAAAAAGCAAACTAATGAGGAAAGTGTGGAAGAATCGTTGAGCAGAGTTGAGTTCTCCCTTGAGATCTGTGGTAATGAGGTTAAGGTAAGACCATTAAGCAGAGTTGTGTGGGGTTTTGTCTTGTTTTTTGTTTTTTTCGCCTTCCAGCAATTTTAGCTGCTCAATTGCAAATAGTTAGTTAGGTTCAACCTGTATTGATTGCCTGGCTGGTGCAATGGCGGAAGAGAGGCTCAAGGTAGATGAAGATATTGGCAAGGAATTGATCATGAAGTTGGACCACAGAATCCAAACTAGGTGTGTTGAAGTGGAAGGAGGATTGGGATTGAAGGCTAAGACCCACGTGGGGTTGAGGAATCACTGGAAAGTGTTTCTGACTGTTTAATCATGACGC
Source organism: Camelus dromedarius (assembly GCF_036321535.1). Lineage (NCBI taxonomy): Eukaryota > Metazoa > Chordata > Mammalia > Artiodactyla > Camelidae > Camelus > Camelus dromedarius. The sequence continues at coordinate 12,013,456 of NC_087461.1, forward strand.
CTTCAATTTGACTGTGTGAGTGTGCATTGTTTGAACTATGCCCTATATGGCCAACTGTCCTGAGGGTCCTTGACGGGGTGGGTGGTGGGGAGGACAGATGTCCAGAGGTCCAATAGCCAAGTTCTCATATCAGGGAAAAACTTGGGAGCATGATTTTCATTTAAAAGACTGTGTGAGCAATGTAATAGGTAGAAGTTTTTGTTTTTTTTGTTTTTTTTGTTTTTTTGTTTTTTCATTTACCAGCATTTATTCAATTTGAGATTAGTAATTTTTTTTTAAGCTCAACTATTTTTAATAGATTTTTAAAAAAAAATATGTCCCTTTTTAAAATTTCTTTTTTACTCAGTTTAAAAGTAAATCACAAGTAGAGGTGAGGATTAATATTTAGTCCTCTGGAAATTTTTTTTTACATAAATCACATCCATTATGGAAAATTCAGAAAGTTCAAAAAGCATTTTAAAATATCCTGTCTTGCAGGTAGAAATGTCTTTCTATTTTTGGGGGCATATTTTAGAAGAGTATTTATTACTTAATGTCTTGTCATTTTATTTTTCATGGTTGTACAATACTTGTGTTAATTTTTTAAATACATGAAATTATTATTGTTACTAGACATTAAAATCTCTTCACATGGATGATATGATGAATAACTCAGCAATGAGCCCCAGGAAAAGAGTATCTTAAGTCAGAAATATACCAATTAAAGGGGCCCTGACCTTCCCTGTGAAGGCTTTGTTGGGAGCAGTATTTCCATTTCAGCAAGTTTCAGGACTGTCTGGATGGAAGCACCGCATGCGGACTTTGGAAACCTGGGAAACTAAAGGGAACTTACTTTCTGTCCAGCTTTTACTCCTTTATCTTTTCCATCAAGCTCTTCCATCACTAGAATACCTCTGTGGATGCTGTTAGATGTCCTAAGTTGTAAAGGTTCCAGTAGGTTATCAATTTACTCACCATATCTCCAGGATCTTGAAATTAACATCTTAGAGGAGAAAGCCTTAAATCACAAAAATTCTACTTGCTTCCTTCACCCCAGCTTAGAGTTAAAAAGAGTGCAAATGTTTTTTCTTATGGCAGAATACATTGATCTAGCTCATGAAGTACAAATCTTTGTGGTAGCCTAGTTTGAGAAAAACAGACAAAAGCTCTTTTATTTTTTTATGGTGAAAACGTCTTTTTATTTTAAGAAAAAAATTTAGTTAACAAAAAAATTTAACAAGTTTCACTTAGCAAAATACACCCGAAAGGAAATCACAGTACAAAAAGAGTTTTAAGTCAAGGCCTCACCAGTTCCTACAGTATTAGAAATGTGTCTCAATTTTCAAAACTAAATTTTTAAAAGCTTAAACTTAACCTAAAAGATTTTAAATGAAAATAAAATAGAATGAACAAACATGAGAAATGTTCCTGTTTCAATTAGGGGTGTAGTACCTTGAGGTTTCAAAAAAAAAAAGAGAGAGAGAGAGAAAAAAAGCACACCTTCCCAATGTGTTCATGATGGTGTAAAAGATCCACATTTAACATACTTAAATCTACTTTACAACTCAGATAACATCACTCCAGAAGTACACTACCAAAATATTAATTGAGAAAAGCTGAAAATAGTTTTAGTTTACTCAGTATCACATGCTAGAAGAAAGTTTGCATGAGAAAACACTGAAGAGGTAATTTTTTTTCTTCCAGATTTCACAAACTCATGGTGCAAAACGGGCCCCACAGCTTCCTCTAGAGTAATAACTTCTTTTCACTGCTTGTTGGCTGCCTGTGAAATTTTGATTGAAATAACTCAAATGCTGCTACAAAACTAGTCGCACCCTCCCATGCTGTTCTGGACACCGTAGCCAGCCCTGTAACAGTCACTCACGGATTGGCTCTCAAGGCCACTGTAAGTGGACTGGGTTGACACCCCCATGCCATGCATCATCAGGCTGCTATAAGCCCCGTTGCTGGCCCCCGTTGTGGAATTCAAGAAAAGTTCTCTGTATCTGCTGCATGTTGGCCCTGCTTTTGGACATGGCCGCCACAGCTTCTTCATGAGTAGCAAACTCAGTATCAGCTTTGCCCGTCACTCTTCCATCAGGGCCAGTCTCAATATGGACTCTCACGGGGTTGAGCGGAGAGAAGAAGTTGTAAATGTCGTTATCCATGGCCTTGTAGGGCAGCCCCCTCATGTGGACACAGTGCCCAGTGGTGCTCTGGACAGTGAACTTGCCATCTCCATACCTGCGGTCATACATCCCAGAGAGACAGTAGCTGAGGTCTCTTCCAAACAGGTCGGTGGTGAAGCCGTAGCCATCGCTGAGGCCGCTGTACTACTCGTAGCCTCCATAGCCTGCACTGTAGGCTCCGGACCTCATCCTCTCCAGGCCTGCTTGTTTGACAATGCTGACGTACCTACTGGCTGTGCCGGGGCAGTCACAGGGCCCCGGTCGCTGCACTGACATGAACTTCAGAGGGGGATCCGAGTATGACCTGACTTCTTCCTGACTGCTCTTGAACACCTCGATATACCTGTGCCCTGTTCTCTCCTTGTGCTTCCCCAGAGCCTTCTCAGCTAACTCCTGGGAGGCAAACTGCACAAAGGCTTCCCCTGTAATCTTGCCCTCGGGGTCCACAGGCAATGTGATCCCATTTGGCATGATATCCAACCCTGAGAAGAACTAAACGATTTCTTCCTTGGTGCATCCAAATAGGTGTCCTCGAAGCCGCACAGAACCATCATTGGTGGTGTCGGCACTGTTTGGACCACTGTGCTTCAACACCCAACCCATCTCGGTTCTGTAGGACTTGAACACCTCAATGTACCGGTGTCCCATGCTTTCCCTGTCTTTTTTAAGGGCCATTTTTACATCTTCTCATTCAAGCAACAAAAGCCTCACCACCCTGCCTGCCTTCTCTAGTGTAGATAAAATGAACGCCTGCGGCCCCATCCTAAATTGTGCAGGTGGAGAGGAAAGTCTGTACATCCTCAACAGAGCAGGACCAGGGCAGGCCACGGAGCTTGACCACAAAACCTTCACCTCCCTCGGGGCTCAACATCATGGACACTTGACAGGGTAGACGTCAGACAAGCTTGGGTGCCACTTCTTGTGGCTGAGAGAACAGTGAAGGATGCCCACAGTCAGAGACACTCCAGGTAGACAACGAATTATCCTTTCTCTCCAGTAAGGCGCGGAGCAGTCCCACTTCCAAGACCGAGCCGGAGACAAAAGCTCTTTGTAACACAGACGGTGTGCTTCCCTAATTCATTTTACCAGGGTGCTCCAACATTTCTCAGATCTAAAGGTGTGAAGGGCATGGTTACCAAAAACAAACAGAAGTGAACGACGCTGTGTTACTAAATGTCATGCTTTTTGATTTGTCGGCCATGTATTATCTCAAACAAAAACGGATTTTCCTACCCTACACTTTGGCATTTTCTCAACTGGGCTATCCACAGTATGATTTGTGGCGTTCTTGTTTTCCAGTAAGGAATGGAAATATAAATTGCTGTGTTTCCTTTTTTTCAAAATTATATGAATTAATACTGGTTCTCAAAATTCTTACACATAGGAAAGTTATAGCTGAAGTAGACTGGTGTTTTGTTGGTAACTAGGGAAGAGAGTGATGTGAAACAGCTGATGGTGTGTAAATGATGCGTAATAATTTAAGCAGAGTGAGGTGGTGAATTCTTGTCCACGGTGGAAATATTTTGTGCATACCACTTTTGGATTTCTTTTCATTGGATTATACTTGTTTCTTGGTTATTTCAAAAGACAGCATAGGGGGAAGGGTATAGCTCAAGCGGTAGAGTGCATGCTCAGCACCCAAGAGGTCTCGGGTTCAATCCCGGGTACCTCCTGCAAGCGGAAATCAAAGAAGAAACCCAATTACCTCCCCCTCAGCAAACAAACAATACAAGCAAAAGACAGCATAAAATGGTTTTTGTTTGTTTTCTGAAGTTAAGATGAAAAGTGCAAACTCATTGCATTTATACTAGAAAGGATGCAAGCTAGTTGCTGTCTTCCAAATTGGCATCACTTCTTTGATGAGAACTAGCAATGAGATTTTAACAATCTTTCCCAAAAATGTCGTTACCTGTGTGGTTTTAAGTGGGCTTTTGTTATTTTATTACTTGCTGTAAAGTCCCCTTTCGGTATAAATTTAAGGGAATTGCTCATTGAGTCCTACATGCTTTCTATATTATTACGTATTAGGTGTTAATGCCTCTCAAATACTCTTTGAATATGTACTTTTGTTTTTATTCCCATTTTACTGATGAAGAACAGTGCACCGAGGATTTTTGTAACTTGCCTGGGGTCACAGCTCAACAAATGGCAGACCAAGATTGAAACTCTAGTTCCAGAGAATGTAATCTTAAATCCATGTTATATTTCCTTCAGTTTCAGCATTCTAGGACCTAGTGTCCTCCATCTGCTCCACGCTATGGTGGTACACTCCGTTCTGGAATGTTAGTCATTGTTGGGTGTGACCTTGTGACTCTCTGGGATCCAAACGGGGCTACTGAGCAGTAAAACAGCTCTATGAACAGACATGGCAGTGCCCTTATTTTTTATTTACTAGGAATAAATGAGTAATTGATATGTTAAGTTTTCAAATTTCCATGACCGTATCCCTTTTCCCCTCTTTATATCTACAAAAGGTCCTCAGGGACAACATAATTTATATATACATATGTATATATATTTATATCTTTATCTGTTAATTTTTGAAACCCACAATTATTTATCTATTCATAGTTTATCTTATGGTACTGGCACATGTTACAACATGGACCTGTTTTGAAAACATTAGGCTAGGTCAAAAAAGCCAGTCACAGAGGACCACATATTTTATGATCCCATGTATATGAAATGTCCAAAATAGGCCAACCCAGAGATAAAAAGTAGACTGGTGGTTGCCTAGGGCTGAGAAAGCTGAGGGGAGATGAGAATTGTCTGCAGATGGGTATGGGGTTTCATTACAGAATGAGAAAAATGTTTTAAAGTTGAGTGCCATGATAGTTGTGCGACCCTGTGAATAAACCAAAAAACCATGAAGTTGTACACCTTTTTTTTTTACAATTAAAAAAAAAACCTGTTTATTTATTTATTTGAAGTATAATTGATTTATAATATTATATTTGTTTCAGGTGTATAACATAGTAATTTAATACTTTTATAGATTATACTCCATTTAAAATTATTATAAAATATTAGCTATATTCCCTGTGCTAAATTGTGCACTTCTAATAGGTGCATTCATGGGGCATCAGGTACCATGATAATGGGCCTTTAGCGAGACAAAGAGCATGAAGAACATGCTCAGACAGCACAAAATTCAGTTTTTGTTCTACTGTCCAGGTTGCCTTTGGCAAAGGGTATTTAAGAATTATATTTGGTAAACACCTTTTCTACAAAACAAACTCTTTTCCCTTAGAATGTGTTGACACATTACTTAAATAAACAGGTCTACCATGAAAGTCCCATGTCACCTGTCCCAGCAGAAGTATCCTCAGATGCTTCTTCTAGACCATAGCAAGCACAGCAAGCATGAACTCATCCAGGTTTCTTTACAGCTTTTACTTCAAAATTACTGAGTGAACCAAGCAGTGGTTGACATTTTTGACAGTGTTTAATACACTATTGTAAACCCTGGGATTTGATATTCATCATCTGGGCCAAACTCCATGAGATTTCATAGTGATTGTTGTTGTTGTTGTTGTAATTGGTGCAGTAATATTTTTTATACTGATGTACTCAACTCAATAATTTAAAAGTATATTTATACATAGTATATTTTTGAAAGAGAGTACTGCATCTCATGAGCTATTTCTTCCTAGAAACCAAAGACTTTCTGATAATGATGAAATGTAATTCTGATGCTTGGAAAGAGATCTGGAAAATGGATGCTGCATACACATTATTTCTTCTGTGACCGATGTCTTGCCATCTTGGGTTGGAGTGTCCATGCATACCTCACTTTCTGGGAGCAGGATGCATGGCAATTTGTGAATCTTTAGACAATTGTTTCTCATTTTCCCTTTTCCTAGACTTTTTGCCAGGTTCGGCAAAGAAAAGGACATTGTAATCTCTCCAAATGTTTTCTAAATTTAACTTAAGTGAGTTTGAAGTCTAGAAGGCAACCAAATTCAATGCCCAATCTGGTGTAAGAGTCACCAGAAATCAGGAGTAGTCTTTGTCCCAGTGTGGGTCATCTTTCTAGGTTCTCCTGTCAAGGATTCCTCCAGGGTCCCTTCCCAGGTGATTCTGGTGTCTAAAGGGCAGAGCTCTTGTTGGTACCTTTCACAGTACTTATCCCTTTATGGAACTGTAAGCAGTCTTAGCCTGAGTCCCCCAGTCCTGTACAATCACACCTAAATGACACTGAAACAAATGACCTCAATGGCCTCTTTCTTCTGGAGGACTGACAGATACTCTTCAAATCCTATAGGATGTGCTCATGCTGGAAAGAACTTCGAAATTATTCATTCACTCAAGCTGGGCTGAACTTAATCCTTCTAAGAAAGGTAGCTGTCACGTTTTTAAGATGTTAACTGTATTTTATAATTTTGACTTTGATGTTTGTGTCCAACCTAAAACTGGTTTGGAAATGGATTTGCTTTACACTAATGTAAACGTATGTCTTTCTTCCCCTGATTCTGGAAGTAATACGTGTTCCTTTTAAACGATTGTCAAGTTAAGGCATTTTAAGTTTATTTCCTTTCTTCTTTGCTTGTGGCTTTGAAATTTAGACAGGATGGATTCTTATAAGACAGATGGCTCTTAAGGAAGAGTAATTTTGTCCTAACAGAATCACGTGGAAACTATCCTTTAAAAGGACGTATGGGAAAATACAAACTAATGTTTCTAGAATAAATTCTGTTTACGTGGTGAAGGAAAACTTGAGTCAAAGTGATGCATTTAGATCCGGGTTGATCTGATGCCTGAACCAGCTTTGTGAAGCAAGTTTTCAAGCTTGGTCTCCTTATCTATAAAATAAACAAACATGTTTTTCTCAGTATTGTGTGGATTGAATAAAATGCTACATGTAAAAAGAATCTGATAGGAGTCAGGTAAACATAGTAGCTTCTCAAATAATCATTTTCTCTCCCACACCTTCTTTGTGTCTTAACTTCTTTTTCTTACATATACTATCCCATTGTCAGACATCTCTTTTATCAGCACAGCAAATATATTTCTTCTAGGTTATTGCAATTCATTGAATATGTTTTTCCCGCTTTTGGCCATTCCTACCTAATTTGGGGCCATTCAAATAAATGTTCATGTATAGTTCATCAGTTATAATCTAAATCTAAATTTTCAAGCTACAGAAAATTAGCCTTCTACGTGGAAAGAAATCCCATGCCATCATCCTATGTAAAAAGGATTTGTTTTCTTTGTGTCAAAGTAGTATATTTGGGGCTTGGCCTCAACCTTGCATGGACCTGTGGGATTACGAGGTTCAGAAGATAGTACACTCACAGGTGAGCCGATAGGCAGGAATGTTGCTGCCTATTTGTTTAATAACCAGGAATGAGGCCACGTGACTTACATGCATTTTCTAGTCTAATCTTCACAGCCCTCCCATGGGTGTCCTTATCCCTGTTTCATGAGAGAGGAAATGAAGGTCCTTAGAGGTTGATTAGCTCACTCAGGATGGCACTCTGAGAAAGTTCTAGACCAAGGCTGCACCTGGGCCTGCCTGAGACTTTTAGTATTTTCCACAATTTGATTGCGTTTAGGGGGCGTGCTTACAGGATGACGTCTTTAACACGCAGAACATCAGTATCCCAGCAAAGCCACGTTGGTTTGTCTCACCAGACAGTCTCTCCTCTCCTTTGTCTTCTCTCCCGCTGCCCTCTGCCTGCCAGGATGATGGGGTCATTGGTTAGAGTGCGTTAATCAATGTAGCTGATCCCATCATCAGTGTCATGATGTCAGGAAACAGCCCTGCTGCAGGCTGTGCACTTCTCCATACAAGGGAAGAGGAATCTGATCAGGACTTGATCTCCAAGCCATTGGGATGGGGAGGGAAGGAGGCCTGTCCGGTCGGGCCTCTGCCCTAGAGGAACATGAATTCAACCACAGGTGCTGTGTGGTTCCCTCCCAACCTCCATCTTTCCCTCCCAGTCTCCGTCTCTCCCTCCTATCCCTGAGGCTGGGCAGGGCTCCCCTGACCCCAGCGGAATGATTCCTTGTGAAGTTCACTCCTGGGAGCTTTCTTTGGCCTTAAACTGCCATCGAATGAACCCTCTCTTCTGTTGCTGACTATCTCACATTTAGCTGAATGTTCTTTTCTTCTGTGATGTCCGCCTCACAGGGACTCCTAGGATTCACTTGGAAACTATTTTCAAGTGAGCAGAAATACCTCAGCATTCAATCTAGCTTTTTAGTGCTGGGAATATTCTTAGAAAGAAAGAGTATGTGTGTGTGTATGTGTAAATGTGTCTGGCCCATGTTGTATGGAGATAGTTCTCTGTCAGATAATCCTAAAAGTACAAATCCTGTTCTCTGGATGCTTCACTCTTTCCTTCCCTGTAGATGTTGTGTTGTGCTCAACAGGCTGCCAAATCTGTATGGATTAGAGCCTTCTGCTCCTCCTGTCAAAATAACCAACCATCACTGTGCAAAAGAAAAACCCAGAAATGCATTCTTCCTGGGCTGAAGTGGGACTCAGTGCCCTGGCTTGCAAATGAACTTCCTGTTTCTTTCTAGAAGCATTCTGCCATCATATGTAACAGGATTCCCTTTTTCATGTCTTCTGCATGTAGGCAGAAATCTTTATGAAAGCTCAGTTAAGATGACAATCAGATCACTTGGGAGATTGTCATGTCCTCCTCTGTTCCTGAAACAGGGACTTTGAAAAGTTGTTTTTACTTAAATTTTCTTAAATCACTATCCAGAGTTGAGTTCTCCTTTTTCTTTCCTTTTCGGTGGAGACTTGATGTTTATTTCATTACTTCCACCTCTAGATTAAGTACAACTTCTCCCTTATCTGAACCCCACCCTCCTGGAAAAACTTAAGGAAATTGAATCAGGAAAACAAAGCCTATTTCCTTTCATCCTCTATGTCATATCCTATGGCTCTTTTAATATTTATTTTTATGAACTGAGGTTGTAGTTTTGATTTCCTCAATGTGGCTTTCAGAGCAAAAAGGATGAAACTGACATTCAGGAGATAGGATTTCCCTCTGGCTCTGCCACTTGTTACCTGGTGACTGTAGACAAGGCATTTAACTTTGGTTCCAATCTCTTAAGTGTGGGGGCTGCACTGGATGGCCTGGAAATTCCTTTTAGTGTCAACATTCCAGGACTCTGAAATAAAGCTAGCTGCTTAGAGTGAAAATATCCTTATTTGTTCCAAAAAATCACCCTTTATAATAATTAACGTTGTTTGAAGGGAGCACTGATACACAGATCTTGCACAAATAATTAAAATTTGAAGAAGTCTACCAGACTGTTCCTGCGGCATGAAATAACGCTCGAAGCATAGCGCGGTGGCCTGTTCCAGCAGTTAGCTTGTTTTTGAGACGCGCAACCCACTGCAGATGTCAGAGCGGCCTTTGAGCTCTGGGTACAAATGTGTACAAGGCCACAATCACAGAGAACAAGCACCACCGACATCTGGAATTTAGCCATAAATTCATCCCGAAAGTTGTGAGTTTGGGATGAGCAGATACTAACTACTGTATACAGAGTAGATAAACAACAAAGACCTACTATATAGCCAGGGACCTATATTCAGTAGCTTGTAATAACCTATCATGAAAAAGAATATGTGTGTATGACTGAATCACTATGCCAGACCCCAGGAATTAACACAACATTGTAAATCAACTATACTTCAGTTTAAAATATGAAATGAATGCTTGTCACTAATCCTAAGCATTTCAATTAGAGAGACACCTGCCAATTTAGTGGGAGACTGTGACAACGGAAAGATGGCAGCTGACAGCAGAAAGAAGATTAATTTTTTTATCAAAAATTTAGATTAAGTCACTGCGGCGTGGTCGGACTCAGCGCATCCAGGTGCCCAGGGCGGATGGCCGAACCCAGAACTGGAGGGGAAGAGGAGAGGTCGATGGGCCCGAACGTCTGGGTCCAGCATTGCAGTTGGCACTAGATATCCACGTCCATGGAAGGATGAAGCTGCTGGGAGGCCAAGTAGGCTGCCCCAGGCTGGCCAGTTGCAGGATGAGGCGGCTGGGGCGCGGATCTCCCCATCCGGGGAGGGTTCAGAGGGCAGTGGCCGTCACCCTAGCCCGGGGAGTGAGGCTTGCCACCAGGGAAGGAGCTGGGCTCCACCACCGAGCTACCTGCTTGGCCTGGGAGGGGCGGAGGCTGTGAACCTCCGGACCGCTCCCTCTCGTACCTCCCCTCCCCCCCCTCCCCAGCCCTCACAGCCAGTCTGGGGAGGCAGCGTGGAGGGGGAGGGCTGTTTGGCCAGGGAACCTGGAGTGCAGGGTTCCGGGGGATACAGAATGTGGGCTGCACTTGCAGATGGAGAGCTCCGGCCACACCAGGGTGACTGGATCTGCCATCAGTCAGGAGCTCAGCCATGTGGGCCCCCAGCCACCATCACCTCTGTCTGACCTTCCTACTGGTCTGTGTTTCTGCTGCAACCCTCTTCTTCCACATCCACCAAGACCTCTTTCACAATGGCTTGGACCTGTCTGCCTTGTGTCCAGACCATAACCTGGTGACATCCCCTGTGGCCATCTTCTGCCTGTCGGGCACACCTGTGAACCCCAACACCTCCATTTCCTGTCCCAAGCATCCAGCCTCGTCCTCAGGAACCTGGACTATCTACCCAGACGGTTGGTTCGGGAACCAGATGGGGCAGTACGCCACGCTGCTGCCCCTGGCCCAGCTCAACGGCTGCCGGGCCTTCATCCAGCCCACTATGCACGCTGCCTTGGCCTCCATGTTCCGCATCACCCTGCCCGTGCTGGCGCCCGAGGTAGACCGCCACACGCCTTGGCAGGAACTCGAGCAGCACAACTGGGTGTTGGAGGAGTACGCCCACTTGGAGGAGCCTTGGCTGAAGCTCACCGGCTTCCCCTGCTCCTGGACCTTCTTCCACTATCTCCGGGAACAGATCCGCCGTGAGTTCACTCTGCATGACCACCTCAGGCAAGAGGCCCAGTGTTTACTGAGTCGGCTCCGCCTGCGACGCACCGGGAAGCTCCCGAACACCTTCGTGGGTGTGACTATCTGGAGGTGATGCCCCACTGCTGGAAGGGTGTGGTGGGAGATCGCGCTTACCTCCAGCAGGCTATGGACTGGTTCTGGGCCCGGCATGAAGCCCCCATCTTTGTGGTCACCAGCAACGGCATGGGGTGGTGCCAGAAAAATACTGACACCTCCCGGGGGCGTGTGGTCTTTGCTGGGGATGGGCAGGAGGATGCCCCTAGTAAGGACTTTGCTCTCCTCGTGCAGTGCAACCGCACCATCATGACTATTGGCACCTTTGGCTTCTGGGCCGCCTACCTGGCTGGTGGAGACACTGTCTACCTGGCCAACTTCACCCTGCCTGACAACAAATTCCTGAAAACCTTTAAACCTGAGGCTGCCTTCCTGCCTGAGTGGGTGGGCGTTAATGCAGACTTGTCTCCACTCCAGATGTAGGCTGGGCAGCAGGGAAACTTTCTGGAATAGCCTGACCAACTTGGAACCAGTATTATGTGTCTCTGGAAGCCTAGTAGCTTCTGGAGGAGCTTGTGGTCCTGCAGCAGGCAGGCATCCATTTCGAGAGTGATTCTAGTTGGCTAGACTTTGAGGGGAAAAAAAAAAAAAAGGAAGGGGCTTTCTGTAACTGCCTGAACATTCTAGAACCAGCAGATCTTTTCATGATGGCTGGCAATGCCTGGAGAAGCTCATGGCAGTTCTAGAGGGCATAGTACCTATCTGTTCTTCTCAGTCCTTATCCAGAGTACTTCTAGATGGCTGCCACCCCCAGGAACAAAGAACTGCCCACTCCAGTGTTTGACCAGCCTAGTCTTTTCTAGAAGGGATATTTCTCCTCCCCTGGGTCATCAGGACTGAAGAAACTTGTGGATACTCTACCGCAAGCATTTACCAACTCCCCTTCAGTGTTTCTGGAGTGATTTTAGAGGGGGGATTTGCGTTAGAGAGTCGAGTCTAATGCCTGTAAAGAACTTGTGGAGCCCTTTCAGAGGGGATGGGATTCTGGAATTCCAGATAACCTTGGCAGAGAAGCTAATGAAGATACAACCAGGGGCGCAGCACCTCACCGCTTTTAGAAGGTGATGGAAGGTAAACGGTCTGTAGCTGGGAAAGTTTGTGAACAGAGTGAACCTGGACCCAAGTTCTCAGCCCCTGAAAGAACCACAGATCTGCTAAAATGTGGGAGGCGGGGAAAGGGAGAGAGGCAGCTTAAGGGGCAAGGCTCTCCAGAAATCTAGGGGCTTTTTTTTTTAAACCTCCAAACTGCCAAAGGTAGGCATGTCTCTCCCAATTAAGGATGTTTTCTCCTCTTCAGTGAGGCTGCTGGAGATGATGAGGTCAATTTACTGACAGCCAGCTGGCATAAGGGTACCCTCTGGGCTTGCAGAAAGCTGCAGGTACTGTGCCCTTTGCCAACCACTATCTGCCTCTGAATTTCCAGAACCACTGAATCTGGCTTCAGGCAAGTCAGAGATGAAAAGACCAGAATGTATGCAGACCCCAGACTGGGCTCCCACCCGGGCAGGAGCACAGGATCTGGCCAAAGAGGATGTGATTCTTGACTCAGATTTCAGGCCCCCCTTGATGGTTTTTGAAGGGAGTGGAGGTAGATGCTTTTATTACAGAGTTGTCTGAGAATTGAAGCTCTTCTCTAGTCTTCTCAGGGAGCTTTGGGGGACTATTCTCTATTCAGCTGCCATAGGTGGGAGAGAAGGAGTTATGAATGAAAAGTCCACACCACCAAAAAAAAAAAAAAAAATTAGATTAAATGTAATACAGATCCATGGTAAAAATCTTCAAATCATACATTAAGCCATGCATACACCCACACAATTAAAAGCTTCTACCCTCAATTCCCAGTCCCTTTTTCTAAAAGTAAACATTGTTAATAGTTTCTTGTTGGTCATTTCTAAAGATAGCATGTGCGTCTCCTAGTACCGACAGGCAAAGGTTCTTTTTATATTTACATAAATTGTCATAATGTATGATTTTTTTTCTATACCTTGTTTCTTAATGATGAATTTTAAGATACCCCACATCAGGTGATACAGAATCGACTCATTTGTTTGTTTGTTTCTTTCTTTGAACATATTTATTGAGATGTAATTTGTATATCATACAATATGTTGATTTTATTTATGCAATTCAATGTTGTTTAGTATATTCACAGACTTGTCTAATGGAGAATCAACTCATTTTTTGGTCTAGATTATTTTCTGCAGTATAGATGATCATATTAAAATCAATCTCCCCTGCAAATTAAATGATCATTTCTCTGTTTCCACTTCTCTCAACCTGCAACACCTGTGTTTCGCTTCTTGTTTTCATTCTGTTCTTGTATCTGGGTATCCCCCCCCCAGCTATTCTATGGGGTAAATTCCTCAAAGTGAAACTGATTGTTCAATACATTTACAAGTTTTACCAGAAAGACTGAAACAATTTAACTCTTCCTGCAACATATAAGAATGCTGTTTTCTCTATTGTTGCTACCCTGGATATCAAATTTGTAAAAAATTTTGGAAATCTAATAAGTGGGGAAAAAGACATTCATTGTTCTGATTTATCTTTTAAAATTAAATAATGTTGAGGTTTATTTTCCTATTATATTAATTAGTTTATTTGTGTATGTGTATAAGGTTCCAGTTTGTGGTTTTTCCCATTTTTAATTGGATGGTGACTCTATCTCATATTGATTTGTAAGATGGAGTCATAAATTAAAAAGAATTAACTTTCTATCATACTTGTTGCAAATATTTTTCCAGTCTGTCTTTGGATGTTGTTGGTGGAAATGTTTTTCCCTAGAAATTTAAAATTTTCATGTACTCAAATTTAGAAAGCTCTTGTTTCATATGTCTGCCTTTAGAGTTGAGTTTTTAGGAAAGACTTCCCTGTTCCCTGTTAATATTCCCTGTTAATATTACATATTAACAATCGTGTGTGTTTTATTCTAGTACTTGTACTTAGAGTTTAACTTTCCTAGGTTGTAATATTTGACCCTTCTGAAGTTTCTTTTGAGGTAAGGAGTTTGACAGGGGTACAGCTTTCTTTCTTTTTCCAAGTGGCTGATCAGTGGATCCACTACCACTGAATGTATAATTAACCTTTCCCCCACTGATTCAAAATACCACCTTGTAAGATCCAGATGCTGCTTGCTTTTGAGTCCATTCCTGAGCTCCATGTTTGGTCCCACTGAACTGTTTTTTTTTTTTTTTTCCTTCTCCAATGCCAGTGTGTTTGAGCTGCTGTATTTTCAGATATGAGTCAAGCAAGAAGAAGGTTAGCCATCATTCTTCTCGATTCACAGGCTCACTGTCTTAAGACTACTTAATGAAGGGTCCTCTGTTTTCCATTTTCACTATTAACATCAGAACTAATGTTCACAGTGACATCGTATCATCCAAAAAGAATTAACTTTTTGCTGTGATAACGAAGCTTAAGAAAATGGAACATATGCCAAATTAAAAATTAATAAGATTTTTTTAAGCAGCTAAAAGAGGTATTTTTAAAATCTTATCTGGAAATCTTGCTTTGGTGGCAATGTTCCGTAAATAGACATTACTGTAACTATTCACCCATTTGTAGCTCAGCCAGAAAAGTATTAGTATTTCTTGCACCACGTCTTTTAGTATGTGGCACATCAAATAGAGTTATGGGTTGTCCTGACCTGATTGATTTCATATAAAGGTCTTTTTTGGCAACGGTGGGGACCTAGTCACTCTCTGAGGTAAATCTTGCAGAGCAGAAAGTTGAGGTTTTGGGGTAGATTCCAAGAGTCAGTTCTGATCTTATTGTTGGGGAATGTGGAAACCTAATGCTTTCCTTTCCTTAATGTGAACAATGAAGGATCTTTTCTCCCCCTGAGCTAATTAAGTATTTTCTAAAAGAGTCTGAACTTTTAATAATAGGAATGTAACTTTTAACTTTTTACTTTACACAGATCTGTACTTAAACATGGCCAGAGAACCGTCCCTGCTTTAAAATCTCCTTATTTGTACATGTTATAGTTCAAAGGCAAGATCTTACCATTTATGTGGAGAGAAAATAAATGAGATTTCTTTCTATCTGTCTTCCATATGGTTAGGGGTAGGATTGTATCTCGTATCTACTTTGAGTTAAAACAGACGGTGGATTCAATGAGTTGCTGTAACAAAGCCTTGATCTCATCTCAGAATCAACCCTGCGGACTCTCTCAGAGAATCTGATATCAGCTGTCCAGGCTGATCAGTCTTCATCTCAATGGGCAGTTTGATTGCTTCTTTTTTAAATTAATTTTTAAAATCGAAGTAGAGTCGGTTTACAATGCTGTGTTAGTTTCAGGTGCACAGCACAGTGATTCAGTTAAACATATACACAGATATATTCTTTTCCAGACTCTTTTCCATTATAGGTTATTACAACATATTGAATCTAGTTCCCTGATTGTGTCTTTTCAATGAAACAAACATGGTTACTTCTTAATCCCAGACCCCAGTCAGAGAAGCAGTGTAGGTGAGACACCAAAATAGTGATTTCTTCATGGCCAATTAGCACTGAAAATGAACGTGTGTGTGTTCCTTCAGTACACAAGAAACATCTGTGAAAAGCTGTGGCAGATGGCACGTGAGGGACAGTTGTAGTGCTTGGCTTGAGTTTCCCTCAGCCCTGCATGGAGCTGCCCACTGGGTACAAATACACCAGTGTTTGCTGGTACATTACACTCTACCCCAGTAAGAAGGGCAGCGTAGACTGACCACCGGATAATGCAGCCTATCCAGGGAGTATCTGTATATAGCCCAGCATTTGAGTAAGAGCATGGTCACCTATCTCAAGGAATCAAAAGATTGGGGAAATGCCAAAGGACCATCAGGCCAAATGAATATGACTAAGATCTTCATTCGAACTTGATTGAGTCCAGGGCCATTCCACTCTGGAGAGAGCCATCCAGGTACAACTTAGCTTTGACTAAACACACAAAGAGTTGCCCCCCACCACAGATGATACACTAGGAATAATTTGCCCTTTGAGCCCTCCTTGTATATTTAGAGACTTTGTAGAGAACTCAGGCTGGAGGTTATCTTTTCTTGTTCACTTTTTTCCTCTCATTTAATTTATTTTGACAGTTGACAGAATTTTATTATTTTTTAAAATATTTAATTGTGGTGAAGTGCACGTAACACAAAATTTTGCCATCTT
This sequence comes from Camelus dromedarius, assembly GCF_036321535.1. Classification (NCBI taxonomy): domain Eukaryota; kingdom Metazoa; phylum Chordata; class Mammalia; order Artiodactyla; family Camelidae; genus Camelus; species Camelus dromedarius. Next base: position 12,029,796 of record NC_087461.1, read on the forward strand.
AACCATCTTCAAGTGTACAGTTCAATAGTGTTAAGTATATTTACAGTGTTAGACAGCTAATCGCCGAGATGTTTTCATCTTGTAAAACTGAAATGCTCTACCCTTTAAACAACAACTCTCCAACCCTCCCTCCCTCCCCAGTTCCTGGCAACCACCATTCTCCTCTCCGTCTCTGTGAACTGACTACTCTAAGCACCTCACAGAAGTGGAGTCATACAGTATTTGTCTTTTTGTGCCTGGCTTTTTATTTCACTGAGCATAATGTCCTGAGTGTTCATCTGTCTTGTAGCGTGTGTTGGAATTTCCTTCTTTTGGAGGCTGAATGATGTTCCATTGTGTGTGTAGACCACATCTTGTTTGTCTATTTTTCTGCCAGTGAGCATTCAGGTTCTGTTCACTTTTAATCAATAAAATACACCCACACTGCCATTATCCTTGTGACTGTGTCTCAACCAAATCGTTTTAGAATCTCAAGAGGTTTCCTTAGTTAGACATTTATTGTCAGTAACAGTGAGCTGGCTTAGTAAGTGTTCAGGCACATAACAGTAGTCCAAACAATGGCTTTAGAAATAAGTTACCGCAATTGTTCACTGGTCTGGAGACCTCAAATCTTCCCCATGTCAAGTTCAGGCAGCCACAGGAGCCACAAGGAAGTCGAAGGATGAAGGTGGCAGCCATTTGGTGAGAGATGTTTACTTTCTTAAATTGACTTCCCTCTACCCGGCATCCAGGAAGGTGTGTTTTCCATGTTTTCAGACCTCCAAGCCCGAGGTGTGGTTTATTTGAGGTTTATTTCCTCAAAGACACAGGACGTGATCTTTCTCACCAGACGTTCTCGGAGGCTCCAGTAGGTAAATGCTCTAAGGTCCGGAAAATGGGAGGAAGGGACCACTGAGATTATTTCACATCCTCTGCCCTGGGGTACTTTCCTTACTCAATACTTTCCTCACATTTCTCAGGGGAAGAAAGATGTGGAAACTTGGTACATTTATTTTTTACAGACGTGCCAGCTTTGACCACTAGGCACTGAGTGAGTGGGAGATTAATGATCAGGGTGATGCCATGGAAAAAGCCATAAGTCGTTACATCATAATTTTTGTTTTTGAAATATTTTGTTTTCATAGCTGGAGGTTATTCTATTAGCATGGGGGGAAGGAGAATGAAAAAAATTGTAGTAGAATAAAAAAGAGAGTACTAATTTTTAAAAAACCAAAATACAGAGTACACACAGACACAAAGATACTCAAATTCCACGTCAGTTTTGTGAAGAGACGCTGAATTTCCTGAATTCAGATGGGACGGGATCCCTCTGTGTATGCCGTTTGCATATCCTTACCTTAAGAACGTTACTATATGACTAAGAGCTAATTACTCACCCAGTGAACGTAGGGTACGATTCTTCCTATCCCAGAAGGATTACCAGTAAACTTACTTCCCGAAGAGAAGTGACTAGTTCACTTCAGCATTGACATAACATACTCGAGGTATTTGAGAGCTATATAATAAAAGTAAAATTTTAATGGTAAAAATTTAATGAAGATAAATTACAAATGAAATTAAAAGCACTGGCATAATCCTAATAATTAAGTATTTAAGAAACGAAAACTCTAATTCCATTAAAATTTCTTTGACTTCTAGGCAACTTTGGGGGAATATAACTGCTATAAAACCTGATGTATAAGCAGCTAGAAATGTGTAGGTGCATTTGCATGGCTGTTGCTTGTGGATGGCAGTGGCTTTAGAACAGTGGAGCAAATGGGCATATTTATTGGCCTTGACTATATGCTCGCAGCAAGTATCTCTTTTCTTTTTATTCTGTATTTATAAAAGTATAAATACTCTTAGTTATATGAGTATATATTTATTTACATAAGTATATAAGTATTTCTGTGTACTTATATAACTATATCTTATTTATATGAGTGTATATATATATGCATCTTATTTATATAAGGATATAAGAGATCTTTTAAAATTATCTTACATTTTTGGTAAAAATTAGCTAAGATAAGGAGAAGTTATGACTTTCTTTTTAATAAAAAATGAGTGAGATCTTGGAGAGAAAGAAGAAATATCATATTCAGGTCAGGAAAGCCATCTCTTGGTTGTTCCAAAGGACTTTTGTAGATACTGGAAACTAGAAATCCAAGTGAAGGATAGAATCTCTTATCTCAAAAATAAGGAGGCCACATCCTCACACCCATTCCTTGAGCAGTGAATTCAGTGAAAAGCAATGACTCTGGGAGAAACATGGGGCCCCAGCGAAGAGGAGATGATGCTCTGAGTGAGTCCCAGCTCCCCCAGTGTAGACCGAAGCACACAGAGTGAGCCGGGCACTAATGTTTCTCCAGGGGGTTACATTCATGATCAATAGATGCATATTCACTTAGTGACTTTGTGAAGAATGTGTAACCTTGGACATTTGGAAGGAAAAGAAAAATGACCTCTGGAATCAGCCACTGTGTAATAAAGAAAACACCCACCTAGCCTGGGGCTCCCCTACCATCTGTGTGTATTCTGGCAGGACATTTTGATGAGAGGTTGGAGAATGAGCAAAGCAAAGTATTTGTTGAGCATGGACTGTGTGCCAGGCACAGAAGTGGTTTTTCATTTACTCCTCACTGAAACTTCGGATAAGCTACCTTGGTGGTATTCCCATTTTGCGGAAGAGAAGACTGAGGCTCAGCCAGGCTAAGTTATTTGGTGGATAATATCTATGTCTAGGTTAGTCTGCTTCCAAGCCATTTCCCTTTCTCAAACACCCTCCCGCGCCTGGCCAGCTGGCTGTACCAGATGCAGTGGTCATGGCCCCTTCCTCCCATCACCCGAGGCTGTGCTACCTCTCTGCTCAGGGTCCTGCAGTTGTAAACGTCAGAGGGCGCATGCTGATGTCTGAAAGCCAGTAAGGGAAAATGAGTCGCTCACTGGATGCATTGAACTTCTTTTGATTAGGAGAGCTTCACGGAGGAATAAAGTACCAAATGATTTTGCTTCTTAAAAAGAATTGAATCTCTCTCCTGAGTAGAGCCTGTTGGCAAGTTCACATGCGATCATGGTCAGCAGCAAAGAAATTTAAGAAATAATGAAAAGCTTGTGGGTTGGAATGCCTTCAGCCCCCAGAGCTGAAGAGCGGGCCTTTGGGGGAACTGCTGTGGAAAGGAGGTAGAATCTGAGTGTGGAAAGAATTCTGATCGTGGAAGAAAAGACAGGTAACAGAAAATGGGAAGATTAGAAGCAGGCGTGATGGGTAGGCGTGATGGGTTCCCAGGGTTACACCCTGGGTAACGGGGTGTAGATCACTTTTGTTTCACCCGCCCCCCAAATATTTTTTTTCATTTTAAAGAAATAGAAGACATTTTTAAGTTAACTCATTATCTTTTGGCTTTAGTCCTAGAAGCCTGAGAGGTTGAATGTAATTTTATATGCTGCAGATGCTTCCTGGTTTTAAAAAACGATGACCTGGCTTCTAAACTAATGATGACATCAACTCAGAAAGACAATCTTCCACATCATGTTAATTCCAGTAGCAGCCGTGGGGTAGTCCTTACGAATTGAGGAGGAAGGGGAGGCAGTCTGATTTAGATCGGGAACAAACCGAAGCTAAGTTATTCATAGTGTGACTTCTGCTGGATGTAAAGATAATTTTTCATTGCGCTCGACTTCTGAGACAGTACTGCAGATAAACCTCTCTTGCCTGTTTGCGGTTTTAAAAAGGTCTTTGTGTGGATGACATACTTTTGATGTGTGTTTCATGATCAGTTCAGATTACCCAAGATGACTGTAACACACCAGTAATTAAGGAAAACTCTCCTTCAGAGAAGAATCAAGGAATCTCTGCTTTTGTTATTTAATTTTTGACATCTCTGGAGGGACACAGTCAACTCTTTTTGCCCATTAGGAGCTGACCTTGAAATAGGATCTGTATTTCCTCAGTAGAGTGTTAGTGAGTCTCAGTTTTGGCCCTATTAGAATGAGATTAAGTGTTAGACCCAAAAGAAACCTGGTAAAACAGATGAATTCCCCAATCCTGCCCTCCTACATTCATTGGAGCTAGCTGACAGTAGATACGAGATTTTTATGGTTGATCAGAACTAATGGGCCATGTATTTCAACTGTTACTTTTTGGAAGGGTAACTACGTGGCTTGTAAATAGATTTTTGGAGTCTAACCCTTCATAAATTTCTATCTGGCTTCCTTTCTTCCTGTCTAAGAGTCTTCATTTTCTCCCCTGTCCTGGGCTTCATTCTCTTCTGGAGCCCGTCAGTCTCAGTAACCATGACCTTCACAGCACAGTTCAAGGTCAGCGTTCATTCACGTCTTCCTTTGGTCATTCAGCAGGTGGGTGGGTTGTGGGTGTGCTGGCGGGAGAGGACACTAACCACAGTCTGGTCCTGCTGCCCATTGTAAAGTTGGGAGTCCGTCCTGCAGGAGAGGGAGCGCCTGAGAGCCCGAGAGAATACCGGATATTCCTCAACCTTGGGTCTGGGCTTGTGAACTCATTCAAAACCATGGAGTGAGGAATCTGCCTCTGCATCGGTGATTTCATTTCTGGATCTCATTTCCTGCATCTCATCAAAATCTCCTCTCCAGAAAAACTCTTCTACATTATTGACACTAAGTCTAGCCATCTGATAAGGGCTGCTGCTGTTTCTGTCCCAGTGGTGTCTGCACTTTCAGTGATGGAGCCCAGAGTCCCTGTTCCGCTCACCACAGAGCTGGGCATCTGCAGGGTTCAGCTGGCAGGTTGGCAGGGCATTTCTGGAACAAGGTGATGGTTCCTTAGTGCCTATGAGATAACCCTCTTCTCATGACCCATCCACAAGCTACTGTCCTGCCTGTTCACAGGGCAGACTCTGCCCTTGTGGCTGATGAACAGGACAAGGGACCGTATACACTGGTGGCTGGTAACAGGATAGGGAAGAACTGGATCTTCCTACCTGGGGGGGGGGGGGGTGATGCAGCTCAAGGTCAGGAACGGACCTTCCGGACATCTTTTGGTTGAATCATTTGTCTGGCTGGGCTGTTCTTTCTCATTCCTGGGTGGTAAGATGCCTTCAGCATGATGGCTCCGTGTGTTCCTATGGAATCCTGCCTTCCCCCTTGAGCCTCAACTCGAGTGTGCTGGGGGTGGTGGTGGTAGACAGTCTCCAACAGAGCTAGACATTGGATTATTGCACCTTCATCCTAAGTCTTTTCAACTGACCAAAGAATGGCGTTATGAATGGTGAGGAGGGTGACTCACGGAGATAATCCATTAGAGATCAGGTCTATAGAACATTTACCTTCTTTCCAGAGTTCCACATGGGCCAATCATGGGCCAGTAGTAATTCTGTATCTATAGGCAATTAATTGCAAGGCATATATGTATACTTTAAGTATAAACTTAAAAGCACTGCTTTCCCTTTCTCATAAGTGGGCACTGCCCTGTCTGTTGTAGATTATGGTGGCCAGAATATAATGTTTTTTTATGCCAACCAATCAAATGCTCTATCTGCTTAAACTCTGTCCTCTGCTCTGGATTTTAAAGCCCTTGCATCTCAAAATCAGCTCTAAGGTGAGAAGGTCAGTGTCATTCTGGGAGTAAGTGGAGAGTCTCTTTCTTCTGCAGTCTTGCCTGAAAAGAGTGAGTAACTGTTCCCAGAGGCAGAGGAGCTGCCACTGAGCTTTAGCTGATGCTATGCAAGTGGGATTTATTAATTCTGTGAAGTAAGTAGAAGGCTCTCGGGGTACTTGGTAAATTATGAGAGAGGCCAGGGGGGTCAAAAAGAGAGAGATTCCATGCTAGACATCCCTGGCTAGGAGCTGAAATACCACAGAGCAAATAGTCTGAAAATTGTCAGTGACCTTCTCAACTTCATCCTAAACCCTCCTGCCTGGGGGATGCAAACCCATGGAGGGAATGTGGCTTGGCAGGGATTTGGGGGTGGGGAGAATGGTGGCTGGCCAAGTTCTTATGGGATTCTTTAGGGAGTGCTGGAGGGTGAAAACGGTGCTGAGCCCTAGAATGACCCCACATGCCTACACAGCAGCGTCGTGGGTCTTCCAGGCAGAAGAGAGATGTGTTCCAGGCAGGATGTGTTCAGACCAATGGCGAGGCCTCATCTCAGTGATGTGATTTCCTCTTTGCTTCCTGACTGCAGTTTCCCCCATGCCTTTCCTCTACCTCAAAGCTGTGGAACCAGACCTCCTTCAGAAGAAGGAATAGAAAGCTCCTCCACCCCGTGGTGTAGACATTCTAGTATTGCCCCTGCCTGATGCTCTCAAGGACAGGAGATGGGGCAACCCCAGCAGATGGTCCAGATGGAAATGTCTGTGAAATAACAATGTCACCCCAGCACCCATTTGGGGCTTATTTATGGTGAAAACCACCTTTACAATAGCTCTGTATTTTGTTTGTGAGTTACCATTTCTGTTTTTCTTTCTCTTTCAACATATACCTCATTAGATGTGTTCCATCATATATTTTCAATTTCTGTGACGTTTTGATGGGAGGGGTCTCAGAGAAGTTCCACATCCACTTCTTTTTGCCCTTCTCCTGGAAGGGTAGTTGGCAATCTTCTTAAATTTTTTTTTTTTGAAAGCTTTTTATTGGCATCATCCAATGCCCTGCTGTTTGTGAACTGTGGTTGCACCCCAGCTCCTCAAATTCCGTATTTATGATGATAAGCAGGAGCTCCACAACTTTTAATTTTGCTAAAGGGCTGTCTTCTGTTTCCCGATTGCAGTCTCTCCATTTTTCAGTGGAAGGCCAGAGGCTGTTGGTGAACTTGGAGCCTGCTTTCAACATTTTGCTTCTGCTATTTTCAAGCAATTAGCAAAGTCTGTTTAGAGTTGAATTGTTATGTGCACACATTCTATTTTAATTCGTTGTAATTAGAGGGATGCGTCTGAAACTTCAAGAACTGCCAGAATCCAACCTTCTGTTTCAAAAGGTTGAAATCTCTACTTATGAACAAGAGACTTGACTGGATATTAAGAATGGCAGCCAGCTGTAAGTCACCCACCTAGAAGGATTACAAACTCTACTCTCGTACCATGAAAAAGTCATACCAGAGAGCTATGTCTGGGGTTCTGGTGGTGGTGGTGGTTTTGCTTCTCCACGGATTATTTACCTTAATTGCAATGTTAAAAATACTAATTTGTAATTATAGCCCCATTGTAAATATGTTGTACTTCCTATAATGATGATATTTGATCACACAAACTGGCAAACAGTGACAGCTCATGTTCCTTGTCTGTGCAAATAATGTCAGTCCATCTTTTAATTTAAGAAGTAGCACCCCTGTCTTACGTGCTTGCGATTCCCAGTGAAATTCAGGAAGAGTATTTGTATAAGGAGGTATTTTTCTCCCAGTAAAACTTACTCATTTTCATATTAATTTTTCAGCCCCCAAAATATGTTTCTGGAGATGAAAAGGCCAGAAGCGGGGAATTGAGGCCAGAGGCCAGCACTGAGCTCTCTGGGGGCAGGAAGGGTGGTGGAGCCCATTCCCCAGGGCTCCCACACTCACGGCGGCAAAGAACCAAGGAGTTAGCCTGGGGTCAGGAGAACTTGCAGCTCTCAGGACAGCGAGTCTCACGGCTCGGCCCAGGCCCCCAGCCGGGGATGGGGGTGCCTGCATCTGCCGCCATGACTTTCATTTGTTTATGAATTGCAGCTGCACGTCAAAGGCCTTCTGTCCCTGCACCAAGCCTGCCAGGATGGGCACAGCCAGACCTCGTCCTTCAGCAGCAAAACACTTTAGCAACTCTGTTCCTGTGTGCCTGCCTCAAGCTCCTTCTCCTTAATAATCACACCACTGCCTGATTAGTTTTTAGAGCTTTACAGTTAGCAGGGTTTCTGTCTGACCTACATCACCTGTGCTCCTCGGTGACCTTGCGATGTCGGCGGGACAGCTGTTGCCATTTTGCAAAGACTCAATGATTTAATGTGCCCCCTGTGCAGCCTATTGTCGGGTCAAGTAATGTGTCCAAAGTGAAACAGTTAATGAGTGCAGAACGGAGGTCTTGAACCCGGGACCTTCTGACTTCAGGTTTTTCTGACCTGCGCATGGTGCTTTGGGTATGGAGGACTTGCAGCTCTGACCCCACGTGCTAAGCCTTCCTTGGCAATGGCTTTGATGGGACCATGACTGATGGGAGGCATGCTGTGTCTAGAGCAACCCAAAGCTAAGATTTGCCATAGAGGTCAAATCTAACTCTTTGTTTTACACATAAGGAAAGTGGGGACCAGGCAAATGTCTAAGTTATGTTGAGTGGGGGTCTCCTGCTCTCAGCCCAGTGCTCTCTGGACCACTGAGCCTTACTTTCCCTCATAGAGTGCACAGGACCCCCCGAATCCCCCGCCAGCCACTAGGGGAGCTTCCAGAATAAAAGTTGTGTGAAAGGCTGGCCACACCCCCTTGATTACAGGTCAGGGAAGATGAGACACTTCAGAAGCGACCTCCAGCTGGTCTGGGCGCTGGCGCCTGGGCTGGTGGGAATCATTCCCACTTCTGAGGTTTGGGAATCTAAGAGATGAGACTCTGTGTCTGTTTTCTGTGGGAGGAAAAGGGGAATCAGAAATGCATTCCCAGCTGGCCTCAACAAATGACCCCATCTCCTATCCTACATCCCCCTCCTCTGAAAATCCTTGCCTTTAGTCAGATCTTGAGCCTGAGAAGCCTGTTCCCAAAGCAAAGTGCAGTCGGATCACGGCCGAGGCGGCTGTTGACTGGTACCCGCGGCCCTGGCACGAAGCTGAGCTCTTCTGCAGAGGCTTAGCGGCCAGGCCCCGCTAACGCAAGGATGGAATGTGCTGCACAGCCTTCGTGTGGTGAAGAAGAAACAGAAACCTTTGGTTTGGAAGTTCTTACTTACTTGGTGGGTTTGGATTATTTTTGTTTCACTGGAGTTCAGTGTTCCAGGGCAGGAGAGTTTGGGTGAAAATGGAAGAGAAGCCCCACCAGACAGAAATTCCTTGTCAGATGGGAGATTTTCCTCCCTTTCAAGGTGTGAGATGAGCCAAGGAGTACAGAAGCGCGGGGGAGTCTGGTGATGGATTGGGATGCTCTTGGCAGAGCACGAACCAGTGATTGGCTGGAGAAGCCGCTCGCGAGCCAGCCGGGGTGTCACCACAGCTGCCTGAGACCCATGTCTGAACTTCGCAGACCCAGCGAGGTCGTTTATGGTCAAGGGGGCAGCTTCACATCAAGCAGGCTGCAGGAAGCCAATGCCTCTTCCAGCTTTTCATCCATTCCTTCTGGAAGGGAAATCTGAGCCCTGGAGATACCCTGCCTTGTTGGTGGTTACATTCGTGTCTGCGTGGAGGGAGGGAGGGAGCTGGGGGGACAAAGAAGAAACAGTCAAGTAAGGGAAATATCTAGTGTATCCAGTGGCGTTAAGTGCTGTGGAAGAAAAACCAGCAAAGTTCTCCAGGAGCTAGTCACACTGATGGCCGTAGGCTGCACCTCGTTGGGGAATATCTGTCACCCTCGTGGAGGTGACCTGGATTCACTTTCCAAACATTCCAGATCACCTGGCAGGCTTATTTCCAAGTCAGCTCACTTCTGTTCCCCTCTTTGCTGTGTGAGAATGTGGAGGCTCAGGAAGGAACTCGGGTATCTGTGCGGAGACACCTGCCCATCTTATAAACAGCTCCTAGAAACATTTGTCCCATGGTCACCTTTCACTTCCATGAGACTTAGCTTTTCCAGATCTGTCATTGATCTGTTGCATCACTTAAGTCTCATACCCTAGGAGGTGGGAGGAGTGGAGACTGAAACACAAAACTGAAGATGAATGACAAGAGATCGTGTTCAGGTTTCACAGCCACTGCGGGAAGTGGCCAGAAACCAAGGCGGTGCAGCGACAGGGGAACAGGCTGCATGTCCCCCCTGCATAGGGCAGGTTTGTGTCCTTACTTCCCCATCTGTTTTTGCAGATAGTAGTCATAGAGATCATTGTGGGACCTTACAAACCTATTACTCTGAAGACCATCACTCCATTGTGTGCATCAGTACTCTAAGTTTGTTTGTTTGTTTTCCTTAAATCAGACACCTTTCCACCATTTGACTCATGAGCACACAAGCACAGAGGGGTGCAGACACTTCCCTTGGCCACGTACCAAACAGAAGCAGTGGTTACAGCCTTTTATTAAGCTGGGTGTTGAGTTATTGTATGCTAGGTGCTGGGTTTAGCCTTTTTCGTAAATTACCTTATTCCATGCCACAAACTATAATTTAAGCCTTATTGCTACTATTTCTACTCTCTTATGGATGAGGAAATTATACACGACCAAGGAAGGCAGCATTTCCAAGGTACATGGCCCAAGGCAACAAGCTCAAAGTCTCTCAGAAATCAAGTGTTGAAATTGAGGTTCAAGCCCAGTTTTCTTTCCAAAAGTTGTATTCCCAATCACTGTCCTCAATTCACTACAGAATTACTTAGTATTGTTAGTTAATTAGAAATTCTTAAGATTTCTTAGGATTCTTAGTTAATTAGAAATTCTTAAGATGTCTGTCTTGAACTCTCTTTGTTTCATGTTGCAGCCTTTTTGTGTGTGTATTTTTTTATCCTTCAGGGTCCTCAGACTTTATCCTGAGGACTTTTTAAGATTTTGGTTTACCCTTGAACAGCACAGTTTTGAACTACATGGGTCTATTTATATGTGGATTTTTTTCAATAAATATATTGGAAAAATTTTAAAAGATTTGCAACAGTTTGAAAAAATTCACAGATGAACTACATAGCCTAGAAATCTCAAAAAAATTAAGAAAAAGTTATGTCGTGAATGCATAAATTATATATAGATGTACATATAACATACAAAGTATGTGTTAATTGACTGTGTTATCAGTAAGGCTGCCAGTCAACAGCAGGCTATTAGTAGTTAGATTTTGGGGGCATTAAAAGTTATACACAGATTTTTCAACCACATAGTGGAGTGGGTGGTGGTGGTGCTGTAACTCTAACCCCCCAAGTTGTTCAAGGGTCCATTGCATGGTTGGGTCCATTGCATGGTTAGGTCAATTATAAAGCTTAGCATGACTTACAAAGTCTCAAATGTCTACCTAATTTTATTCCATCTTTAATATTTTAAACCCTTTTAGAAAAGGAATTATATGACAGTTGGGTTTCTCAGCTGAGTTAACTTTTTTTTTTTTTTACCTCAAATAACTTGAAATTGCTTTGGTCTCCAAGTTACTGATAGAACTCTGTGTCTTTAGGATAGAATTATTTCCAAGACTATTTCCCCAACATTTGCTTTTGTTAGGTTCTTTAGCTGTATGTCACAGTGGCTACTAATTTTAAATCAACTGTCTTTCCCTTCTGTCGTTGGTAATAGCTATGCAAGCGGTCGGTCCATTGTGGCTTTTTCAAGACTGGTTGCATACAGCCAAGGTGAGTTTGTGCAAGGGACTCTGTGAGTTAGATTGAGAAGGTTAAAGACTGGCTCAAAGCATTCAGTGTGGAGTGTGTTCTGTTTCCTCCCAAGTTTCAGAAGTCAGCTGTTTCCTTCCATCACACCAGTGACTATTAATGTACTTGCTAAGTTCAAGGCTCCCCCTTGTGGTGCAGTTGAACTCATCAACATGAGAAAACAAAATGGCAAGATTACAAGTGATAAGGAGGCAGTGCATTTAGATATAATCCTATTGCTCTCCTCGTTTTTAAGGTTCTCAAATGAATAAGACGTTTCTTTCTCTTTTGATTTTAAATTCTTCTGCAGCTACTTACATCATACTCAATGATACATTTTTGGGAGGTAGACATGAATCAGAAAAGCAAGCCCAAATAATTTGATGCCAAGTCCCAGGTGACTTTAGAAATAATTTCTTATTTTTTTATTACAAAAGTAATAAGTATATATTCTAGAAATATTAGAATGAGCAGAGAAAGGGTAAAAGTATCATTTACAAAGTCACAACCCACATGGATTAACATTTTGTTGTCTATCCATTTTTTTCTAGGCATCTAGACTCAAAAGAAAACCAAACGTGCACTTTTTTCTAACGTGATTATATATGTGAACTTCATTCTGTGTTATTACACCTTCCTCCTTGTTAGTGTTGCTTGATTTGGTTGGTTCCATTGTGTTGCACGTGCCGCAGTATACAAACACAACACCACATAGGGCCTTCTTGTGGGTCATTGCAGGTTATTTCCTTAGAGTCAATTGCACAAAATAGAATGGCTGAATCAAAGGGGTGTGCAAAATTTTAAGACATTTGATATTTATTGCCTCATTATTAAAGTAAAGCATCTTTTTGATAATGTAATTTTTTTTAAAAAAAAGCTTCAAGTTTTTAGCATTTGTATTCTTAGCCTGTGCCAGGAATTGTGTATCTCAATTAATCCTCACAACAATCATGCGAAGTAAATACTGTTAATATCCTCCCTTACAGATAAGGAAAGTCAGGCTTAAGGAAATTAAATAGCTATTGTGTGACTTATTTCAAAAGCAGGAAGACAGTAGTAGGCTTTCAGAAACTAGGTAAAAAGGCACTTGGCGTCCCTTGAATTTTGAACTAAGTGGGAACTAATATTAGTAATTCTCCATCTGTAAAATAAAGAAAAGAATGTTGACAGTAAAAGGGGAGAAAGAGGACCTGTGCTTCCATAAACTTAGAAACATCAAGGAGACATCTCAGTTAAGCCTCTGGCATTTAAACCTTCATGTTAAAAGATACACTACACAATTCAATGATTATTGTATAATTACAAACTCTAGGAAACTCCTCATATAGACGTGTTTTCACCAGCTTTTATAACTTGTTTCCCCGGATGCATATTCTTTAACCACAGTTAGTCTTCAAACTGGTTAAACTGCTCCCAAGTCATCAAAAGTTGACTCAGGCTAAAGTGTTATCAGAAAATCTCCAATTTCTGAACAAAACCAGAACTTTTTGTGACTTTTTAAAAAAAATTTGGTGATCTCCAACATTTCTTATGGTTTCTCTCTCGTAGTTACTCACTAGAAACCTACATTTTACTTCTTCCACCTTCACGAATACTCTTCTTTGTATGTTTTCATGTAACTCTATTATAGAAAACTCAGAAAGAGACACAGCAAAAGAAAGAAGATAAATGTCACTCACCACTCACTGTTACAAACGCTGTATGTTTATTGTTTATTTACAGTTCTCTCTGGCACCTCTGGGCATTAGGCATTTCCCCAGTATTTGCTATTCCCGATCAGGTCTTCTGGGGGCTTATCAGCATTGTCTTTATTCTTAGGGGAGAAACACCCTTTTCCTTCCAGCCACGCTTAGCCTTTCAAAGAGATCCCAAGTACCACTCAGAATAACAGCAACATCTGTAATTTCCCTACCATTTTCCTCTTAGGAGAGGCATTGGATTTATCAGGAGTCTTTGAGGTAATCAAAGCATCCTTCTGTTTAATTTTTACAGCACTATTATTTTGGCTGTTCCAGCTGTTTCCTTGTGAGCTGTTGTGTTTCCACTTATATTTCCCTTAATCTTGATGCAACCTCCTTATAGTGATAAAGTACTTGATTATCATTGTAATTCTCTGAAGTGAGTCGCACACACTCAGCTCTTTTCCCACCCAGTCTTTTTTTTTTTTTTTTTTTTTGAGCAATTTTCTAGTTTATAGTCAAATCCATAAATCAGGCTTCTGAGTCCTACACACCTGATTTAACGGGAGTATGTGAGGAGCCTGATAAAATCAACTTTTCTTTCTCTGCTTTCTTAGCATTGGGCTCAGAACCTTTAGGGCTCAAAGCATTTCCCATGCAGATGGAGCCTGGTGAGAAGTGAGTCTCCTGTGAGTTTCATTTTGTAATTCTGAGAAAATGTACATCATCGTAGAGACTAACACTCCTGTGGCCTCGAGCTGGGAGTCGCTTCTCTGCAGGAGACGTTGCATCTTCTGAGATGGGCTCCTGTCTATGCAGCACCCTTGGGTCCTCCCTCCTCTGACCCAAGGACACTCTTCCAGATTCCTCATTGCCTTGAACTCAGTCAGCGGAGGCAAGAAAGACACAATCATGGTTGCATTTGCTCCAAGAGGGAAGCCTTTGACCATTTATGTGTTTATCTTGCCCCTTCTTCCTTGAATTTCAACTGATTCTCACCTAAAGCAACTGCCTTGGGGACTTTCCTTGTCCCCTCTTGTCCAGGTTTTCTCTTCTTGTTGCAGGTTACTCTCCTGAGGGTCGCCCTGCAGAGAGAGGTTGGGGTCTCTGCCCCTCCTGCCGGCCTTGTCATCAGGATCCTGGTCTTTTCCAGCCCCTGCTGTTCTCCATCATCTCTGTGCAGGGCTGCATCCCACCTGGTCCTCTGCCTCCATTCTGTTTTATTCCCCATCTCCTTGCAATGGAAACTCTGATCTTCCGTACCCGTTCCCCCCTCGTCTGTCCACGGCAGCTCTTCAGATCTATCATCCTGTTTGTATCCTGTACTTTTATTTATCACGCACCCACGGGGCATTATTATTTGTGGTCTGCGTTGGAACAGCTCTTCCCTAGTCGATGAAGCCTGTAAGCTTGGGAGAGAAGAATCAGAGGCCCTAAGGCAACCCCCACCCCACTTTCGAGCGAGAATGTGTTCATCTCAAAAAAGGCATTTAGGAGGTCAGTCTAGCTAATCATTCTTCTAATGGTGTCACTCCCCTTGTCTCTGAAAAGTCCCTTCGAGGGCTCTTCCTTCTTTTTTTTTAACCCCTAAGTGCACTCTGGGTAGAACATTTTAGTACCTTCTTGTCTGGAGAGCTCTCTTTTAGCCTTGGGGCTGTTGGAGACAGCCCTCTGTATTTGAGAGTTCTTTTTCTTGTGGAGATTTGTGCTGCTATGTGTGAGACTAGATTCTAAATTTTATAAACGTTATTCAGAAATGATAGAAATACACAGGTAGTACATATCTGTGTCTAAGTCTATAATGGTCTGAATCATGGGTGTTGTGTCATTCAGTGATGGTGTGTTTAGAGGCTCTGTGGGTGCTGGTTATCCATCTGTATATATCTGCTCTCTGTATGCGTGCACAGTGAGTTATGAAGTGAACCACCAAGCCATGACTCCTCATTGACTGATTTTGTTTTCCTCTTTCTTTTTAATTCTGGGAAAATATACGTAACATAAAATTTAGCGCCTTAACCATTTTTAAGTGTACAGTTCAGTAGTGTTAAGTATGTTCACACTGGTTCTGCACCCCTCTCCAGAACGCTTTTCATTCTGTGAAATTGAAATTTGCCAAGTTGAAATTGTATGCATTCGGGAGAGGGTATAGCTCAGTGGCAGAGTGCATGCTTACCATGCAAGAGGTCCTGGGTTCATTCCCCAGTACCTCCATTAAGGGAAAAAAAAACAACAACAGACTCCTGAAATTATATGCATTAAACAACAACTCCCCATTCCCTGTCCCCTGTCCCCTGGTGATCACCATCCTACTTTCTATCTCTCTGAACTGACTCTTCTAGGCACCTCACAGAAGTGGCCGCTTACAGTATTTGTCTCTTTGTGACTGGCTTATGTCACTTTGTGTAATATTCCCAAGGGTGATCCGTGCTGTAGCACGTGACAGAATTCCTTTTTCAGGCTGAATATCTTTCATTTTTTGTATATATCGCATTTTGTTTATCCAGTTGTCGGCTGATGGATCCTTGGGTTGCTTCCACCTTTTGGCGATTGTGGATTAATGCCACTATGAATGGGGTGGTGCAAATATCTCTTTGAGACCCTACTTTACCTTCTCACTGGCTGATTTTTGGATGCAAAGTAAAGCATTCTTCTCACATGAGGATTATGCAGTTGTCATTATTTAAAACACTAAAATATCTTTCCACCATGGGTTTTTTTTTTTTAATTAAGTTGTCCAAAAATGAGTCAGTGGCTCAACCTGAACTGAAATATTTAAATACTGATGTAGTAAACATAGTAAAAGGAAGGTGTTCTCCAGAGTCAGCCGGGTTCAGATGTCAGAATTTGTTCCCTGATCTTCTGTCCCTGTATTCACATTCATGAAAAAGGCTTTTCATCCTGCGTGACGGACCACTGTACTTGGAATCCTGTCTTCATGGAGCAGCCGGTGGTGGCCAGTGTCCCGGCGGCCAGTGCCAATCAAGATGGCAGCTGGGGCTCACCACCAGACTGTGTTCTGACCAAGGGAGGCATTTCACTCTGTCTCTGGTCACTAACCCTGCAGCTGTGGGGCAACCTCAGGGACAAGAGGCCAGGATGACATGGTCTCAAATGACAAGGTGAATTTAGAAGAGCCTGTGGCAAGATATTTGGGGGCAAACTCATTGCCAGTCAGGGCTTGTGTTCACCATGTCTCTAAATCCTAAGGACGGACCTGCCACCTTTCTTTGAGGGCGGGGAGGCGTTAACTGTGCTACGTTCTCATCCTGAACCAAGAGATGATCCCTTGGGGTCAACTCTTCTTTTTCTGTGCCTGTTTTCACCCACTTTCTGTTTCTCTCTTTTTCTCCTGGCACACAGGCTTTGCAGTGCATGCTGATCTCTCTTCAGGCAGAACTTGACATTCAAAGGTACTTGATGAAAATTGACTCGTCTCAGCGAGTTAGTACTTTACCTTTTCTTCTCTGCATTGAGTCACACCTCGCCGCGTGTCTTTTTATTGGGCTGCGTGTGGCATTCTAATCAGTGTCAGCCTGTCCCTTTCCCTGTCTACCCCAAGCCCTGGTTTAAAGCTCTCAGAGCCAAACGCTTGCAGCATTCTGAAATGTGTGCTTTTTTTTTTTTTCTGTGAGACCTAATACTAAAAATGAGCACTAATAGCATGCTTGTTTTGAAACATTTCATTTACTTTCCCCAGATTGAGTTGTGGGATCAGCAGTAATGCGGCAACGATGGAGAGATCGCTGTGCGCTCCTCTGAGAATGGGGCTCCATCCCCGCCAGCTTACTCCAGGCAGAGTGGTGGTGGAAGTAAAACCGACCTGTCATTCTGACCATCTCAGAGCTCTGGGACTCCCCCTTCACTTGGCTCCAAAACATCCAGTGTGGGGCCCAGATGATTTCACTGACATATGTCTTCATCATAAAAATGATAAGAATGGACACATTCAGATAGAGCTTGCTAGGCACCAGGCATTGTCCTAAATGTTTTATAAGCATTTACCTCTCACAGCAACCCCATGCAGTAGGCGTCCTATGGTCTCCATTTTATAAATGAGGAAACTGAGGCACACAGAAGTTAAGTAACTTGCCCAAGGCCATATAGCTAGTAAGTTACAGACTTGGGACTCCAGGCAGTCAGGCCCCAGAGTCAGTTTCAACATATGGTCTATTTCCTCAGAACCCTCAATGTCCTCTGTTTCACAATAGGTCAGTTTAGAATGTTAAAACTGGAAGGGAGTGGGGACAGTTTCCAATGCTTGGGTACCTGACTTAGTACTGAAGACCTGTGCAAACTGGCCCTTTGGCACATGGCCACTCACATCTTTTCTGTCCCCCAAATGTGGCCTATTTCTTTATGGTCTCCCGCACTTGCCCAGATGAGAACCATTTGGTCTTTACTGTGAGGCTTGAAACATACTGTGCTTTGGAAGATTCCACCCATCTGGCTTTTGTGCCTGTGTGACTTCCTGTCCATTCGGTCAGTCTTCAGTGACCTCTTCGCCTTCCTTTTCTTAATAATCAGGCCCTTTGATCCTTTTTAGGGTCACAAGCTCAAATTAGAAAGTTCCTTCCCAAACAAATAGACAGAAGTAAAAGCTGGGTGACACATACTGCAGAGACTTGTCCATCCCTCCACCAGCTCAGTGCCGATGGGGTGTTTACCATTCATTTTTTCCACGAGTTCTAAATCGTTTTCACATTTCTAGAATTCATGCAAAATAGAGACGTCTCTCTGATCTCCTGGCACGCATGTTGTTCACCAAATACAAATGCAGGAAAGGAAACAAACACCCTGGCGCTCTCTTCCATGCAAGTCGAGCCACTGCAGTTAACCTCTCCTTTCTACCTTCAGAACAGAGATATGGCATGAGGATGAGGGATTTTCTAGGGAGTGTCTCATTCTTTTTTTCCTAAAGCTTGATACAAATAAATTCTCAATACTGATTTTTGCCTTTTTTTTTTTTGACATATCAGCAAACAATGGGATATTTGAGAATTTTTCCAAGAACTTCTTTTTTTCCCCCTAAGCATTTAAACACAGTGACAGTGGTGTTTTGGAGGGGGGAAGAGTGGGATGAAAGTTATGATTGGAAACTGAAGGTGTTCTCCCATCTCTACTAAGAGAGTAACTCCCAGGGCCTCAGAGTGTCCGAATCTCTATTTTGAAGTTGGAAAGAATCGACTTCAGGCAAGGTGGGCACTGTAAGAGGTTGGTTGTATCCTCACCTCTTACATAGGACCCCACAGGCCATGGGGTCTCCCGGGTACAGGGAGCCAAGCCATCTAGAAGCATCCTGAAAGGACTGGGGTTCATAAGGGCAGGCAGCTCAACACCTTCCAACATTTATAGTTGACAAATTTCTGTGCATTTTTAAAAATTACTCCTCACCACAATTACATCAAGGAGATACTCTGGCTCTCTTATAAAAGTGAGAACTAAGGTTCAAAGAGCTTTCTTGTGGGATGGTGCTCCCAGCACATGGCAGGATTGGCATCGGCATCCTGCAAGAACAGTGTGATAAAAAGAGTGAAGTCCTCTTGTTCGCAATCGTGTTTTCCTTCCATCTCTCCAAAGCCTGGTGGTCGTTCCTCTAGACAGAACTAGAGAGGAAAAGAACCTTCAGCCTGGAAAGCACATCAGAATTTTCACAAGGTGTTTTTTTCATCTGAAAGTCATTCCAGGGAAATTGGGAGGGCAGCCAGGAGTGGTGATGGGCTGTGTGTGTTTAGAAATGACAGTTTGAGCATAACAGCAGAATCTACTCCCTAGAGGTCTGGAGAGGGTCTGGCCACTGGCACTGAAGGCTTGGTGCCCTCGGGCCCCACAGTGTCCCCTCTGCTCCAGCTCTCTGTGTCTTTCCTGTGGGATGGGCAAGGACATATTCAGATCTCCCAGGATAGGCTGAGGGAGGGGCCTCTGCTATCAGGAAAGGCCTCTTTGGTTTCACAACAATGTAGTTAAGCTATAGGGCACCACCCCTGGGCCTGGGGCCCCACATCCTCTCCAAACCAAAGTCTAGGCTGCAGGAGTGAGCTCAATAATGGCTTTTGTAAGGATGCCTTCTAAGGTGAGTATTTAGCTCTATGGGTCATGCTGGTTGTATTTTACTTGAGATTCTAAACCCAGCAAACAGTTCCCATTCCTTTCATCACTGTAAGAATAACAAACCTCACACAGACACCTTTTTTATTCTAGAGCGTTCTAAGTGCATCCCAGGCTCTCTGAATTGCAAAGGCCTCTCCCAGTGAGGGTCTGGGTCTGGGAGGGTCTGGGAGCCAAAGCCTGAAACTTTGTTATAATTCATATCTTCTTGCTTCAAAAGTTTACCAAAAAGGGGGGGAGGGGGACTTATTCAAGGCAGCTTGCAATAGAGACATCTACCTTCAGGTGGATAAACTAAAAATCAAAAAGCAAATTTTGAGGAAACAAATTTACAGGTATAACTGTGATTCACTTGAACATTAAATTTAGCTTCAGCTTTTCTGATATATGTGATATTTTTGTGTATATTGGATACACATCTTGTTATAGGACAAAGTAATACTTATTATTCCTTTACAAGGCAAAATTATTTTCCTTGTTTAAAATTCTTAAAAAAAAAAAAAGTGGTTTGCTCATGCCTTCAAGAAAGGGACATGCATTACCATCACCAATGGGGTCAGATGGAAAACAGCAGGGTTCTTCAGCCGGCCTTTTATTTCACATCATCTCCTTCAAGGGGGAAGCACAACACAAAATAACAATTGCGGGAATGTGTGTCTGAAAGAGGTGGGGGGCTGAGTTAACCAGATCCAGATTTGGAACCTCCTGATGGTGAAACTTTTTCACTTGATGGAAAGATGCTAAGTAGAGATGATGGAAAACCAGATCTTACCGCCTTAAAATAGGATTTACGTCTTTCTGGCTTTGAAGGGAAGTCAGAGCAGCTGATTCAAGGTGCTGTTTTCAGAAGCGAGTCTGTGTCTTGTCCTAGGCAGGACAGCAGGTGGGCAGGTGGCAGTTCAACATCAAAAAAATCCTGGAACCAGAAGAGGCTCCGC
The DNA here is from genome assembly GCF_036321535.1 of Camelus dromedarius. Taxonomy (NCBI): domain Eukaryota; kingdom Metazoa; phylum Chordata; class Mammalia; order Artiodactyla; family Camelidae; genus Camelus; species Camelus dromedarius. Next base: position 12,049,918 of record NC_087461.1, read on the forward strand.
CCTGTCTGTGGGGCAACAGGCTGGAGCTGCTTCTCTGGGCACAGCCAAACCTCTTAAAGGAAAATAAAATAAGGAGAATTGATTCATCTACACATTACAAAGGGGTTGAAAAGTAGAAAATATTTGAAAGATCATAGAAAATGGGCAAAATTCCAAATTTACCAGGAGTCAGGTTTTCAGAGCCTTAAAATGAAGTTACTGTTATGATGTCAGAACCATCGATGGGAGAGCCTACCTTCTTAGTTAAAAAGTGAAGTGCGTGATCTTCGTGTCCAAAATTTAATTGATGGCTTTTCGCTCTTCTTTCTTAACCGTTTCTTTTTTTGGAAGTAGAAGTCTTTGCAATCCTGGATTCCTGCAGAACTTTGCATGGCATGAAAATGAAAATGTGTCTCCATTCCTGTATTTTCCCCATGAATTTGTGTCCTCATCTTAGGGGCCACCTATGAGGATGAATCCTTTTTCTTGGAATCTAATCATATGAAATACACACAAAAAGACAGGAATGGGCCTGGGTGTCTTCAGGTCACCGTAGATGAGAATCTTTTGGGATTCAAAGCCTTCCCTTCCCCTGATCCACTCTCTCTCTCTCTCTCTTTTTTTGGCAGGGGCCGAGGGGTAGGTAATTAGGTTTATTTATTTTTAGAGGAGGTACTGGGAATTGAACCCAGGACCTCATGCATGCTAAGCATGCGCTTTACCAGTTGAGCTATACTCTCCCCACCCCCTTTTTTTAATTAACTTTTTTTGGTGAGGAAGGAGGTAATTAGGATTGTTTGTTAACTAATTAATTTAATTTTTTTAATGGAGGAACCAGGGATTGAACCCAGAATTTTGTGCATGCTAGGCATACACTCTACCGCTGATCTATACCCTCTCCTCTACTGACCCACTCTTTAAAAATATCATGCTTACTCAGTAATTCTCTGATTTGCAAAAACAATATTATTCTCATTTTGGAGAAACAAAAAGGAAAGTATGTCACTCATGATACTGCCATATAAAGTAAACCAGTGCTAATAGTTGGGTGTATTGCTTTCATTTCTTAAATTATGAAAAAAAAGTTCTTACAAACACCTTGATTATGACTGCATAGTACTCCATTGTATGGCTACAGTATAACTTGCTAAGCAACCTTCTAAGTTGTTTCTAGATTGGTTTATTCTGTAAAAGGTGTATTAGGTACAGATTTTTTCCCTGACCCCCTGGAACAGGAAGTATCACTTTCCTTAATTTGTGTAAATCAAATTAATCTGACTTCACTTCAGCAGTTATTGAGAAATTGATTCTCATCATTTGGGGTCATAAAGAAAATCTTAGGGGACGTATCTAGTCCTATAGAACTGAGTCAGGTTTCTGGGTCCCTGGGGCACAGCAAATGACCTCCTAATATTCTGTTTGCAGGTGGGCTAATGGGGCTCTCTGCCAAGCTAAGCCAAGGCACACACTTCCGTCACTCTGAGCACAGCACCCATCCCTCCTCCTATTTGGGACCACTCCTTGTAAACGGAAGTCATGTCTCCACAATCTGAAGAACACCCTCACCATCACCACCAACAATAAAACTAGCATCCTCTTCCTGGACCTGGGAAGTCACCCCACCTCTTCCCGCCCAATCAGCAGCCTTCCTCCTCTCCCATGGGGGTGGGGGAGTGGGCAACCTCAGACTTATTTTCCAAATGTCTACCCTCTGAGCCCAGTCTAGGGAGGGAGTCCTCAGGTGTCCTCTGTAGCATAGAGACACGGCTAAAAGCCCTTTTCCCTGGGAAGATCTTAGAACACAAAGGCTTGGCAGTTTTCCCAAGAAGGTGGGGATAAGGGTAGATGTTCCATGATTTTTTGTTTGTTGCCAGCAACTACCAGGACAAGATAGATTGATTATATCTCAGAAGATGCATCTGATGCACAGATACCTCGAAAGAGAGTGTCTGTGTCATGTGATGCTTCTTTAAATAATGAGGACACGTCCTTGTCTGCACGCAAGTGTCCTTGTCCTGTGTGCCTTGGCGTCTGCAGGGGGCTTTGCATGGCGAGAGCGCGTTGGCAGAGGGGTCCTTCTTGCTCACTCGGCTCAGGGCAGTGCCTGCCTCCCGCATGGATGCCTGTGGCCGGCTCTAGACAGGGGAGATCAGGGGTGGTAACTACTCAGCATGACGGCCTTTTCATCTTTCTGATCTGATAATGAAGTAATACGCGCGCTAAAGGAAAATGGGGAAACAAAAGACACAGTTGTACTTCGCTCAACTGCTGAATCGTCTGATTTCCCTCCAGCCCAAACATCTTTCTGTTTTCACAGGTGAAAATCATGAAAAATGTCTGGGTGCCCTTTTGGTGGAAAGACGGAGGAAGGGGTTGAAATATTACCACTGAAGAAACAGGGTAGAAACTGAGTTTATCAAGGATAATTCATCAAAACAAATACTCAAGAAAATGCATCCCCTTTGTCCACGGTGGGGAGGGATATAATAATTTTCAGGGCTACACCTAAGTCTGTCCTTAAGAGAATCTCAAATATGCACAGTTGGAAGTTGATATTAGAACGAGGTGGGGTGCGTTTATGTCTTCTGGTTATCAGGGCCAGCAGCTCCTGGTTACCAGTTGACCTGGCATGTGTCCACAGACCACGCACACGCAGCACCCAGATCACACACTAAACACTCAGTCGTGTGTGTTTGTCTTACCGGCAGGACCCTTGAGTGTTTGCACCCAGGTTTTCTATTAAATACAAAAGCTGATTTCTTCTTTTCTAAGTCTCGAGCACCAGGCCCACCCAAAAGTGTCATAATTATTACCAAAGTAAGTGCAGTTCTCTCTTGCATTTGTTTTGCAGTTCTCACATCACTCTGTCATATTCTAGAACTGGGGATGTCCTCAGGCTATTCCCCAGATTGGCTGTGAGTAAGACTGGCGCTGAGGAGGTGTTGAGGCAGGGTTTGTCCTTCTGCCCATCAGCCTCGGAAGTTGTAGGAGGTAACCAAACAGCCCCTGCATCAGAAGCGCCCCAGGGTGTGGGGCCTGGGATTCACCTGAGAATGGCAGGTGGCAGGAGAGAGGGTCTCAGCCCAGGTGGCCCCTGGATGGTTTATGTAAGGACGAGAAGCAGTTGAAGAGCTGGGTGTGTCTACGGGAGCTCTGAGTCCTCACACCCCCAGACCCAAACCAGCAGATAACTTAGACTGGGAAACAGGGGTGCAGAGAAGGGAGGAAAGTGACTGTGTGCTGTGGTTCTAGAAAGGACTCTGTGAGCAAATTTCAAGGCTTGAACCTTCCACAGCAATAATTTGTTAATTATCTTGTGGTTAGAGGAGCCGGGATGGTAAAAGAAAAGTCTGGGAATCAGCCAACGTTTGTTACCTTCAAATATTTAGCTCCTTGTATGTCTCATAAGAGTACATAACACCTAGAAAGTCCTCTTCAGTTGGCGTCAGAATTTTGACTGTATTTCTGAGTTGAAAGCTTCACAAGTGCAAATGGGGCGAAAGTGGATGAATGTCATGATTAAATCAACGCTGTCAATTAGTGAGCATGAGGATAATGAGGCACGCCGAATGCATTTGCATGCGCATGTGGGAAGCTTTATTCTATTCTCGAATTCTCTGTGGAAACTGGGCATTCGTTAAAATGAAGTAAAACTTTAGTAAGGCAATGTTGAGTTTTCTTGTCAAAACAGAACGTAATCTGATGCGAAGTGGATGCCCCGGCTAACCAGACACCCCACGGTTGCTGACAGTGAAATGTATTACATAAAGCTACATTTACAGACTTTATTTTCTGGACCTCAGCATTTCAACATAGAGTTTAAAGGGTCTGGGGAAAAGATGGGAATGACAAAACATCGTCGCTAGCTCTTTCTCTTCTCTTTGGCTTTAGTCTCCAAATACAACATTGCAAAGAATAAGCATAAACTTCATCTCCTAGCAAGCATGGTGAACATTTCAGCAAATATTTGTTCAAGATGATAAAATGCATTAACGGCAGTCTTTTTTAAAATTGAGGCCATGCAGCTAAGTTGCATGCACTTGAGAACACAGATAGAGGAATCTCAATCCTGGTGCCCACACCAGCTACCTGTCTGTATAGAGTAGACTGAGGTTTTCTGGGTGACATGATTTTTTTCTTCTTTGTGTGGTGTGGATCTTAGAGTGATGCAGTTTTAGTCCTGAAAGGACTAACTACCAACTCGTTCAACCTGTGATCTTACAAAAGAGGGAACTATGACTCAGTGAGACTGTGTTGCCCAATTTGGGTCCAAGCTGGACTCCAGCCAGCATCTCCAGACTTCTGGTTAAATGACTTTACCACTGTCAGCTCTGGAATCCTGTGGACTGGATCCCATTTCCTTCACTTGCTGTAATTTTTGGGTATGTTGCTTTCATGATTTGTCTTCTCAGTGTCGCCAGTATGAGGAGGTGGCAGTGAGGGTTAAATAGATGGCCACACACCAGTCAGAGTGCAGTGGACACTGAATCTGTGCATTCCTTTCTCTCTCCCACACCCCTTCATTAGGAAGACAGTCTTCCCAGAGAACCAATCTGCATATGTTACAGATGAAGCAAAGAGGGTCTGTGTGAAGCCTGTTACCCCAGCATTCTTTGGTGATAGAAAGCCCTTCTTGAAGAAGAGAAGACTAGAATGGACAAGTGGGGTTCAGGTGGCCTGGTTAAAGAGATCCCCCTTCCTGATGTCCCCAGTGGACTTCTCATTTGGGTCTGTAGGTTTGGAGTCCCCTTATGATTTGGGGGAAACCTTCGAAGGTTGCAGTGGGAACAGAGGGAAATGGGTGGGTGTCACAGGTGACCATGAAATGCTGAGGTGAAATCCAGCCTTCCAGACCCTTGAGTCCTGCCCAGGTGGCCCAAAGAGTGTGTCCACCATCCTCTGTTACTCGAATCTTCCCAGTTAGCGGCAGCTCTCCACTCAGAATCTAAGGGCAGGTGCTCCAAATGCCATGCTATAGACCATGCATGACCATGCAAGAAAAGGCTTCCCTGAGCCAAAATGAGGACAATCATGCCCAACAGAAAGACTTTTTTGGGAGGCCAAATCTGAATTGTGTGAGTACCCTGCTTCCTGGTTTCTTTGGTATTAAAATATCTTTTCTTTATTGTGGCAATAATAATACCACATAGAGAGAAAATTTCAGTAGAGAGGGCATTTTTGGATGCCCCTTACTTTACGAAATAAACTCTTAGCAACTTTATTTTACTATTTAATTTGTGAAATACGGAATAATGAGAACTGTTGCTCCACAGTTGAGCTTTCTCCACAGTTATTACCAGCATTATAAACATGTGAGCGTCACAGTGGTCCAGTCAGAGGAGCTGTTAGGTCTTTGTCAGTGATGGTCAGCTTGTAAGACAGAGTCATCTCAAACTCATTTAAGGACAAGAATGGAATTAGTTGGAAGGAGTCCATCAGAAGGACCTCACTGTGTCCTGGACTCAGGAACCAGGGCGCCCAGGAGCCTAGATAGCTGTTCTATCTTTTAGGCTCTCCATTGGAGTCATGGGATCTCCTGTGCCCCATTTCCTGTACAGATCTGCTCCATCCTTTCTCGGTACCCTTCTCTGTCTGTTTCACATTCCCTGTCCATGTCGGCCACCACTTCAAATGACCTCGCATTTTAAGTTCCCAGTGGACACAGGCTAAGAGCTCCCCTGTCCCAGGGCTCCATTTCCAGGGAGAGAATGTGATTGGTCCAGCCAAGATCAGGTGGCTCCTGCTTGGTTCAGTCAGATGAGGCTGGGCTGGGAGTGGGTGACCATACACTTCATTGCTCAAACCAGTAGACCTTTGAGCATGAAAAGGGGGTTTGCTACTAATAATGACACTGGGACAGTGGGTGCAGAGCAGAAAATGGTCTCAGGGATGCTAGTGTCTGTGTTCACCCTGGGTGTGGGACATGGGGGTCAGGAACTTATCCATGAAGGGCAGGGAGGAATTCTCCAGGGAAGGGGGCATTGTTGAGGCCCAGAACCCTTTCAAAGATGGGTAAGTGTCAAGTCAAATAATAAAAGTGGAACTTTCTCACATATTCATTTTTACTAGAGAGCATTGCGGGAACACCAGGTTGCCTGTTGAAGACAATTTGGTACTCAGGTAATTCTGGATGATGTATCTGTTAGCTTGTTTGTTTGTTTTAATTGAAGTACAGTCAGTTACAGTATGTCAGTTTCTGGTGTTCAGCACTGTTGGCTCATTTGAGAGAGCAGAGAAAGACCTCAGAGTGTGCACAGTGGTGACACCTCCTTTAGAGACCACCAGTTGTCCCACTTCTCCTCTGGCATGCCCCCTGAGTGCACAAAGACCTGCAAATATGGGTGGGTGACTTTGCTCAGACCCAGCCTTAGCGCTTCCTCACCCCTGCTCCTCCTCCTCTCTGGACCCATCCTTTCATGTTGGCAGTTTTCCCCCCACGTCCCTGCTGCATGGCACTGTCACAGTGACACAACTCTCAGCTCTTCCTGTCCAACTGTTAACATATATCATAGCCTTGGCCCCCAAATATACCTTAAATGTGTTATGAGCTCAAGAACCATACACTTTTAACCCCTGGAGCCTCACCCTGTGCTCAATACCAAGTCCCTATTCCAAGTGCCTTTTTCCTTTTTTTTTTAACTATGTCAAATCACAGGGTATCTGACAGTAGTGTCGGCAATTTCCATTGTCTTTTCTCTGCCCGAAATGATGTCTCAGCAGCGAGCTGGCAACTGAGGGGAGGGGACCATGTGCGGAGATTGCTAATATGCAGTGATAGTTTGCAGTGAGAAGAAGTGAATGACATGGAAACAAGAGCCAGAGTTTATATTTGGAACTGAAAGGCTATATAGAGGAAGTTAAAAAAAAAAAAAGATTTAGCCCTTATATCTTTATTTTTATACATACTCCCACCACAATGACCCTGAGCAAGAAATCAAAATTTGATTTTGATTTTCTTCAAGGATTATTGCCTTTTGCAATGGAAAATGACAACTCATCAAATGCATTGTGTCTGCCGTAGGCTGCAAAGATGACTAGACAGCAGAGGTTGGGATTGCAGCCGTGTTGCTTCAAGTAATATTATTTCTTGGCTATTTTGCTAAACTGAATGTATTTTCTTTTCTTTTTTTTTAAGTCAGAGATGAGGACATTTTAGCTTGATATTCTGCTGAGCATAGTAACCAGGTAGCTACTTCACTGAAGACCATATGAATTTATGTAACTCTTGGTAAGCTGAGCAATGATTGAGGGTTGATTTTTCTAGTCTAGTAATACTCTTAAGGAATGCCAAAGCCAGATCCCAGGTTTTGTAACAGAAGCAGACTTTATGAAAAATAAACCACTTTGGGACCTTGCACAGAAAAATGAACCCAAAGCAGAGACAAATTAACCATTAATGGGTGTCCTTTCTGGCTGTGCTATCAGCTCAGTAATCTGAGCTGAGGGTTTCCTTGGAACACCCAGGCTGCCCACCTCCCCAAAGCCACATCCTGCACTTAAGGGGGTGCAGCGGGCTATGTGCTGACCTTCTTACCATTTTCATCTATGGAAATGTCCTGAGGGGTGAGCCAGGTTCGGGTGTCTGGATAATGCAGTAGTGCTCCTGCCAAGAGGGGTACTTTTAGCAAGAAAAGGGAAAGAAGCTGATCATCGCATCCTCGGAGGGTTCCCCTAGAGTACCAGGCACACCTGGGGTGTCCCTGAAAAAGCTCTGTAGCCAAGGCCTTGAGGCAGGACCAGCTGTCTGATTCTTAGTGTAGCTTGTTCCAAAAATTATTAAGAATTTCAAGATGGCCACAGCAGAGGATGAAACCAAGCACAGAGCCCTTTTAAGCACTGGGTGGGTTGTACACTCACAAAGCTGGTCCTACCTTCAATGTTAAGTGCTTCGGTGTTTTTAACTTCACAGTGCATTAGCATCCTTAGGAAGACTTAGAGGAAATTAAGGGATGCAAACTACTCCCTCCGCTCCCCCCCCAAAAAATTGGCTCCTGGGGACTGTCTGTATCCCACCACCAGCCATCAGCAGCTGTGGCACCTTAGTAAGGGAAAACTCACCTGCCTAATTCACATCAATTTGCCTTCCAGAGAGGGCGGGGCTTTGGGAGAGGGGAAAACTGAAATCGTGCGTTCATTCAACCTAATCCCCCCAGTATCACTGCCTCCCTTCCTCTGATCTTCTACAAGCATGGTCTCCAGCCTGCACACAATAGCCTAAGTGATCTTCTAAAAAATGTATTGGATCCTGGCCCTCTTCCCTCTTCTCTCTGCCTCAAATACTTCAATAGTGTTCTGATATCTTACAGTCAAATTGAGAATTCTCCCCTCAGCTCCAAGGCTTCATATGATTTGGACTCTGCTGGATTCCAGCCCCACCAAGTCTTCAGTGCTTGCCACTTTCTGCCTCAGGGCCTTTGCACATTTCATCCCCTCTATCTGGAATGCCTTTCTCTGTTCATCCCCACCCTCTGGCTTGCCCCCTCCTTCCAACTTCCCTCATCCTTAAGATCACAGTTTACTTGCTTTTCCAACTTTCCACCCACATACACCCACTCACCAATCTGGGTTACACACTCTCACTGCTTCAGTGTCTGCCCCCTGACTCAGCTGTAAGTACCGTGAGGGCAGGATCACGTCTGTTTTGTGCATGGTTCTGTCCCCAGTACCTAGCATGTGCTAGCATGTACCTAGCACGTACCTAGCTTGTACCTAGTATGTACCTGGGCATAGTAGGCACTAAATAGTTGTCTGTTTTGAAAGGATGAATGGATGTATGACACAGTTCATAGTTTAAACTTAATTATACACTTATCTTGTGTAATCTGTTGTCCTTCAGTAACTTCACCAATTAGTTTTGCAACTCTTGGACATGCATCTGTTTGTCTGAATGTCCCACAGTGCTCAGCCGGTAGTGTATGTTCAAGGAATGTTATTGACCGGTACAGCTTGTGAGTGTTTTACACATTCGGTCCCTTGCCATTACATCTATACTGTAATTATACACAGTCATGTATTGTGTGTGTGTAAGTTATTGTACATACTTTCTGTTGACTGGTGAGGTAAGTAATAGCCAATTAGAGAGACATCATCTGAATTATGGGATTTCTGTCTCAAAAGGAAAAAAATCAACTGTGCTATCTCCCTCACAATCTTACTTTACTGATTTTGGAAACAGTCTTGATAGAAGAGTTTAAAGGACTGGTTGTGTTCAGTTTACTCTGGTGTGAGCGCATCCTCTATGTTAATGCACAGCCCTGTCTGCTGTGATGATAACGACCGTGAGCATTTGTCCGACAAAAGGAATTGATTTGCCGTCATTCTTTCCTGTAATGTGGCCCATCCTCAGTGCCTTGCTTGAAATGGCATTTGCACAATGTCCAGTGATAAAAATCTGAGTGGAATACTCAGGGGCAACTATTTTTTCAGTAACTTTCACAATCAAGAATTTGACCCACTGGGTCTTTATTTCTGTATCGAGTCCTTCCAGTGGACTTCTCGCCACCATGTTGTTTTTCCAGATTAACACACCTTGATGGCCTTGAAAATATTTTCAGCCTAATGAATAATCATCTGTTTTCCCACTTTCTTTCCAATGCCTTTTGCAGACAAGAAGCCCCAAACTCTCTCACAGTCCTCAACCTCCCACCTTGGGCGACCCAGTCGAGCATTTATCAGAGGCGTCTGGTGACTCTTTGGAAGCCATGTCTGAGGGAGACGCCCCCAGTCCCTTTTCCAGAGGCAGCCGGACTCGAGCGAGCCTTCCGGTGGTTAGGTCGGCCAACCAGACGAAAGAAAGATCTCTGGGTAAGCTTCACACTTTGTTACTGTATGTGTGTATGTTTATATTTCTGAACAGATACCCTGCATCTGAATGTTAATTTGATCTTGATTTGTAAAAACAAAAGTAATCAGAAACTTCACTGATTTAGCATCAAGCTTGAGGACTGCTGAGGAAACAGCAAGTCTAAGCTGTCTTTGGGCTGGGCACTCAAGAGGCTAGCTGTGCTTGCCTGTGTTCCTGGAATAGGGAGAATGAGCCTCATTTCTTAGGGAACCTCCTCCCCAGTTTCAGAATTGTGCACGGATGGAATATGAGCCCTGCTCCACTGTCTGGCAGTCCAGGGGAGGACATTGATGGCTCCAGGAGGAAGAGGTGCAATGTGGCTAACACCCCCATAACTGGGAATGAAAGCCGGAAATACAGGGCTGTACTCCCCAATGCCACATGAAAGGAGGGAGGGGCTTGGCAGGAGTTTGGCATAGCTTTGCCTTTCAAGAAGCTTTTAAGAAAAGCAGGATTCTATCTTTCTGCCTCCACCACTCGTCACTTACTTTTTCATATTAGATATTCATTTTCTATCTTGCTTTGCTTTTTTTGCACCCCCCCCCCCCATGCTGGCCCTTTAATGAAATGTGCAGGCCATGAAGATTTTGACCTTTTTGCAAATTGTGCTGGTGTTTCATATGCTTGACCTGCCATCTCAAGGTTCCAACTCACTACACCTGTGTCTGCAGATATTTGGGGTCAGGGGAAAGAGGGGACAGGAACAGGGTCAATGCACAAAGGCTTCAGGGTCTGGCCCCTGCAAAAGACAGTTAAATTCTGCCTCTTAAAACTCAGCAAATGCCTTGCTTAAAGAAGAAAAGATAAGAAGGACATGGGGAGGCATCTTGATTTTGTTTCCTCAGTTACAGATTGAAAACTAGAGCAGATTGGGTTCAGACATTGTCCGAGCTGTTCTAAAAACAAAAAACAAACAAATCCCTATTATTTACTTGCATTATTGATATTAACTTTTAACATTAAATTTTGTGTACTTCATCTTAGGTTAATAATCCAGGGTCCTCATTTTACAAATGAAAGAAGAAAGCCACAGAAAATCTGCTTGTGTGTGTGTGTGTGTGTGTGTGTGTGTGTGTGTGTGTGTGTGTGATCAAACAGTTAATTAAATGGCAGAAGCGGGAAGTCCCTCCAGTTCCTATTCACCCCATTTATAAATGAAGGCATGGAACTTGCAGGGGTGGGTTTACCCAGGGATACAGGGCTCCGGCAGTGACAGGATGACACAGGCTGGGGTTTTCCATCTGGATTACAGAGCTTTGTGTTCTCTTAACCCCACTCAGGCTTGAGGCAGGAGCACCGGAGCCAGGCAAGGAGTGGAATTTCTCCCTTGTGCTTTGCAGGAAATGAACAAGGTTCAGGTCTCTGTAAAGATAGACTGTGCTTTGCAAAACTGAATGCAGATAAGGATAACTGCCTGTGTGCCCTCCCCCATACCTGGGGAAGAGTGAGCTTGTTGAAGAATGGACACTGTCTTGCAGACAGGAACTTCTCCCCACAGCCAAGTGCACTTGGCAATGCAGGTAGATGCTGGCAGCCTTCAGGATGCAGAAGCTGATGGCAGCCTTGCCCTAGGAATTGCTGAGAGTGGCTGGTGTTTTCTCGTGGGGTGGCTGAGGTTCTGCAAAACACTCAGTTTTCCTCTGAGCACACCTTGCTGTGAAGTTCTGGCGAGTCACAGCTGATTAAAACATGCATATGAGGTGTTTATTCTTCTAGCTCCAATAGGAGGTTTTTGGCCAGTGATTTGCAAAACTCCTGGATAGAAACAAAGTAACACAGGGAGAGGAGAGGAGCTGGGAGGGGAGGGGAGGGGAGGGGAGGGATGAGCAGTCTGTCCCAGCGTGGGGAGACTTGAGGCCAGAAAATGAGGCTGGCACTGGGCCAGTGGGCTTGGCACTGCCCTTGACCGCCTCTCTGTGGCTGATTTGGGAATGTCCTCCCAGCCTCACCTGGCCTTTGTGGTGTTAACTCAGTTGAGCCTGGATGGGAAATAAACAGGGAAGTGTGAGTCAGGGAGAGTCTAAACACAGTCCCCCTGCCAGTGGCCTTGCTGGCCTTGTGTTGGGGAAAATCCCCATGTGCCTGGCTGCATATAACACCCAGACAGGTTCCTGGGAACAGTAGGCTCCCCATAGAGTCCAGGGCCAGGAGCAGCGAGTGGATGTCCCCCTAGCATTGCGGCCTCAGAGGCTGCAGGTTGAGACTGAGCTGTGACCTCCTGCGAACCCACTCTTGGTGCCATCTGGAAGCCCCGAGTTTCCTTTGGGTTCTATCTGTACAATGCCATTTTTCCCTTAATCCACCGAATGTTACGACCTCCCCCAAAGTCCTGTTAATGTATTTATTTAAAATCGTCACACTTGGTTCATCATGGATTATTGCATTAATTTTGATTTTTTAAAATATCTCATTAAAATATTATTTACCTTGATTACTGAGTTTCGAGGGGGCCCCGTAAATTACCTCACTCTCCTAAACCCAGTAGATGCCCCCTGTGTGTCACCCCAGGAACTTCACACACCATCGGGGTGATCTCAGAGCCAGGAAGCAGGCGGAGTCGGGAAAGCCCTGCGCCTAGGCTGCATTCTGCACATGTGTTGTGTTACTGGTGACCTTGCCCAGCCCCAGTCCTGAGGGTGGAGCAGGGACTGGACCCATCCTCAGACCCCTCCTGCTCCCTGGATGGGATGCAACCTTGCTCTCATTTCAAGCAGCCTGTGCTTGGAGATAAACCTGCCGGCTTAATCATTTTTCCACTTGAATAATCCCTCCTTTCTATTGCTTTGGCGTATTTAGGGGATGGGAGGAGCACGGAGAGGCTGCGTCTGCTGCATTGCGCAGAGGCTTGGAAGACATGCAGGAGGGAGAAGGGATGGCTCTAAGCGGCTGTTTCGGACAGTGAAGTTAGATGTCATTGGTGTCTATCATTTCTGATGCATCCTGCGTGCACGATGTGAGCGTCTCATTCTGGGACTGCAGGCAGGGCCAAGTGACAAAACCCAGAAATCTTTTTTGTTGGTTGAGGGCCAACCAGGCACTCTTGGGTATTTACAAAACAGAAAGGTAAAGAAAGAAATTTGCTCAGCGGCTCTGATTTATAAGGTGACCAGGTTCCAAAGAGCCAGCACCTCTAAATCTTTACTTGTACAGAGTGGTGGGTTCCCTGTGGGCTCCACCCACCCAGAGCCCAAATGAAATTCTTCTCAGTGGTATTTATGCCATCCCTGCTTCCCTCTCTCTTTAGTGAAATTAGGAGAAAGGAAGTCTACAGAAGAAAGTGAAAGACCATTTTGCAGTGGAGTTGGGTTTTAAAAAATAATTTCCATGAAAAATTGTCCCGCTGAAACTCGGTCTGGGTCTGAGTGATGGAGTCGTTTCCTTTTCATCACTGCTGTCTTATAAATGTCTGTCTGAAATGCGACCATGGGCAGGGGCTGGTGTCTGACTGCTCGGCGGTGGGCCCTGGGGGAAAGGGTAGCCACAAGATGTCCCCACCCTTCTGTGTGCCCTCAGGAATTTGAAAACAGAGCAGCAGCGGCAGCTTCCTTCTCGCTGCAGCCAGATGCTTTCCTTGATGGGAGTCTGAACGGTTAGCTTTGGAAGAGACTCCTCTCCTCCCAGCCTGACAGCCAGAGGTGCTGCCATTTCTGTAACAAATTACCTCTTAAACACTCCGACTCAACAGGCAAGAATGATTTTAAAAGGCTCAGGAGGATTTTAGACTAATTGAGGGAGAACTTTCCCAACATAGGTGACTTGTTGAGTATCTTTGTGGCTGTTCTCCTATTTCAAGGTGGTAACAGTGTTGGTGACTGCTTCCTGGTGGGGGGATTTAAGGAACAGAAGGGTCACCATTGCCAGCATCTCCCCTCCTGTGCAAAAGGGTCAGTAGGAGGTTAGAGAAAAAAATTGTGGAAACGTCCATCTGCAAAGTGGAAAACCAAGAAGGCTTATGGGCAAAGACTGCAAGCCTCTTACTAGCTTATGAGCTTGTTTGAGCTTGAAGAAGTTATCCTCTGGATAGTTAAAAAAGAAATAAATTTCAGACAAATGGAAAGAAGTATTACTCTATAGAGTAAGTGAAGCATTTATGGAATTTGTCCTCCTAAATGCCAGTAGTGATTGAAATATAATATTATACACATTAAAACTTACAGGAGAAAGTTTTTTGTTTCTATATTTTTATTGAAGTATAGTTGATGTACAATATTATATGAGTTACAGGTGTACAATACAGTGATTCACAAGTTTTAAAGGAGAGGGTGTGGTTGGTTTTTGCAGACTTCTTGGTGTCAGACTCTTTTGTGCTTGCAGCTGTCTTCTGTAGGTCTGTTCACGGTGTTCCTATGAACCTCCAGCAAGACAAAGGCTATTCTCTGTTCTGCAACGTTTTATCTCTATGAATGGAAAGAGTGTTATACCTTTAAAGATTAAGAGTCTGGAGAATGGACTGTCTTGTATATTTCAGGCTGTAGGCAACATTCTTTTGGTGATTAAACTTGTAGCAAAGGCAACAGAATACAGAGGTTAAAGTAAGAACAATAGATCCAATATGGAGTCAGATTTGTTCTTCTATTACAAGAGGATTTTCTCTAGCATGGGAACTAAGTGGACAGGGGTGGGGGACTATGACGACTGGCTGGCATGGTCCACTTCAGTTTCCTTCTAGCATGCCTCTCTTTACTTTAGAAGCTGATAAGACTCATTCTGGAATGTGAGATGTGCAGGCTTCCAGACGTAGGGAGCAGGGCACTGGTGGAGGTTTCGGGTTCTCTTTGGCATCAAAGGTCTCAGAGCACAGTCACTCGCTTGGTAGGGTTGGAAGTCAGGGTGCAAAGCATCCATTTTTCTACTACTAAGGATGCAGGTGTGGTCCAGCTTTCTAACAGAACCAGCAGCTTCCTGACCAAGACAGCCATGGCTTTGGAGTCTCAGGGGTCCAAGGTGGCCAGAAGCTTCCTCTTTGTCAAATGGGTTCTGCATTGTCCCACTTCTAGAGTGAAAATTTGGCCCAATGATTCTGCAAGCCACTTAATAAGTCCTTTTTTTTTTTTTTTTTTTTTTTGCTTAAACCAGCTGGAGTCAGTTCAGTTCAGTTTTCTGCAACTGAACCCCAGCTGCTACAAGGGGTCTGATTTGCTGTATTTGTAGAAATTGTAGTGCTGCCTCTTGTGTGTATTTCAGAAAATATGACAAGTACCAGTACAGACTGATGACTTTTAGAGACTTGGCAGTGAACTGGAGAGTGAACTGGAGAATGAACTGGAGGTGTGGTTTCCCAACTGCGTTCCTTAGAACTCTGGAGTTTTCTGGTGTTTTCTCTACTGTAAATATTGCACTTTCATATAAGATTTCATTTGGAAAATGAGCTATGCTAAATTTCTAACACACAGTAAAATACATTAAGTAGACCAAGGGGCATGGAAGAATAGGGGAGTTATGAAGAAAGTTCCTCTAGACAGCAAGAATCCTTGAGTACTTCTCTTTTGCCATATTGAGTGAGTCAAAAAGATTGCCTCCTAGTTGTTTTTGTTTTTTTGCACTTGATGTAACAAATGTCTTGAAAGGTAGCTTTTAAAAACTGAATCAATCTTTAAACTAAGGAGGAGGGGGAATGGATGGGGGACCAGGAATTAACCACTGAAGGAAACATTTCAACAAATCCTCTTGGTAGAGCAAAACATGGTTTTGTGATACAAGTAATCACCCCCGAATTTTCCTTTATAAGCTTGGGTTTTCATATGTGAGGTTTTCTGAAAGAAGGGAGTACTTATCCAAGTTTACCCACTTGGCTCTCAATTCACCCATAAGAAAGAATGTTCTTGTAAAAGATTGTGTAGACTCATGATTTGTTTGTACTTACTTTAAAAAATAAAGTTAGTCAGATGTCTTTCGAAATCCCTTGCTATTAACATTCCTGGGTTGAAACTGTAGAATAGGCTTCTCAGACTTTGAGGAAATGGTTTAGTTAATGTGGTACCTGAGGAGTTCTGTGCCCATCACCAACATCTTGAGGGTTACTTTGCAGACAGGATGCAGGTAGGGAAAGTGTCAACAAAGGTGGATAGAAGATTTGATGGATTCTCAGAGTTGGAGCCCTCCCCGAGAGACCATCATTTTACAGGGTCTGTCTGAGGCTGGGAAGTACCAGTGAAAAGACGTGGAGAAGACTGTGGGTCTCCTGTTTCTGTTTCTTCCTTTATCGCTGGGATGTTCCTAAACCTGGATCACAGGTCACCTTTTTGTAAAGTTATCAGAAAACATTTCTCTACTGCAGGTGGAGCTATAGGGTTAAATAACTGGAAAGGTGACTTTAGTTGCCAAAGCTATTTCAGAAAATCAGACTGCTGGTAAACCGGTGTGAAATATTTCTTTCTCTATGTCACAGCCGTGAAACCCCATCCAAACCCAGACTCCTAGATAATGTTTATGCTTATCCTTTATTCAAAGAGGAAGTCATCCATAGAATATAAACTTGTGGTTTCCAAGGGGGCGGGGGGTTGGAACAGATAGACTGGGATTTCAAAATTGTAGAATAGATAAACAACATTATACTGTATAGTACAGGGAAATATATACAAGATCCCTATGGTAGCTCACAGAGAAAAAAATGTGACAGTGAATATACACATGTTCACGTATAGCTGAAAAATTGAGCTCTACACTGGAATTTGACACAACATTGTAAAATGATTATAAATCAATTAAAAAAGTTAAAAAAAAAAGTCATCATCAAGTTTCATAAGACAACAGAAAAAAGCAAGTTTCATCCATTATTTATACCTCTCTACATCCAAAATAGATTTGATTTGGCTTAAAACAATAAAAGTATATAAGAACCATTAAACTAAGAATTAATACAAGTAGCAGTTGGGCACAATATGTGTGCCAGGAAAATTAAGATAAGAATAATTGCTGTTAATTGCAGCCAAGATAAAAAAAAAAGAAGATAAAAGAAGAAATATAATGAGTTCAGTGGATTTCATTATTTAAGAAGAGGTTTATAGCAGCTCATTTAGAGCATTATAATCCAAGAACTCCTGTATCTTAATGTTGTTGACATCGTATTATGTAATAGACAGTTATATTTAACACTTGTTTTATGGAAAGATTCTTTGTAGAAAACTTTAAAATCCAAGGACATAGTATGAAATTATCTTATTAGAAGTTGTGTCTTTTGGACTCTTGTAGGTTTCTGGTGATGTAATTGGATACATGGCAAAAGTTCATCTAGTCTTGATAATTGACCTGGCCCCCAAATGATTGGCTCTTGGCTAGTAATGGTCTCATTAGGGTGGGTAACTTCAGACAGAGGGGAGAATTTGAGGGGCAGGTCACTGTAGAATGCTTGAAAGGCAAAAGATTTGGAGAAGAATCCCCAAATTCCAAATTCCAAATTCCTAGTAATACCAACCACTGCTCTGCACTCTTTCCGGGGATGAGATTGGAGGTATCTGGATTCAGATAATGTGCCCTGCCTGATATGCTCTGCTGCGGTTTGGTTGGAACAGAAGATGAGGCTTTAAGAAATGTTGCCTGAACTGCTTTGCGGGGAAAAGATTTAGTTTATTGAATGCTGTTGTTTTTCCTTTGCTGCGAAAACTCTACCTAAAATCTGTTGACAATGACTTGCTGTTTTTTTGGTAAATGTAAAATTCATTGCACCCTTAAGAGTTTCTTGCCAAGTTAACTTTGTTCTTTCAAAGCCAGCTTTAAAATATAATCCTTGATGCTCATCTAATTCTCTAAGAGATTGCACACATTCTTTGCACCTGCTTTTAAAGATTATTCTATGAACTACTAAAAATAATATTAAGATGCAAACCAGCTTTATGTTATACACCCAGGTAGAATTCCATCCTTGGTGCCCTCATCCTAGACATGACCTCCAGAAAGCTGCCCAGGGGCGTCTGGAAACTGAGATTTGGGGCAGTTTCTTCTGTTTCAGGCAGAGTGTAAGAAGAGAGGGAAGTATGTGTCTGCATTGTTAGAGGGTCGCTGTAAGTCTTCATAGGTGAAGGAATCAGTGAATTCCATCCAGATTTCTCAAGTAACCCCTGTGACACAGGATGTCAACTAAGCGGCCTCAAGGTCCAGAGATGAGGTCCTGTGTAGACCACCTGGGGACTCAGTCTCCATCCAGAAGCTGCTTTTGAGCATGAGAGTAGGTGAGCCCCGAGGCCGCACCAAGATGGTCTGCAGTTTCTTGTCAGGCTGAGCCACTCTCTTAGGGGCTGTTATTGGCCAAACAGTATCTTCCTCTCACTACCCCCCTCCAAGTTTGTATGTTGAAGACCTAACGTCCACCATCCCCAGTCTCTCAGAATGTGACTGTATTTAGAGAAAGGGCCTTTTTAAAGAGGTGATTAAGTTAGAATGAAGTCATAAGGGTGGGTCCTAATCCAATAGGGCTGGTGTCCTTACAAGAAGAGGTTAGGTCACAGACGGGCACAGAGGGAAGACTGTGTGAGGGCAGAGGGAGAAGATGGCCCTCTGCAAGCCAAGGGGAGCGACACCAGAGGAAATCGGCTCCACTGACTGCTTGGTCTAAGACTTTCAGCCTCCGAAACTGTGAAGGGATAGATTTCTGTCGTGAAGTCACCCAGTGTGTGGATGAAATGGCAGCGCCAGCAAGCAAACACAGGAACACGGGACATTCTTCTTTCCTTTTTTATACAAGGGGACAGTCAGGCTTGAGGCAGTTGTCACAAACTTAAAGTGTTTGTTTCTTCAAGACAGTGAAAATTCAATTAGTCAGGTTTTCTGTTTATTTTAATTTGGGTTTTATTGCTACGCCTTTCAGCCTTTGGACAGTACATCGACTTGGTCTCTTAGCATTGCAAGGGGACATTTTAAACCCCTGGGACAGTTTCAACTTCCATAACTACTTTTCTGTCTGGCATCTCCCAAGCCCCATCCTCAGACTTAGCAAATGAAAATTGTTTCGCATCTAAATTATTTAACTGTATCTCATCAAGAAAAGCTCCAAATTTCATCATGCCAAATTTGAGTTCTTGCAAGTTTGGTGATGTCATTAAAGATGATGTTCCCACCAACTTGACACTTTCAGAACTTTTCTTAGGTGTTAATTGGCTTTCAGACATCTCTGGCTAAATTTCTCCCAATAATATAAAGCTAAAAATGATTTAAGAACTGAATCCTTCCATTTTTTTTTCTTTATAGGTTTTGCCCATTTCTCAATTTTTTTCTCCATTTATGTATTTATGCATTTATTAAGAATCTGTTCAGTTCCTGGCACTGTTAAAGGTGCCATGGTGAGTTATTTAAAAAAATATATGAAATCTGGTTCTTGTATTCAAGGAATTTTCAGTATAACTGAAGACACATGGTAACCATGTAAAGCCATTAAAATATACATAAATCAAAGACTGCATGGATGGAGCTGTGCATACACCCAGCCTCACTGGCTCCCAGCTGTTCCAGCATCTTCCACATCAGGAACATGCCCATGCTGCTCTCTCTGTCTGGATCCAAACCCCACTTGTGGGCCCCCCATGTCTGCATGGTCCCCTCCTCACTGCATTCAGAGCTGTGCTCAAACAGCCTCTTCAGAGAGCCCTCCCCTGAGTAAGATGGCACCCACCCTGCCAACCTCTTTTGACTTACCCATCTACATTCTTTCTCATGATACATCATTTAGAACAGTGGTTCTCCAATTTTAGCAGAGAACGTATTAAAACACAGATGTCTGGCTCTGCTTACTGCCTTTCTGATTCAGTAGAATGATGGTGAGACCCACGGATATGCAGCTCTAAATAGTTCCTGGGTCACCTGGATGCTGCTGGTCAGGGGATCCCTGATTCAGGGTAATATTACTCCCTGGGAAAGATTTAAAGTATCATTACAACATAGCACCACATGAGGGCATTTTATTTAGTCTCCATAGTGGATGGAAAGCAGTCCTCTTACATTAGCAGGAAACTATGGAGACCATAATGTCTGCTGCAGATCACGTCCTTGAACTGGAGTATTTAATTCCAGCTCACTTGACTCAGAGGGCCCTCATAAGAAGTGTGAGAATCACGCATCCTTCCTGCAGTGTACTGTAGAGCCAACCTGCCTCGCCTTCTTCTGCTCTGTGCCCTTCCTATTTTTGATCCCTATTTGATCTGTGACCTGCCTTTATCTGCCATCTCATCACCCAGCTTGATGCACTTGGAAATGTACAGATTCAATGTGCCTGGCCTTTTCATAGGACATCATGCCTCTCTGTACCCACAGCTCGATTTCCTGAACTCAGAGATGCCCCCCCCCCACACCAGTGTCCTGCCCTTGTCTGCCCCAGGGAAACTCTTGCACCAGCCGTGGTCAGTTAGGACCCAGGTATTGGTATTGATATGGTGTTGACAGGGCAAAAGCTGGTGGATGAGTCCAGTGCAGCTGAAAATTTTGCTGGAGAAGAGAGATCCCTTGGGACAAGATGCTTTATGCTTTGATTCAGTCATTGGTTTTGCATGATTCTAGGGCAGCGTTCTTTCATATGCTCCCGTTTGCCTTTGTACGAAGAGTCAGGTAATACAGGAACCCTTTTAAGAGTAAAATATTTCAATTTAACATATTAATTAAATACATATTAAATACCTAGAATGCCCGTGGTGCTGTATTAGGTAGGAAGAAAGTAAGTCATTCTTTCAACAAATATTTACTGAGTTCCTACTAAGGCAGCCCTGGGTGCTGTCAACCAAAGAATCACAACCCTCTGATGTTCTGGAGCTGCTATTATGTTGGGAGAAGAGATGATAAACAAGTAGAATACAGAATAGATGGTATAAATGCCATGGAGAGGAATAAAATAGAGGCAGGGGTCCAGTGAGTGCTGCAAAGATGAAGGTGTGAAAGTTGTCATTTTGAAAAGGGTGGACAGGGAGAGCATCACTGAGAAAGCAGCATTTGAGCCATGACCCACAGCACATGAGGATGCAGGCCATGCAGACATCTTGGGGAGGAGAATTCCAGGCAAAGGAACCAGCCAGTGCAAAAGCTTTGAGGGAGGGCACACCTGGCGCACTCAGGAAACAGCCAGGAGACCACTGTGACTGGCACAGTAACAGAGGAGTTAGGGGATGAGTCTGGATAAACAACGGGAGCTGGATAATATAGGGCTTGGACAACAGCAGATATCTGCACAACGCTGTCCTCATTGCAACGGGAATGGCTATATCACAGAATTATGAGCAGTGGGCATTGATCCCATTTTAAAGATTGTATTCTGGCTGCAGGGTTTGAAGTAGAATAATGGGGGACTAAGCAGAATTTGTGAGGACTAGTTAGTCTTGCTGTAATCTAAGGAGATGAGGGTGTTAGCAGTGGAAGCAGTGAGAAGAATTTGGATTCTGTATGTGTTCTGAAATTAGAGTAAGAAGAATCCTTGCCATCCAGAGGTTCTAATGAAGGAGAGATATCTATGTAAGAAATCACCAGAGTAGCTGACATTGGCCCCCCAGATACATGGTATCTAACATGCTATACAGCAAGGCCAGGATCTGAACCCCCCGCAGTCTGTCTCCAGAGCCCATGTACTAAACCACTGTACTGTACTGAAAAGGGAAAGCAGAAAACAGTCAGAGAACAGTGGAATAATGTCTTCAAGATCCTGGGGGAAATATCACTTTTAACAAGTATTCATTTAGCCAGCAAGGTTGTTACTTAAGAGTGAGGGTGAAGAGAAGACATTTTCAGGTGAGCAGATTAAGAGTATTTAGCATCCAAAGACTCTGGCTGAAAGAACTGGTAACATGTATTTCACATAAAAATCCTCAACAAAATATTAGCAAATCAAGTCTAACAATCTATTAGAAAAAAATACATCACCACTGAGAGGGGTTTATCCCAGGTATGCAAGGCTAGTTGAATATTTGAAATTCAGTCAATGTTATCTACCATATCAACGGGCTAAAGAAGAAACGAATCGTATGATTACATCAACTAACATATTACAAAGCATTTGAAAGAAAACTGTATCCATACATGATTAAAAAAAAACTAACAAACTGGGAATGGAGGGGAACTTTCTCAACACATAAAGAGCCTCTACCAAAAAACCTACTGCTAACGTCATGCTTAATGGTGAGAGACTGAATGCTTTCCTTCTTAAGACTGGGAACAAGGAAGGCAAGACTATCCAACCTCACCATTCTTATTCAGCGTAATTCTGGAAGTTCTAGCCAGTGCAGCAGACAAGGAAAAGAAGTAAAAAGCATGCCACTTAGAAAAGAGGAAGTAAAACTCTCTGTGCTTCCAAAAGACCTATCTACATAGAAAATCCCAAAGGATGTACCCAAAAAAAAAAAAAAGACAAACAAACCAACAGAACCCTCTCATAGAAGTAATAAGTGAGTTCAGCAAGGTCACAGGATACAAGATTAACATACAAACTCAACTGCATCTCTGTATACACAAAGCAAACACATGGAAGCCAAAATGAAAAGCATAATGTGATTTACAGTTGCTCCAAAGAATATTAAATACTTAGGTATAAATCTAACAGAACACATACAGGATCTGTATGCTGGAAATTACAATACACTGATGAAAGCAATCGTGAACCTAGTAAGTGAAGAGATACTGTTTTCATAGATTGGAAGCCTCAACAGAGTAAAGATGTTAGTTTTCTCCAAATTGATCTACAGGTTTAAGACAACTCCTATTAAAATCACAGCAAGTTTTTTGTTTTGTTTTGTTTTAGAAACAGAAGCAAGCTTATTCTAAAATTTATATAAAAAGGCAGAAGGGCTAGAAAGGGTAAAACAATTTTGACAAAGAAGAAATAAAATGGGAGGAATCAATATACCTGATTTTGAGCCTGACCACAGAGCTACAGCAATCAGGACTGTGTGGTATTGGCAGAGAGACAGACATGTAGATTAATGAAACAGAATAGAGAACACAGAACTCTACCCAGAAAATTATACTGAACTGATTTTTGACAAAATTGCGAAAGCAGTTCAATGGAAGACAGACAGCTTTTTCAACAAGTGATATTTGGATCGGTTGGACATCCACAGGCCGAAAAGAGAACTTTAACTTAATTCTCACACTTGTACAAAAATTAACTCAAGCTAGATCATGGACTTAAATGTAAAATGTTGAAAATTGAAGCCTTTCGGAAAAAATAAAGAGATACTATTCAGGACTTTGAGTTTTGTGAATAGTTCTTAGATGTAACACCAAAAGCACAATCCATAAAAGGAAAAATTGATAAAATGGACCTCTTCCAAAACAGAGGCCAAAAAAACAGACCTTGTTAAGAGGATGAAAAGATAAGCTACAGTCTGGGAGAAAAATATTTGTAGTCATGTAACTGACAGGGGACTAATATTTAAAATGTATAGAGAATTTTCAAACTCAACAATAAAAAAATAAAAAAATCCAATTAGAAAAAGGACAAAATACAGGAAGAGACATTTCAACTGGAAAGGAGGTACAAGATAG
Organism: Camelus dromedarius; assembly: GCF_036321535.1. Lineage (NCBI taxonomy): Eukaryota > Metazoa > Chordata > Mammalia > Artiodactyla > Camelidae > Camelus > Camelus dromedarius. The sequence continues at coordinate 12,073,193 of NC_087461.1, forward strand.
TAAACAAGAAATGGAAATATGTTCATCATTGGCTTTTTGGGATGTACAGATTTAAATGTTGTGCAGAGATAGCACTACACGTATGACAGAATGGTTACAATTTTCTTTAAAGGTTATCATAGGAGCCATTTACTTCAGCAAAGAGGCTGACTTTTGCAGATAATTATAACACAAAATGCTAGCAAGGATGCAGATAAACTGGATCAATCATACACGGCTGGTGAGAATATAAAATGGTACAGCCACTCTGGAAAATAGTTTTACAGTTTAAAAAAAACCCTAAAAATAGACTTACAGTATGACTCAGGAGTTGACACTCATTGGCATTTATCTCAAGTAAATGAAAACTTTTCTTCACCCAGAAAGTTGTACATAGATGCTCACAGCTGCTTTGTTGGTAATACCAAAAGCTAGGAAGTACACAGATACCCTTCAGTGGGCAAAGAGTTAAGTACAGTATGGTCCCTCCTCACCATGGAATCCTGCTGCAATAGAAGGGCCAAACTGTTAATACACACAACAGCTTGGATGTACCTGAAGAGAATTATGCAGAGTGGGCTGGGTGGAGGGGAGCACCCATCTCTAAAGGTACTATTCCATTTATAAAAAACATTATTAAAATAAAATTATAGAAATGGAGAACAAATTAGTAATTTCCAGGGTTTGTGGGGTGTTCCCAGAGGGGTAGCATGAGGGAGACGTGTGGCGATGATACAGTTACGTATCATGATTGGGGTAGTAGTTATGCAGAGGTAAATTTCACAGAATGACACACACACACGCACTCATGTATAAATCTGAGTAAGCTCTGTAGGTGGTTCCAATTTCAGTGTCCTGGTTTTGTTATTGTACATGGTTATTACAAGATGTCAGTGTTGGCAGAGGCAGGGTGAATGGGGCGTGGGACCTCCTTGTACATTTCTTTGCAACTTCCTGTGAATCTATAATTATTTCAAAATAAAAAGTGAAAAAAAAAGTACCAAGAATTATACTAAACCTAGGAGGAAAAAGTAGAGTATGGGAAGTTATGGTGAGAAAAATGAGTTGGTAGTCATGTTTTCCAGAAAGCTGTATGTAAGTGTCAATCCTAACGAATTCTTTAAGGGAGTTAAAAGCAAAATAAAATAAAAAGACCAGAGAGGGTGATCAGAGTAAAAGCATTCTAAAATCTTGTTTTCTAGGACAGAAAACTGTATGTTTTGAAGAGTCTTTATGATGAAACAGTAGACTGGTGTTGAAACCAACCGGTGCTATTTTAACTCATAGTAAAATCTCTTACCAAGTACCTGCTACTTGTCTGGAAACCTACTGACATCATAGTCATGAAAGAAGGTGATTTAACCCCCTTTTCATTTATAGAAACACAGAGCCTAAACAGGGGTAAATGACATATGAAAGGTCATACAGGAAGTGACAAAACAGAGTCTGAATCCAAGGCTCTCTGATGCCTAAGCCTGTGTTCTTATGACTCCACTCTGCCCTCCTGGGCAAAATGAATATTGAAGTAAGTTAATTTTCCAAAAGGGAATGTCTGCTGTGTTTTGAAGATGAAATAGTTTGACCTTTTATGGAATGAAATATGAATTATCTCTAAACTCTGAGCAAAACAGAAAGCTTTTGTATCTACTCCTGGCATTTCATTTTGTCACCCAACCATGGGCAAGACTTAGGGCAAAATAGAAAGCTTTCACATCTTCTCTTTTCCTTTGTCAGTGCTAAACAGTCGTGGGAAGCTGGGGATCGCAAGAGCCCATCATTCAATTAGTTGTGTTACCTGGAAGAATAAAGAGCATCAATTAACTCTCAAATTTAATGTTTTCTCAGTCAAGCTCTGAGCCTAGAAATACAATTTTTTTTAAATCTTACCCTGTGTGGATGAGAAAAGGGAGGTGGTATTTTGAAGATCAAAGAAAACCAGAAGTCATTGAACTATTGATTAACTTCCCATCGGTAAATCTTATTTCTTTTTCTCCTGATGCTAAAATGATCTTGGAGCCCAAGTATATGAAGATACATTTTTACACACACATATTCACAGAGCTTGTAGGAAGAACACACACACACACACACACACACACACACACACACACACACACACACACACACACACACACACGTTGGTAATGTGTCCCTGTAAGAGGTGTTAGGGTTTAGTTTCTCCTGTTTGTTGAACAAATTTGAATAATAAAAAAAAACCCTGCAGATTCATCTCTGCTCTAGCAGGCTTTTTCTCCTTTTAGTCTGGAATAAATGAGTATAGCTCTCCATTTTATAGGGCTGGAAAGAAGGGGTACTTTTATCTCACTTGAAACATTGTTCAGCAGAAGCTTCTATTTACTGGCTCATAAAATCTTTTATGCCTCATCTGTTGTACTTAGGATGACTATCGCGAGTGTACTGGGAAAAGACTTGGAATATGTTGCTTCCCGAGGTTAGAATTCTAATCAGGTGGATTACTGAACCGTCCAACTTTCCTTAATGTGTACACAATTCTGCATTGGCAGGAAGTGTTGAAGAAAACTCAAATAGAGCATTAAGCAAGATGTAGCCTCAAACTCTGAAAACAGGTATGCTCGCCCACCTGTTTGTGTGCAGACTACAGAATGTGTGTGCCCAGCTCTTCCACAACTGTTTTATCTTATCAACAAAAATGCCTGTCATGGGGCTGAGCTCACCACTGTCTCTAGAAACACCGGGAGCATTCTGGTCCCAGCTGTCAAGGACCAGGTCAGAGATCTTGGGCAGATCTCACATCCTTCTTATGCTTTGATTTCCTCATCCATAAAATCTTGACCCATTTCCCAGGAGATCTGAGAAGAAGGAGATCTAGACAAATGGTTATGAAAAGCAGAATGTCTCCTGGAAATCCTTGGTGTTGATAAAATAAGGAGCCACTGGTTTATGTTGTGCCCTTGATGAAGTGAAGATAGTTACAAGGCAAAAACAAAAAGGAAAGTACCAGAAAGAAAGAATTCCCCAAAAGGCAGGCAGCCACGGCCATAATGCTGTGGTTCATCATGCCCTGCCCTGTTTTGGAGATGATGGTTTTCCAAAGGGTCACCTTCAGTGCAATCTTAACAGCACTCATCATTCATACGTCATGAAAAGTGGCCAGGTAACTCTACCTTATCCAGTTGGACCTATGAACAGTGGCTTCACTGAATATTGGTTTATCTTATTCTCCACAAAAGATTAAAAGGTTATTTCTGAAATTTTTGTTTGAGACTCTAAGTTTTCCATGAATGGCCATTATAATATTTTTCTCAATTTTGTTATTGGATAAGATTCACCTGGATCAAAATAGTTATTAACTCTCTTATACATTCATCTTGAGAAGACAGATACCATATGGTTAAATCACAGACTCTGAAGCCAGATTGCTTGAGATCACAGCTCTGTCATCTACCGTCATGTGATGTTGGTCAAATTAACTACTCTTTGCCTCAATTTCCTCATCTGTAAATGGGTATGAAAGTAGAACCTACTTCCTAGTGTTGTAGTGAGAAGTCAATTAGTTTATGTTAATTGCTCAGCATAGTGCCTGAACCATATTAAGTACTACATAGTTGGAATATTGTTATTATTAAGCATTTCATAAAGCCACTGTGGGCAAATAAATCATGGGCTATCAGCCCATCTTCAAAATGTATCTAGAGCCTGACCGCTTTTTACCTCGTCTGCTCCTAGTCCACCACCACTTCTTTCTAGGACTATTGCAGTAGCCTCCTAAGTGGTTCCCCTGCTCTCCTTCTTGCCACCAGTAGTCTCCAGAGAGCACCCTGGGTGGTCGTCCCAATCCCTGAATTGCGTCACATCACTCTTCTGTGTGCTGCGTGGCCCACCATCTGTTCAAAGTACCAGCCCAGCCACCATCTGGACGAGTTCAAGTGAAGCCGCCATCTGGCCTCATCTTCTGCCACCCCCATCCCTCTGTTCCAGTTACTGATGTCTTGGTAGTTCCTTTAATAGCCTAGCTTATTGCTACCCAAGCCTCTGTATTTTCTGTTCCCTTTGTCTGAAATGTTCTCCTAGACATCTATAAGAAGGGTGGCCTTTTCATTCAATCTTTATTCACATGTTGTCTCATCTGAACTGGGCTTCTTGGCCACCCTTTCTGAAATATTGTTCCCTTTCCTATTAGGTTTATGCTAACCTGCTTTATCTCCCTACAGTAGACTACAGATCTCCCTTGGCTTCTGATGGGGTTACATCCTGATAAACCCATCGTAAGTGGAAAATACCCTATGTTGAAAATGCATTTAATACACTCAACCTACCAAACACTATAGCTTAGCCTCACCTACTAAAAAACGTACTCAGAACACTTCCATTAGCCTACAGTTCAGCAAAATCACCTAACACAAAGCCTGCTTTACAGTAAAGTGTTGACCATCTCATGTAATTTATTAACTACTGTACTGAAAGTGAAAAGCAGCATGGTTGTGTGGGTCCAGCATGGTTGTTAAGTGTGTAGGTCATTCACTCTGGTGATCACGTGCTTGACCGGGAGCTGCAGCTCACTGCCTCTGCCCAGCATCGCAAGAGAGTAGCTACCACATATCTCTAGTCCAATAAAAGATCAAAATTCAAAATTTGAAGTACGGGGGCTTCTACTGAAGCGTATTTCTTTTGCACCATCATAAGGTCAAAAAATTGTTAAGTCAAACTCTTTTAAATTGGGGACTGCCTAACATAGTATGTGTTTATTGCCACATCCTACCTCTCCCCAACTCACATAAAAGGTCTAGGACAGCAGATGTCTTGTTTTGTTTGCTGCTATTTTACAATCTTCTAATATGATGCCTACATAGAGTTAGATGCCCAATGAATACGTGATGGATAAATTAGCAAACTGGAGTGGATGATGTAGTTCTTTATGTGACTCTCAAAGCACTTGTACATACACAATTGTATTTGACTCTACAAAGTAGAAAATCAGCATGGAGCAAATTTCTTTTCTTGCATGTACACCAATAAAAAATTGGTCTGATCCCAAAAAGACTTCTGCAGTGACAGAAAGCAGATCAGTGATTGATTGGGGGATGACAAAAGGAATGAGGGAACATTTTGGAGCAAGGCAGATATTCAGTATCTTCATTGTGGTGATAGTTTCATGGATATGTGCATATATCAGAACTTACCAAGTTTGTGCATTTTAAATATATACAATTGTTGGTATGTTATTTTACCTTAAAAATGCTGTTTTTTAAAAAAATATTATGTAACTTTCAAGATAACACAGCATTTTAATGACAAAGTTTGACAGGAGCCACATTGGCAGATCCTTGGGTCATTAACAGTAATGATTCTCAATTTACAATATCATTTATTTATATATTCCTCCTTGTGGAAAAAGGGAACTGTGCTTTTAAGGTTTGGAGATGTTCTCTATCACATACGTCAAGTTCCATTCCTTAAATTAAGTGAAAATCAAATAGCCAAAAGTAACTGGATAGTATTTGAGGAATTGCAGATTTATAGAAATTTTAGTTTGTACAAGTTAGAGAATTAAATGATTTGACCGGGGTCGCATAGAACAGCAGCTTTGGTACGGGAATTAGAAACTGGATAACCCTGAATTTTGTTTCTCAGTATGAAAGCCACATTTCTCCTTCCTTTCATTCTTTATTGGCACATTGTAACATTTTTCCCCCCAAGAACCAAAAATATCTGTTTCTCAAAATCCTTTGAGCATGTTTCTTTTTCTCCCTTGTGAATGAGGCATTCTAAATGCCTCCTGGCACATACAGGACTCACTGTTAAGCTCTTTTTTTATATTTACTATTTAAGAGATGCATTCCCCATTAAAAACAATATCAAGAGAACTGGAGGGAAAAAAGAAAACAGTAAAGGAATCAGCAAGGTGTACATGTCAGGTCAAGTTAAGGCTGAAATTCCACCTAATGTGGTCAAATAAGCCACGTTGTAATTAATCTGTTCCTGGCAGAGCAGCTGCTCTCAAGCTGATCAATATTTTTCTGTTTAAATGGACACTTATTTTTAAATTTTCCTATTATGTGCTACTAAGTACCTACTGAATGGAAAGTGCACAGAGGGATTCAAAGAAGTCAGACCGACTTTCAAGGAGACAGACTAGAACCAATGCCAAATATTTTGTAATGCAAAGAAAACATACTGTGTTTTGAGATCCTTAAAACTACTTTTTTTGTTTTGAATCATTAGGGAATCTTTCTTTTAGCTTTAAATTGATTGGTTTATCCCATTTATTTCACGTATATCCCTAAGACTCTTGATCAATTTATAGTTGTGATTTTAAGTGCATTTAGATACTAATTACTACCTAAAGGGTGTGCTTGGTGAATTCTTTCATAATGTTAATAATTACTCCTTGGTTATCTAGCATGAGTAATTGTGTGTGTGTGCATATATATGTAAATATATATATATATATATTTTTATATAAACACACACATACGTGATTTTCTTAAATTGGGACAAACTTCTATGCTTGTAAGTATCACTCAGTAATCTTAGGCAAGCCTGTTCAAGCAGAGAGAAAAAAAAAAACAATGGAAAATTAAGACTCCTGTGTGATTCTTTTTTCATTTGCATCACGTCTCACATGTAAACAGACACTAGCATGTTTCCTCGAGCCTAGCTGTGAATGTTAAATATTTTTAGTTTCTCTTTAGAATCTGGAGTCTAGATACTACCAGTAGGAAGTTGCTAATGAAAATTGATGCTTTTGCTTCTGGCCAGGCATACCACAGAGAGATCATGGAGGTAACGTCCAACTCATGAACAGAGCATGCCTTATAAAACAAGGGACATCATCACCGAGGCTGGATTCGCAGTATCTGCATAGAAACAAACTCTAGCTGGACTGCCAGATATTATGCTGGGATTAAAAGTTGTTTGCGTCTGCAGAATTCTAAAAGAAAGATCCGCTGCAATTTTTTATGTTTGTTATAATTTTTCCATTAAGATTGTGACAAAACTACAAAAATGTTTGGTTAAAAAACAAAAAAAAAGAAGAAGAAAAAGAAGAAGAGAAATCTGAGCCCTCTATAAATATTTCTCTTATTACTGATGGCATTTGAGCAGTGTCTCATCTGAATTGCTTGCCAGTCTTCCGCAATCCTTTGGGACTATTTTGAGACTAGATTACCCAATGCTTTAGCTTAAGTTCTCCATGTTTTATGAACTCCCCTTCCAGCTACGTGACAAAATGTCTAGAACATTATCTATAAGCACCATCTCCAATTCCTCTCTTGTGGTTTCTCTTGAACCCATCCATCCAGACCTACAGTACCACCACTCCATAGAAACAGCTGTGGTCAGGGTCACCTGTGACCCCCCCCACCCCCCACAGCATGTTAAAAAGCCCTCTTGTCAGCACCTGCCACACTAGACCACTTCCTGTGCTTAAGACATGTACCTCTCCTGGCCTCCTGAGTGCCCCTCACTCCCAGTTATCTTCTGACCTCACTGGCCGCTCCTCTAAGGCCTTCTTTGTTGATTCCTTTTCAATTTTTCACCCTTAAACATTGGCCACTGCCCACAGATGGCTTCTCTTCTCAGCTCTGCTGGTGCCCTAAGTGGTCTGATCCAGTCTCTCAGGGCCAGATGTCACCTATGTGATTCTTAGTCCAACTCAGGCTGCCATGACCAAATTCTGTAGATGCGGTAAACAATGGAAATTTATTTCCTCACAATTCTGGAGGCTTGAAAGTCAAAGATCAGGTTCTGGTGAGGCCTCTCATCCTGGCCTGCAGAGGGCCACCTTCTCGATGTGTCCTCACATGGCCTTTCCTTGGTGTCTGTACATGGAGAGGGAAAGAAGATCTCTCTGGTGTTTCTTTCTGCAAGGGCACTAATCCCATCAGTGGGGGCCCCACCCTCATGACCTCATCCTAATCACCTCCCAAAGGCCCCACCTCCAAATACTATCACTTTGAGGGTTGGGACTTCAATATATGAATTTGGGGACAGGGGTGGTACCAAACATTCAGTCTGCAGCAATGGTGATGTCTCCTCTGGCCCTCACCTCTCCTGAAGACCCCAGATACATATTTCACATCACCTACTTGACATCTCACCCTTAACAGGTCCAATAGTCAACTTCTGATTCCCCCAACAAAACCTACATCTTCCAGCGTCAGTACATGGCAACCCTCTCCTGCCATCAGCCACTGCCATTCTCCTTAACCCTTTATATATCTTACTTCATATCCAATCTGTCAGGAAATCCTCTTCACTCTACTTTCAAACTGAAATCTGACCACTTCTTACCACCTCTGGTTCTCTGCCCAGGTCCAAAGTACCAAAATCTCTACCCTGGATTGTTGCCTTAAGTTCCTGTGGTTTTCTGGTGTTCATCCTTGTCCCCTTTCGTGAGCTCTCCTCAAAGCGGCCCTGGTAAATGAACCTCATCTCATCCCACCTCTGCTCACGTCCCTCTGTTGTTTTCCCAGCTCATCGAGAGTGTGAAGGGTCTGCATCTGCAGGGTCTGACCACGTGCTTCCTTTCTGATCTCATGTCATCCATTTCCCATCTCTCTCACTCTCCTTCAAACACACTAGTCCTTTGTGGGCCCGGGGATGCACCAGGCATGCTCCTCCCTCTGTCCAGACTGTTCTTAGTCCAGATATCTGCAAGCCTTGCTCCCAGCCTTCTTTCAAATATCTTACCAGCAGGACATTCAACTACTGTGAATAAAATAGCAACCCACCCACTCCCACCCCACTGCTCTCTGCCCCCCACACCCTGTTTTATTTCACTCCCTGTTGTTTGGCACACTCTCCACTCTTGTCCATGAACTCATTGTCTATTGTACATCAGTAGAAATGAAGATCTGAATTCACCGTCTATCCCCAGCCTTTGGAAGACTGTGTGGCACACACGGGTACTATATAAATATTTCTAGGAGTGACATCTGCCTCTTATGGTACTCATTCTGCACTGCTGCTGCTCTAAACCTAAAACAGCCCTGAGTTTCATCAGTGTCTCTCCCATCTTAAGGCTTTCACCTAAGGATCAAAATAACAGTTCAATCTGCTTTTGCTTTTAGTTGTTGTAACTTGCATAAGCACACCCTGTCGGTTGAAGCACTTGTCCTGTGGAGAAGGGACATACGATTCTCCCTTTTGTTATGCTTGTTTTAAAGCATAATATTTATATATCAGTTGAACTGCATTGTAGAAGATAGAGCCAAGGGAATGCACAGATGTCTGGATGTGATAGTGATCTGGGCTGGGTCTCATTTCTCCAGGTGACTTCCAGCCCAGGGTATGTACTCATTCAATGTCTGTTGTGATGGGGCAGCCCAAGATGCCTTTGGTAAGTTCTTCAGCCATTGAAGCAAGTAGAAGTATTGTGGGTTTATTGCTTCTTTCCCAGGACCTTTGGGTAGGAGGGCCAACAATTGTCATTTTGATCTTGAGGCATTTAGGGATTGGGGGGGTGGACCCTTACCTCTGCAAGCAGGGAGAAAGGTTGCTCATGGTGGGCCTGGAAACAGGGGTTGTATTTTGTCAACAGTGATGGGGAGACCTGGTGACATGGATCTGAGCAGGGCTACTTTGTCATCGCGGTCTGTCCTCACCACCCCTCCCAGGGCTGTCTTTGCCACCCTCAGACATCTGTTCTTTATTGTGATCATGTACTGGAGAACAGAAGCTAAGTTCAAAAGGCAGCACTGAAACTACAAAGGGAAATGGGGAGGAGGAGGAGGAAGCAGTCATGTGTGATGTCCCTTAAATGCCCCTTCAGAAAGCACCGGAGGGCAACAGAAGGTAACGGTAACAGTAAAGTCTCTCTGGGTTCTTTCGAGGGCAGATTGGAAAGCTCGACTTGTCAGGCCCAGCCCTGGGGATTCACATCATGGGATCTGGCACCCAGCCCTTCCGTAGAGCCCCTGCGAGCCGGAGGCCGGGCATTTGGGAGGATCTTATTACCCTAGTGCACCTGGAATTCTCCCGGCAGCAACTCTGCCCTTTTCCACTTGCCTGTAAAGCGAGATGGGGCCTACAAGGAGATGTCTTACAGAAATTAGATAAACCTTTCAAAAACTTTTTAAAAGCCCTGCTCCAACCAGGACAAGTGCCACCAAGTGACCTCACCTGGCACACACAACCGACAGATCCATCTCAACCCCATGCTCTCCGCTGTCCAGCTCACACTGCCTTGCACATGTGATCCGGAGCACCTGTCCGGCCTTCAAGGGCAGGGGTACTGCCCACTGCCAGGGGTCTGCATTCTCCTAGGAGGCACCTCACTTTGGAACCCCTTCATTCCTCTGGCCAGGGCTGAAAAAAGAACATTCCAGATGTCCCCAGAGGGGCAGGGTGTGGAGAGGGCTGACGACGGGGTGATGCTGAAGAGGCTTCCAGAAGAGCCACACCCTCTGGCACGGACCCAGGGACACAGGAGGAGCGGCAGGGAAGACGCAGGGAGGGGTGGGGGCTGGCAGCCAGGGACCAGCCCCTGGCTCTCCCTCTGTCCCTGTGCCGCCTGGTTGGATTTGTCTGGGAGTGTCCACAGGGTAGCTGTGGCCTGTTAGGGTGGAGAGAACTTTCATAACAGCCTGAGACAGCCTCCTGAAAGCTCAGAAGAACCCGATAGTGAACAAGTAACAGAAATAATTAGCACATAATAATAATGGAAAAAATTTGAAACTTGGAGAGGAGGGTATAGCTCAGTGGTAGAGTGCATGCCTAGCATGCATGATGTCCTGGGTTCAATCCCCATCACCTCCATTAAAAAATGAATAAATAAATAAATAAACCTAATTACCTCCTCCTTCCCCCCAAAAAAATAAAGTGAAAAAAAAAGATAATATTGAAAAAAAGTTTTTAAAAGATTGATAATTCCCCCCAAGTTAATTTCAAACACTGCACCATGGATCCAAGGAGCTCAGAGAACACCAAACAGGATAAATGCAAAAAAACATTTTTTTTTAATTGAAGCTTAAATAGTCACAGAAGCAGTCACCAATGACTGTGACGTGGAGACACAAAGTAGCTCAGCACGACTGAGCTCTCCTGCCAACGTGAAGCCAAAAATAAAGTAAGCAAGTGTCTGGGAGAAGCAGAGGACACCCAGGTACCTGCGTCCATCAGGACTACTCAGAAAGTCAGCAACGTCACATCTGTTGATGGAAGGACCTATTCCTAGCGTTGACGCCAATGTTCAGGAAACATTCCTAATCCTTCTGTCGCACACGAGCCTGCCTGGGACCTGCACAGAGACATCTGGACCGTGTGCCTAAATATTTTGAAAGCTGTAAATCAGGCTGACAAACAGTTGGGTAAAATATGTTCTAGCCTCATGCTTTGACCAGGATCCCTTCACCACCACCTAGAAAGGCAGATGTGATTTTAGAATTTTTAAAATTTTCCGAGTTCTCTGCCAGATCGCGGGATGAAGGAGTGTCCGCCTCAGCCCTGATCTGTAGCAGCCCACTCTCCTCCCGTTTCTCCCGCCATCTCTTTTCATGTTTTGTGTGCATGACGCCCAACCTGCAGGGGCAAGCCCCCAACCCCCATGCTTCTTGCTTACAGCCTTGACCGCCCTCAGCACTTGGGGTGCACTCAGCGATGTTGGGGGTGGGGAGGGGTTCCAAAGTGTAGACCCCCTGGGTGGGGGCCCCCTCTGCCACCCTCCTCTTCCATCACACAGTTCGACCCTGATTCCATCAGGACTTACAGACATAAGCCCTGCACATCCATCAGATCAAATTAGGGGAAGCTGATCACTGCTGTGAGAGCCAGCATTGGATAGATGAGTTACTTTCTCACTGATGGGGCCAGTCTCTTTTTTAAGACCTTCAAAATGAAGGCCAGTGGTAGATGAATTCCCCCAACTGCCCACATCCTCTTTCTCACCATTCTCTGGAAAAAAATGTTGAGCCTCCCCCTCAAACACCCAAGAAGCAGCTGAGAAAAAGGCAGCCCCAAAAAAGAACAGCCACTCAACTCAGCGCGTGCCTCACCCTCCCAGACAGTCACATTTCCAACCGCACTGCCTTCTCCACAGACCTGGGAGCAGAAAAGCAAGGAGTGAAATGTGAGTGTTCCCGAACCCCTGGCGGGGGCTGCCTGTGCTGGAGCATCCCCTCCACAGAGACCCTCCTGCCGTCTGCCCCCGTTCCCTGAGTGGGTGCACCTAAGGGTGGCAAAGGCCAGCTGTTTGCAGACTGATGGATTTTTCCCCAGATCCTTCCCTGAGGTGCTAGAGAGTGGACCAGTTCCAGGAGAGTCCCAGACTGATGGGGACTAGAATCGCTGGGGGACAAGAGCCCTGGCAGAAGGCTGGGCCACAAAGGACACCAAGATGTAGAGTCCAGGAGCGAGAGGGAGGATAGGAAAGATGTGGGAAGAAGTGGCACCAAACGGCATGGCTCTCTGGGGTCCCAGCATCCCACAGTTACTGCTTTTAAAATGTAATTTGAAACAGGGAGGAGACTGTCTTGGGAAGTGGAATCCATAGATATGGGTGTACTGGCGTTTGTTTACAACATTTGTCATCAAAGGATGGTTTCTGTTTTTTGTCATTTGTGTGACTTAGAGTGTCAAAGTATAAAGAAGTGCGTTTGTTTCCAGTTACCCTGAAAGTTTCTTCTGGAAATTGTTGGTGATTCTGAGGTACGCTTACCAGAGGGGAAAAGAAGGTTGTCCTGTCACTACCCCCTAGTGTCTTTCTCCCCCAACACAGGGACTAAAGTGGTTGTACCTTTTCAAGAAAAATAATTTTCACATAATAGTAAAAAATATAAGAAATTATGAACAATAAAATTCTTGATACTCTATATTGGGGTTTTAAAAAAATCTACATGTAATTTATATAAAAACTAACATTTCATACTGAAAAGTTTCCTCAAGAAATATTCATTCATCCATAATAATTACTGGTTATTATGATGTAAAATACTGATAACTTAGCAGAGAAGAAAATAAATTTCAGATTAACTCAGATGGTTTCTTACTAATGCCCATAATCTCTGGTCTTAAATCTGCTCATCAGTATAATTGAAGACCAGGCAGGATGTATAAATATTCTGGTGGAGATGGGCACATGCACTCTGATTTATAGCCAAAGTCTTTCTGCTACTTTGAAAACATTCATTGGAAATTCTGTAAAAGTTGCACCTTTCATATCCTTAAAAGGCCAATTCCTTTGTTTCTGGGATCATGGTTATTGTACTTTTATATTTTTGTTCTTTAAGAAAATCTCCTTCCTTTTGTGGCCTTTACTCTTTGGTTCTGTATTATAGAATTTCTGCACCCATTTTTTTTTCTTTTTATGAAAAGACGAGGAAAACTTCCAAATTTTCATAATTACATCCAGGTTTAAGCTCCGCAGTCGGATCTGGGTGCTCTGTAGAAGTGACACTATTCAGACACTATGATTTTAACAAAAAAAATTAAATAAAAATATTCTTTAATTTTATGGATGGAAAAAATACAGACAATAAAAAAAAATTCTATAATAGACACTACCAAAATCAAACAGATATTTGCAGCCTAGCACAATGATTAACATAATTAGCTGAGTGAGTCATACAAGTTACTTCTCTTTACTTCATCTGTAAAATGGGGATAATTATAGTGCAACCTCATAAAGAAGGTTAAATGAGTTACTATTTGGAAAGGGCCTAGACCGGTGCCTGGCACATAGTGAGTGCTATATAAGGTGTTAAATTTTAGAAAGAAAAATATGTTTCTATAACAGCTTTAGGCCTCATATTTTTTTAAAAAGTAAAATCTAAAATCCCATCATCTTTCCATCCCCCTTCTTCTTTCCCAGAGCTAGTGGGAAGCGTCTGGCTGAAGTCACAGGGTGTGGCCGCCACACATAAACAATGTATATTACTATTTTGTCTGTTGCACAACTTTGCATAAGTGGGGTCATAGTGCATGTATCCTTTTGTAACCTTACGTGTTCACTCAACTTTGTGTTTTGGAGACTTTTCCATGTTGATGGGTGTGATTCTATTTCATTCATGATAACTGCTGTTGACGATTCCATGATAAGAATGAACCACTGAGAACAACAAATCAGAAGGAAGCAATGCTACAGTGAGCATCGTGGACCAGATGCCCGCCCATGAGATTTCATCTGTGATAGATAATTTAAAAGAAATAGCCAGGTTATAGGATGCACATCTTGCACGTCACCAGGTGTCCTAAAATGATGGTGTGGATTTGTACTTTCACCACCAGTGAATCACAGACTCCATTTTCCCATGATCTGGCCAATACTTGAAGTTAGCAGACTTCCTGACTCTTGCCTATCTGATGGGTTTAAAAGAATGTTTCATTGTTTCCATTTTCATTTCCATAATTACTAGTGAGATTGGGCTTTTTTATATTTATTGGCTGCTGGAGTTTCTTCCTGTATGGATTACCTAATTATATCCATTTTTGTATATCCACTCTGGCCCATTTTCTATTTTCTTGTTGATAAATAAGAGTTCTTTAATTTTTCTGACTATTAATCCCTGGTAGAGCAAACGGGTGATAAATATGTCTTCTCTCAGACTCTGGTTTCTCTACTTTGTTTACAATGTCTTTTGTAGTGCAGAATATTCATTTTCATGTAGTGTAATTAAGCAATGTTTTTCTCTGTGGCTTATGATTTTTCTTTCTTTTAAAAGTCTTTCCCTCTACCAACATAGTAGGAGATAATACCGTGTTTCGTCTTGGTTTGTTTTTTAAGTTTCATCATTTAGCTTCTCACATACAGGACTCTAGTCCATCAGGAATTTATTTTACTTATGTTGTAAGGAAAGGATATATTTTTTTACTTTTTCCATATGGTGCACCAATTTTCCTGACACTGTTTATGGAACAGCTGTTTCTCCATGGACTTGTACCACCATCTCTGTCATACATCAAGCTTTTGTAAAGCCTATGTCTTTTTCTAGGCTCTGTTTTGTTCGATGAACCTCCTTGCTCTATCCCTGTACCAGAACCACACTGTCTTAGTAGTGTTGCTATAGAAAAGTACTCCCTCTTACTGTTGTTCTTCAAATCTGTCATATTGTTGGTGATATAAGTGCTGTATTTTTATCAAACAATATTCTCTGATTTTTTTCTAGTATTTGGGGTTGCTTTGGAGTTTATAATTGACTATCTTTCAGTCGTGTTGAATCCTTATTAGTTCTAATACTGTGTCTGCAGGTTTCCTTGGACTCTCTGTTATATCATCTGAGGATAATCACAGTTTTGATTTATCCTTTCTAATCCATATACCTTGCATTTCTTTTTCTTGTATTAAGTGGGCTAGCCAGGACTTTAGATGCAACAATAGCACAAATTCTGAATTTGAAGAGAATGCTTCTAAGATTTCATTATTAAGCGTTATGTTCGTTTGAGGTTTTTGGTGGATGCCTTTCATTATGTTAAAAAAGTTCTCTTTAATTGTTAAATTATTATTGTTGTTGTTTTTAATTTTGAATATGTTTTGGATTTTTCTTAACATTTTTTCTGACACTATCAAGATTATTGTAGAGTTTTTCTTATTTATTATTGCAGCATATAATAGTACTGGACTTTATGGTGTTAAACCATCCTTACATTCCTGAGATGAACTCTTCTTGGTTATGATGGGTTTTTTTTTTTTTTTCATACATTGCTAAATTTGCTTTGCTAATGTTTAATTTAGGGAGTTGCATTTAAATTTGAAATCTTTACTTTTATTACTTTCTTAATATCCAGGTTAATACCATCCTTACAATATGAGTTGATAGTGCAATGTTTAACTTAACCAACAGGTCGCCCTAAGTGTAAGAAAGAATCCAGTTATGCTTGTAGTGTATCTGCAGTCAGTTATAATGTTTTTCAAAGCATTTTCTTATACTATGTTCTGCCTTAATTGTTGAGTAACCTTTAAGGTTAAATTCTTGACTCTGTTGATGTTGTTGTTTGTTCTGTAGTGACTTTGCACTATTAACTCCATACACAGGTCTCTAACGAATCCACGTAAGAGGGCGTGATAGGCTCACAGCACAAGAAATCAGCATCTGCATCTTAGACATTCACATCTTTAACACAGGCTGAATTCCAAAAGTTATCAGATTCTTCAAGGTATTATTTTTAGAGAAATGCTTTCAGATGGTCACTTCAACGGTATTATCATTTCACTTGAGTCCCAACTCTACCAGATTGTCTGGAACAAGACAAAGTTAAGGAGTTAAGCACTGATGGTGCCATTACTAAGGCTCTCTATCAAGAATTGATCCCTCTCAACAAGGTCTCTGTCTTGTGACTGCTGTCTGTCAGGTTGTTGGATGGGTAAGACTCTACCATATTTCATTTCCTACAACGTTATTTTTAACATGTTCTCCCATGATGCTAACACAGGCTGCACCACAATTACGACTCTTTTAAAGTACATTCTAAATTAGAATTTCACTTAAAATTGCTCTTGCAATTTCTCAGTCTTTCATAAAGATTCTCCAGAGAGTCTCCACAGTTCCCCAGTTATAACTAATAGAAGATAAATGAGTTAGAAGACTTCATAGAGTCTTGCCTTGTCTTTAAATATCAAGTATCTGAATGAAATAGAAAACATTCGATTGGTATAATCCATTTCAGATACTGCAGCAAAGATCTGGTGTTTACCCAAAGACACTGAAATCTGAGAGTAAAATTATTCCCCCCCCCCCAAATTATTCAGACTTTCTGTGGAGAATAAATTTTTTTCTTTTTTTTTTTTATTATTTTTTAATGGAGGTACTAGAGCTGGAGCTGAAGACCTCTTGCACATTAAGCATGTGCTGTACCATTGAGCTGTACCTACCCCACTCTGATTTTCTATTATCTTCTTCTTTGCAAGACAACTTTCACCATCTTGCTTTGTCATCTACTTGGAAAGCTATTCCGTAGGAAGGGACACCGAAGCATGAGTCTGTCCAGGATGTGAAACGTTCCCAACATCAGAGGGCATGTTAGTACTTTTCAAGGAATACACGTGACCTTGTCTTCAGATGTCTGCTGTGTCTGAAACAAAATGTCAGCTGGTGTCAGATCTGAATCATTAATTTCTAAATAACAGTGTTATTTATGGAACCACTGTGAGGGCTGTGATTAGTTGTTTATCATTTTCCACCCCCTGCCCCTCTGTACCTGGCACAGAACCAAACACAGCTTAGGGGCTGGTCTTGTGAATGAAGGAAGCGACATCTACAGAGCCTTCTAAGGTACCTCTCAGTGCATTTACATTTCTTTTTTAAAACCATGTTTCTGAAATTCAGTCTCCTAAGGATATACCACGATGTTAACTATATTGGCATTTCTTGCTTATATTAAGTAGCAGTGTCCTCCCCATTTCAGATGCCAACTCCACTGAGAGTTTTAATATGTGTGCCTCCCTTGGCCCATTTCTTCTGGCTTAAAAAAAAATTACTCAATTAACTGAGTAGGAACCTTCTTGGCCAGTCTCTTTAGATCTGTGTGGGTTGTCTTTTAAGATGATCAAGTCAAAGCATACTTATTTTAGAAAACAGAAAATCTTGAAGAACAGAGCATCACCCATGAACTTACCACCCAAAGACAGCTACTCTTGACATTCATCAAATACATGGATTTAACCATGACCCTGGTGAAACCAAGGGTCAGCCCCCTATAAA
The DNA here is from genome assembly GCF_036321535.1 of Camelus dromedarius. Taxonomy (NCBI): domain Eukaryota; kingdom Metazoa; phylum Chordata; class Mammalia; order Artiodactyla; family Camelidae; genus Camelus; species Camelus dromedarius. The sequence continues at coordinate 12,090,787 of NC_087461.1, forward strand.
TGCATGATTCCCTTTCCTATGAATTTTATGTTTCTGACTTTGTATTCTTATTCTTAGAGAGGCCCCTCAAAACTGTAGTAAGCTTCAGGCCCCTCAAAACTTGGATCTATCCCTGCCATTGAGGTGATTAATTGATCTGTAAAAATCTAGTTCCTTTCTGTTTTATAATGTACTTTGCCACTTAACAAAATATGAATTGTTTTCTCATTGCCATTTTTCTTTCAGAATCCCTGTAAATAACCCTGTAGTGTTCCGATGAATGGATTTATTACATGAATTGATTGAGTAAATGAATCCTCTAATGTTGGAATTTGCCCCACCCCATTATTCTTATAAACAACACATCTTTGTGCATAAATATGTAGAAATTCAATTACTAGTTCAAACCAGATGTATATTGGGGAGGCTTTTGACACATATTGACAAATAGCCCTTCAGAGAGCTTGTGTTAACTTACTTTCCCAACAGTGATATGTAAGAGGACTCATTCTGAACCCCTGTCAGCACCATGTATTTTATTGGAAAAACCTCTGCTAATTTCACGGGTGTAAAAAGCTATCATATTATTTTAATATTTATATGTTTCTTACTAAGTTGGAAACTGTTAGTTACCCATCAGAAAGGACTAAAAGAGCACTTTATATTTTAAGGTATTAGCCATTTGCCATAGCTGTATGTTAAGTATTGATTTGCATAATCTTAAATTGGATTTGGAGAAACAGGGATTTAGGTCATTTGAAATTGTCACCACCATCTGCCTGTGGAAAATGCTGTTTAGGGGAAAATTTGTAGAAGGCATTCCAGAACGCAGGCATACATCAGATTAACTCGGCCACATTACAGGAGGAAGTGAATTCATTTCAACTAAAAGCTATTTGAGCATCTTTACTATATATTACCATCCGATGAATACAGCAAATCATAATGCAAAATTAAAAGCCATGCTTGCAATTTCACTAAAACATATTTGAGGAAAATTCCTGAATTCTTAATGGAAAAGTGCTGGAGGAGTGTTTGGGGGAGATGGCTCAGACAGAGGTAGAGCATGTGCCAAGTGAAGAGGTGGTAGGCGGGCCCCCCGAATGGATGGCACCGCATGGAAGGTGGGTGTGCTTGGTAAGTTCCCAGAGCAACAAGACGTCCATTATAACTCTGATGCCCTAGGGATGTGGCATGATTTAAGGGACTAAGGCAGGAACAGGAGGTTGAGGTCTGTTTTAGTTTGTTTGGGCTGCTATGACAAATTACCAAAGACAGGGTATCTTCAACAACAGTGCATTTCCCATGGTTGCAGAGACTGGGAAGTCCAAGGTCAGAGTGTCTGGGGAGGACCGGCTTCCTGGTTTGCAGGTGGCCATCATCTCATAGTAACCCCACAAGCCAGAGAACCAGGAGAGAAAAGAAACTCTCCCATGCCTCTTCTCATAAAGGTGCTGGTCTCATTGGGAGCTCCACCCTCATGACCTAATTACTTCCCAGAGTCCCCACCCCCAAATACCACCACACTGGGGATTAAGGTTTTAACACAAATTTTGGAGGAACACAAAAATTCAGTCCATAGCGAGGCTACACGGTAAAAATCTTTGCGTGCCATATTAAGATAAAGAACATTTTAGAAGATGTCCCACCTTCTGGACCCAATGCTGAGATTCAAAAGATTATGAGGACGTGTCATACAACATGACCTGCCAGGTGCACTATATGTTTTGCAGAATGTCACCAAGAGTCTTGGTGAAAAATGCATGTTCTCTTGGCAAAGCCATTGGGATGGAAGAACTCTTGAGTATTCAAGCTTCTCAGAAGGTCTCCAAGAGTTGTGAGGGTCCTTTAACACTTGCTTTCAGAGCTCTGGGCCCTCCACCACTCCGCCCAGCATGTGGATTGCTTCTAACCGTGTGTCATCATGGACTTCAGGACAGGAATCTTTTTCCAAGCTGCCCCCGTCATGCTTCCACGTCTTCCAGCAGATGGTCAGGGTATAAGTTGTGAGGACAGATAAGATGGTCCAGAGAGGACAGTTGGAGGAGATGGATGTGGCTAAATGCAAAATGTCAGAGACTGTATGCTTTTAGGGAGAGAGGGTGGCTTCTGTGGATTGACAAAATTGAATACATAAGTTAGTTAAGCCATTTGCTACCTGTAACTTTAGACAAGTGACTTGGCTCTTCTGAGCTTCCTTTTCCCTCTCTGTGAAATGGACCATAACACCAAGTCGACCAGAGGTGCTGATTCAGTGAAATTGCATGTGTACCATTTCCGACACACAGCAGACATCCTGTCAATGCATTTCCCCTGTCCTCTGCCCTTCTTCATAAATGGGGAGTTTCTAAATCCAAAGCCCTTCGGACTTCCGCTGAACCTGGAACAGCCAGCACTAACTCCGAGTGAGGGAAGGATGCCAGAGCAGGCTGAATCTCTTCACCGTGCCAGCAAAACGCCATCATAGATTAAGAGAATTCCTTCTGAGTTTAAGCATTTCTAAATACCTTTCCTGAACTGGGAAGACAAACTGAACCAAGTGTAAAAAGACAGTTCTCCTCTGTTTGTAAAGGCATTTTCCCCATCTTCTCTAGATTTTCATGATCTGTAACTGGACCTGTGTACCCAGCTGGCAGCTGCACCAGCCAGACCTTGAGGTAACTGTAGTTTAGGCCCAATTTTTACTTTTTCACTCAGAGCCTACAAATTCTATTTCAAGCACACACATGTACAGAATGCAGATGTGGGAACAAAAACCAGGCCCGATTTGGGGAATGAAGCTGATACTTGACTGTGGTGAGGCCATGAGTGGCCCATGTATAGGGGCCTCGCCCAGGCCTGGTTGGGGCTCAGACCTCAAGAGTGGTTTTGGCCTCTGGCTATGACATTAGCAATCACGTGGACAGTCACCACATCTCCCATATGGGGCAAAAATGTTGCACAATCTGTGATCCAACAGGCTTGAAAGGTTTTTCTCTATACTCTGTGAAAAATGCGTTAACAGCATGGAAAGTCTGGAAAATTCACCCCCTAAAGAAGCTGAGGATCGAAGTGGTGATGGACAGAGGGGAGAAACTGAAGTTGCTTCTGCCCGATGCAGAAGGTCTGTTCCCTTCATGGAAACGGCCACTTCAGAATGTGGTTCTCCCCTGTATCCAAACCAGGGACGAGATTCCTAAGCTGTTTGCATCAGGCAGCCAAAGCTCTTACAGCCCAGATGGATCGCCAAATGAACATTTTTTTTGGATGACTAATAAATCATTTATACATTCATTTATTCATTCAACAAACTTTTATTAAGAACCTACTATGATATCACAGGCAGTCTCACAGGTATTAAGGATACCATGGTGAGCATCATCAACAAAAAATGTTTTTAAAAACAATCCTTGGTCGGGGGGAGGGTATAGCTCAGTGGTAGAGCACGTGCTTAGCATGCATGAGATCCTGGGTTCAGTCCTGAGTACCTCCTCTAAAAAGTAAATAAATAAGTAAACTTAATCCCCCCACCCAGTTTTTTTTATTTAATAAATAAGTAAATAAACCTAATTAACTCCCCCCTGCAAAAAATCCCTGGCCTCATGAGGCTTCCATTCTAGCTGGAGAGACTGACAATAAATGATAGCAATCATCAAAATATGAATTATAGTGTGAAAAATGCTCAGGAACGGCAATGAAGCAGGGAAGAGGATGGGAGATATTAGAGAAAATGGGTGCTGAAATTTTGGGTCAGGCAGCGAGGGGAGGCCTCACTGAGAAGCTGACTTGAACAAAAGACCTGATGGATGGTTTGGGTAAATGTAGACTTTAGGTGGAAAATATTTCATTGCAGACTTTTGAGGCTGTTCCTCCCATGGTCTCTGGTTTCTGGGCTACCGTTGTGGACACAAAATGCCCTTCTGACTCCTGATCCTTTGTGACTTGGCTCCCCACCCCCGGGAACTTGTAGGAACCTCTGGTTTTCCCCTGCCATCTGGAACGTCTCAGTGACAAGCCCGTGTGCGTCGAGCATATCAGACCTTTTCAGTCTCTAATCTCATGTTCTTCAGTTCGGGGAGAAGAAAAAAATCGTATAATGCTTGGGGAAAACTGCTGTTTTTCCTGACCTCTTTACCCAAATCCGCATTCTTAGGAATTGGGAGGCTCTAAAGCAATTCTCTATTTTGTTAACTAGTTCTCATCCTTTCCCCATCCTTTTCCCTCCCCTTTCTGAGATTTTGTCAACTTTTTTCTCCACTGAATTTTTCATTCCTTTTCTCCTGGTCCCCAGAGCTCACTCTTGCTCTCCAAATGTTCCCCTTTTCTTGGACTGCCTCATCTCTTCTGAGTTTCTGTTCTCTGTTTATTTCTGACATGAAAGAGGCTTTTATGAAGTGCCTGCTAATCCTCGCTAGTCTGTCCCTGCACGAGGGAGGCCTGGCCTGGTCGCACTGATGGGAAACTTCTATGGATGGTTCCAGCTGCTTCACAGCGGGGTGACCAGACGGAATCTGAACCCTACCCTCAAAAAGCTACTGGTCTCTTCTTGGAGGGCGGTCAGTCAGCCTTCCTCCAGGGCTTCCTCCAGTTTCCTGACTGAGGTGTCAGCCCCTTTGCCAGAATTCTGTCTGAGGGCACCTCACTCCCCCTCCCCTGCACCTGCGGAGCTGGATTCAGTCTGTTGGCTCAACCTCTTCAGTGGTTCTGCTGTAGAGACGTGGGTTCAATCAGCTCTCCTGCTTTCCGCTCACTCTGCACTCCTGCCCTCAGCAGGGTATGATGCCCCATGCCCTGAGCTTCCCGGGCCCTGCAAGGCTGTGGAGCCCTCCACCTGAAGACCTCAGTGCCAGCTTTCTTCTGTCTACTCTGTATCCTCTCTCATTCCCTTAATTTGATGTATGCTTTTTGGGATGGAATTTCAGAAGGAGCCAGAAGTCACTTTGTTACATGAACTGCCATGTTTAACCACTATTCTAGTCTCTTCTGCATCTTCCAAAGATTCTCTGATGGTACTAGCCTGCCCCGTAGATTCTCCCAAGAAGTACGATTCAACTCAGATGTCAGGATCTCCCATCCCCTGTCTCAGGCATCTCTCTGAACAAGTGACCCTAAACATAATGACCTAAAACAACCACAGTTATTTATTGGCTCATGATTCTGCAATTTGGACAGGGTTTGGAGGGGACATCTCATTTTGATTCCATAGGATATCAGCTGGGGCAGCTCACCTGGGGCTGAGGGTTCCCCTCTCAAGATGGCTCACCCACGTGACTAGCCAGTGGTCCTGGCTGTAGCATGGATGCTTGGTGGGGGCCACTGGTCAAGGCTTCCATTTTTCATGTGGCCTCCCCACGTGGCTCCGTTGGACTCCACAGAAGCTTGGTTCCATGAGGGAGCATCCAAGACCACGGCTACCAAGAAGACAAGCTCTCGTGTGCAAACACGTATCAAGTCTCCATTCTGCATGGCACTTGCTAATGTCCCCTTGGCCAAAGCAAGTCCCATGGCCAAGCCCAGACTCCACGTGGGAAGGGACGACACCCTGTGGGGGTGTGGGTGCTGGGAGGCACGGCTCACGGGGAGCCATGTGCCTCTTAGAACTCTAAAATTCTGTGATTCTGCCCTTGTGTTCTTCCTTATGTAACCAGTGCTCCATTTTCTTTCTGAACCATCAGGGCGCCAGATTCTTCCTGTAGGTAATTTCATTTGGTACAAACATTCAATAAATATGTATTAGAGCCACAGAAATATTGTAACATTTTCACTTAAAATGTTTCTGAGCGGATTATAAGGACTTAAACTTTATAGCTTACTGTTGCAGTCATGATTGTGCTCCTAGTTAGTGAAAGATGTGGGGGGCGGGAAATCACTGTATGATGTCAAATTCCTAAGTAGACCTTTCAAGGGAGTTAAGTATTGTCTTGTACTTTAGGCTACCAAAGGTTAGCTTCTTGTCTTTTTGGTTTTAAAATGGTTGAAAATTAGCCTGCCTGGACTCCAAAGAATGAAAGTGGGTATTTCTGTCATAACCGGAGAGTGCATTCCTCGGAAATTCCAAACACATGTCTCCTGTTGCAGGCTTTGCATGTTCCGAACATTCCTGCCTCTGGGAAGGACAAAAGTGGCTTAGCGTGTGCCTGTGTGTCGTGTGGCTCTTGATCTGTGCCTGAGAACTCTGTGCCTCTTGTTTGCAGGGGTTCTTTATCTCCAGTATGGAGATGAAACCAAGCAGCTCAGGATGCCGAATGAAATTACCAGTGCAGACACAATCCGTGCTCTCTTCGTAAGTGCCTTTCCACAGCAGCTCACCATGAAAATGCTGGAGTCGCCGAGTGTCGCCATTTACATCAAAGATGAAAGCAGAAATGTCTACTACGAATTAAGTGATGTGAGGTAAGCGGTCACAGCACCTGTGTGTGTGTGTATGTGCGCGTGTGCATGCAGGTGTGTGTGCGTGTGTGTGTCCACCATCTTGCACTGACAGTTGGTACTGAGTCCTCCTCCTCTCCGTGTCCCCCGGGGAGGTAAGGACAGCTGTTGTTGGCAGGCTTATCCTACCCAGGTGTAAATCCACTATCTGGTTTTCTAGAAGTCCTTTACAAAGTCTGGTTTACAAAGGTGAGGACAGACTTCTGCCACATAGCTCTTTGCAGGTCATGTCTGAAAAGAATGGCAGAAATGAGCCCATCCACTGTTTGTCTAAGAGTTAAGAGAAACTATGACCCAGGAAGGGCCGAGACCAGATGACTTGAAGGTCACACTCGCAGGTGGAACTTAACCAGCTCCTTCTCAAGGGTTCTCATCTGCCGAGACACAGCCTGTGAGCGTGTTAGGCAGTGGCCCTACTGGGCCATTATTTACAAGAACAGGTTAGAATTTTAGGGGACTCTATGCTGTGGTCCACAAGAAAAGAGGCTGAGAAGCATTTGTCCTTTTCCATTTGTTTCTTACATCAGTGGTCTTTATTCTAGGGTCTCACTTTCCAGGTGGGCTTTCTCCAGGGTCCCTGGTAAAATGTAGTCTAAAACGAGGTGCAATGGATCCATGCTCTGGTAGGTGGCAGGGAAATAGAAGTACCTTTATGGACTGTAGTGGTGGTGTGTATAGAACAGAAGGGACCGTCTGATCTCTTCCAGCCAAACAAGCCTGAGAAACAGAACTTCAGTCAACACAACAAGCAGTTGCTAGTCCAGCTGCTAAATATTTTAGAATTGAAAAAATGATTGAGTGACTTTGATCTGATGGGACCAATAACTCAGATGCATAAACATTAAGAGACTTATTCAAAGTCACAGAGCAAATTAATTTCCAAACTCAGCCCCAACCTGACTGTTCACATTCTCGGTCAGGAATTTTTTATTCCCTCAAAATGTTTTCTCCCCAATGCAGCTGGGCCCCACCGTGGATTTATGAGTCCCTTCCCTGTGGGGATAGCAGGCTGTCCTGTTTCTTCATTGTGGAATTAATAAGAACCACTTTTTAAAAAAATATGCCTCCAGTAAATGATAAATGTAAACTGACAGATATCTGACAATGATCAGAAATGATATAGTTAGGCGTGTGCCAAGGTGTATGAGTAATTTAGAGCTTTCAACATTTGACACATACCCGAAGGTATAGGTGCTGTATCTCTTGCACACCCTCCCTGCTTTTTAAAAACACGTTTAAATATTCATGGGTATCAGAAAATTCATGTTTGTTTTTTGAAGTAAATTATTAATCAAGCTGTCACCAAAAAAATTTTCAATTTACAAAACATAAACTTAAACGTGAACTAAGCACGTTATATTTAGAGAGTATGTTCCCAGTATAATCTCGTGTCATCTTTACACGGATGTGCTGTTTTACGACAATCTTCTTGAATTTTTGCATTTTGCAGTTAGAGAAATTGAGGGATATGGTAATAATAGATACGCATGAAACTACATAAAGGCATATTTGACTGTGGAGTTCAAGGCTGGTGAGATTATTATAAATATTGGGCCCCACTGTCTTGCAGCCCATGCAAGAATTTTTGTATTACAGTGAGTCATGATTTTCTAGAGGCTTTCCCAAGCCTCACAGTATTACCAAGACTTTCTTCACATATTCTTTGGGTGTGTTGTGACCTAGTCCCAAAAAGATAAATGGGAGGGAAGACAGAGAAGAAAAGGTCCCTGAACTTCCAAACTGAGACGATCCTTCTTGATGCAAATTCAGTTGACAAAATGAAAACAGAGCTTGTGAGAAGGGATCACTTAAATCTTAATAATTTTCAGTTAGTTTGTTTCTGTTTGCAAAAGTGATGGTCTTGTTGATCCTTAGGCTGCAGTCCTGGGAGCCTGATTTAAAAAAAAAACAAAAAAACTCATTTAATACATTTAAGTGGAAAGTCACTGGTTTATAGATTGTCTATAATTTGACTTTTCAGTGTTTGGATTTACATATAAAAAGTGGATCTAAAAATATTTAAGTGGACAAACTGTGTTTATTTGGTGATGAATATCATATTTATGCTAGATGATCACATGGACGCCCTTTCCAAAGAATTACTGTTCTTTGCTTTTATGCATAAAATGCCTCAATTATATTTTTTTTGAATGGTAGAATAAATTCTAACCATCAGCATGAAATAGAACCTCAAATCCACCAAAAAAAAAAGAAAGTAGCATGTAGATTTTACCTGAAGATGCTGGCTTTAATCTTCTAAACCCAGAGATGAATCTGATTTCACATCCGGTATTTTTGAAGCAAGGGCATATTTGTTAAACATTTGGCTCATTCATCATGGTGTTGGGTTCTCCATATTTTCCTGCGGGAAATGTGACAGAGAGTTTAGGTTGAAATTCTGTGTTGTAAATGTTGCCATGGTAAATGCAGTCTGGGCCTTTCCTGTTGGTTCATCTTGGATGAACATGTTTCTAAATTAATTATAAACCCACTCCTGTGTTTTAAATACCTTCAGAACCACATGAAGTTTTGGTTGGTGGCTTAAGTAAGGTTTTCAGTTTCTTCACATCGTCCCTTGTGGCTTTGTCCCCCGACCCCAGCCCCAGGATGAGTTCCTGCAGTGATATCCCCGCATCCTTTCCTTCTGTGAACTCGTCCCTTCCTGGGAACCTGGTCTCTTCTAATAACAAGGACTGCACACCCCCCGCCCCCACCCCCAAGCAAACTTCTAATGAGCTGCTCAAAGTTTGCAGCAACCCTGCAAGCTTGGGCTAGTCATTGCTTCAAAGCGATTACTGGTGGATATTTGAAGGCGGGAGGTAAGACTAGTCCAAGGATCCTCCACTTCATTGAAAATGAAAACACCGCCCAGTAATCCCAGTGATTGTGATCAGCCCACAAAATGTGCGGCTGCACCTGCAGGGAAGGGACGTGTCCTCCTGCACGCGCTTCCCTGAGCTCCTGCCCTGGCCTTGGCAGGAATCGCGGGGTAGCCGGGGTGGAAACTGCCTTCGGTGGCCCTTCTCCTGATGAAAGCCAAATTTGGAGGGACAAGGACTTCGCAGACACTCATATGCTCTCAAATAGTTTTAAGGTAGGCTCTTGGCAAGATGCTGCATTATGCCTGACTCCAGGATTCTGAATGCTGCCTTTGGAGAGGCAGACCAGGGGAAGAATCTATCCCCTGCATTTCCTTCTAAAATACCCTGCCCACCCAGTAATTTAACTTGTATGTAGAACAGTATTTTTTAAAAATCCACTGTGGAAAAGGAAAAAAAAGGCATCGTAAAGATACTAGCTTTGATCTCTGTGGTACTTTTTTTTTTCCTTCTGGACTGCAAATACATTTTCTTTCACTTGCTAAAGGTGTTTGAAGGGGGAAAAAAGCATTTTTCATTTGTGTGCTTTCATGAGATAAGCAGAAAACCAGGTGTCTGGGCAAAGTAAACAATTAAATATTTAAATATTAACCAAATCTCTTTGAACGTGTTGTAAATATGGGCGCTTTATTGTTTCTTAAAGTGTTAGCTTTCCTTGCTCAGAATCTTGAAAGAAAATTTATGCTACCCGATGTTTATGGGTGGAGAGCTGCAGAGAAAGAATAATACTTTCTTGAGGAATGAAAAGAAAAGAAAAGCTGAAGTCATTTTTCTCCTTTGCCTTTTTTGTTTTGCCTATTTTTATGATAAAGGAACTTAATGTCTGGTTGATGGCGGACAACAGCTGAATCGTCTGTGAATATCTTTTACCTGATTCTTAGGGGCAGACAAAGGAAATGGCCAAATTAAGTCTCCTTTCATCTGCCATAGTTACTGATGTTTTTAATTCCAGGAACATTCAGGACAGATCCCTTCTCAAAGTGTACAACAAGGACCCTGCCCACGCATTCAACCACACGCCGAAAACTGTGAACGGAGACATGAGGGTAAGTCTTCTCAGTTCTATTTTCACTTTTATTCGGTGAATTGAACCATCCCTTTCTTTGTCGTGTGCTCCAGGTATAATCACACCCCAATACCAGGTTTTGGGGGCTCTTCCTCTTGTCTGATGACTCATTATTTATTCCTTAGTAGAGAAATCAGATTTCCTGGTCATTTGGAGCAAACGGATTGAAACAGGGCCTGACACATCCTAATTCATCTCTAAGCATGGAGTTTAGTTATGTCCTCACTCCACGGGGGGGGTCCTGAAAATCTGTACATGAAAGGGTCCCAGGTCCACAATACCTTAACTTACTCAGAGGATCTCTTGCTATTTTTCTTCTGGTTAAAACAAAACTAACACAAATGACAACAAAACCCATGCACAACTGCATGTAGAATCTGTTAATATTCTTGTATCAGCTGTTTCAAGTCCTAGCGTTCTAATTAAATTATTCACCCTCTAATTCAGGACTGTTTGCTGTTGTGCTGTATTAAATATTATCAAATCTCAACCTGGATCATGTTGAGGGCATAGTACAAAAATCTGCATGCTTTGGGAGCTAAAAATCTCTACATTTAGATCACCATAGAAGATTATCCAAACATTCAAAACACACAGGAACGTTTTGAAGTCTAAAGAACAGGGAAACTGAAAAGACAGATTGTAAAATCACACTAATGCAGGTCCACTAGGTGGGACTGAGTTACTGACAATAGTGCTACCTTCTGCGGTAAAAATGAGGGGAAAAAATGATTAACTTCTCCAGATGCACCTTCCCCCCTACCCCACCCCATCACCCTACACAAATGTAGAGGGTGCCTCCCACATTTTATATCATCCTTTTTAAGGGTTAGCACTGGATGCTGGACTTTAACTAGAAAAAAAGTAAATGAGTAGGTTTTATTGCCAAAGAAACGCCGGCACCGTCTGTCCTGGAGTTGCAACAGGATTCTTGAAATAAGACTCTCTCTGCTTCCTGGCAGTAGGTATTAGGTTTCTACTGCTGCTATAACAAACTGTTACATTTAGTGGCTTAAAGCGACACAGATTTACTATCTAACAGTTCTAGATGTCAGAAGTCTGATCTAACTTCAGTGGACTAAAGTCAAGGGGTCACTGGCATTCCTTTCTGGAAGCTTTACTGTGAGTATGTTTCCTTTTTTTTTTTTTCTTCCCAGCTTCTAAAGGCTACCCACACTCCTCAGCTTCCATCCCTCTTTCTCCATCTTTAAACCCAGCAAAATGGTATCTTTCTGACCCTGCTTCTGTCATCACATCTCCAGCTCTACTCCTCCCACTGTTAAGGACACGGGATTACATTGGGCCCAATACTTCAGAATAATCTCCTTATATTAGGGTCAGCTCAATGGCCGCTTTAGTCTGCTTTCCTGTGTAGTCACAGGTTCTGGGGATGAGGACATGGGCATCTTTGTTGTGCCTACCACATGGAGTCTGTGAATTTAGGACCAAGAGGCCAGGAGCTCTGATAGAAAGTTCCAGAAGGATTTCTGCGTCATTCTGGACTTGGAATATGGGTTTTGACATTGCGGGATCAGAGCCTACATCCTTTTGGAGGAAAAGGCCTCTTACATGCTCCACAGCTGCTTTTTTATGTCAGAAACGATGTGTGATTTCAAGTGAAGGCTGTGCTGCTACTTCAGAAAAGCGAGGGGTTTGAGGTTTATTTTTAGGCAGTGACACTTTAAATGTAAACCAGCACCACATGAAGACAGATGGAGTCACGCTAATTGCGAAGCATGCACTGACTGTGATGGGACTCATGGCTTTTCATGACTTCATTTCTCTTTTTCTCAGTGACATTCTTAAGCGTCTTTGCTCCCTCAGATATCTTCATTTTTCGATATGTCTAGCCTTCAAACTGGAGTTTCATGTTCAGAGTTCTGTTTTTGTTACGCAGAGCCCACCCGGGGGCCCAGAATTGCCTCTGAAATTCTTATTTATGGCTGGGGAGGACACCTGTTTTTAACTCTTAAGCAGATGTGGTACCTCTGTAAGGGCCAGCGGTGAGCACGGAGAAACTCAAATAGACACCATATGGGCAGAGCCTACTAGGGTTCAGAACTTTTGCCATGGATTTCAGTAAAGTTGCTCTGTTTTTATTTTAGACAAGACCCTCATGGTCACTTTCTGAGTTGCCCTCAGCCTACCTTAGACAGCGGTGTTCTGGCGGAGAACATCAAACTGTTACCCCCAGAGGAGGAAAAACAAAAGTTCACCATCCAACCTACCGAAAAGCCTTCATGTTTCAGGGAAGACAACTTAGAAATGAGAAAGAGAATGCAGTTTTAAAACCAAGTAGGTGTGATTACACCTGCAGTTTGTGACTTGGCTCGTAGTCCCAGATTCCGGAAGCTAAAGGACATGAAATTCCTTCACCCTCAGCTTTGGGCTCTGGGGGCTGGGATTCTCTCCCTCCTTCTTGATGAAGGAAAGGAAGCTGTGTTGAGTCCTGTCTGGAACACCTGTACAACCCTTGTTGCTGATGGTACAGAACAGAAATGGAGAACCAAGCCAGGGCCCACTGCTATAGACTAAACCCAGCTGCACAGTGGGTTGAGGGGCACTCCATCCTCCCGTATGTGTGCAGTGTGTGCATGGTGGGGAAGGAATCTGAGGATAACTGCTCACCTGAATCAGTTATGCAGCCATGGACCTGATGTCATTCGTCCTCATCCACAAGCCTCCAGAGGGTGGACAGACCTCCCAGTTGTGCACGCATTACCAGTATGTAGATGCATATCATGGAAGACCCTGGTAGGACCAAGCAGAGTCACAACACCAGCAACACCAGATCCTTGCAGTGGCCTCAGAGACTTTCCTTACGTGATGAATTTCATATCTTGACTAGGAGAGAAAAAGAAAATGTTAACACTCTGGATCTAAAACAGTCAGCTCTCCAGAGCAGGGCCATGATGGTCGTGGGGTCACTCAGGAAGCATGGTAGCCTGAGCATTAACGCTGGGCTTGCATGGAATAGATGCTTGGTGGGAAGGCACGTGCCTAAGTTTTCATCGAGCATCTAGCTGAGCATTTTTTTAATTAATTAATTTTTAAAGTGAAGTACAGTTGACATACAATATTGTGTTAGTTTCAGGTGTACAGCAAAGGGATTGATTCAGTTTTATTTTTTCAGATTATATTTCACTATAGGTTATTGCAAGATCCTGAATATACAGTAAATCCTTGTTGCTTATCTATTTTAGGTACAGTAGTTTGTATCTGTTAAGCCCATACTCCCAATTTGTCCCTCTCCCCTTCCCCTTTGGTAACCATAAGTTTGCTTTCTATGTCTATGAGTCTGTTTCTGGTTTGTATATAGATTCATTACTATTATTTTTAGTAGATTCCACGTATAAGCGATACCATATAGTATTTGTCTTTCTCTGTCTGACTTCACTAAGTATGATAATCTCTAGGTCCATCCATGTTGCTGCAAATGGCAGTATTTCATTCTTTTTATGGCTGAGTAATATTCCAGTGTGTGTGTGTGTGTGTGTGTGTGTGTGTGTGTGTGTGTGTGTGTGTGTGTGTGTGTGTGTGTGTGTACACCACATCTTCTCAAGCCAGTCATCTGTTCATGGACTCTTGGGTTTCCATGTCTTTTTGGCTATTGTAAATAGTGCTGCTATAAACATTGCAGTACATGTATCTTCCATTTAGAGTTTTAGTTTCTTCTGGAGTTGAGACTGGGCTGGGCAGTGAGACTTGGGGTTCTCTACTGGAACTGAGCTTCTCCTGATTCTTTACACATGGGTACAAATCACTCTGATCTAAATGAATCGCCTTGCTTTCGTTTTTGTCACATTAGATAGTAGCTTTGATAGTTCAGTTCCCGGGGGGACTGAGCTCACCACATGGAACGATCCCTTTTGCCAAAATTATATATGTACTCACGGGTTTGTAATTCACACATGTGCACCTTGGAAGATGAGCCATTCCATCCCCTGACTCTCAGAGGGTACCAGGGGCTGCCTGTTCAGCAAACCCAGTGGCTTTTCCACAGTTTGGGGGCTTTTCCACCTTCTTGTGTGCTTTGAGATGACTTCCTGAGATTCTCTGCTCCCATCGTTAAGTTCTCTCCTTCCTGTATGTGTTTAATTTTTACTTCCGTGTAGACAGCTTCCAGGTTTGCATTTAGAACACGTACCCCCAAATTTGCGTTGCATCTTAAATTACTTCCTGATACCCAAATCAGTCGCTGCCTCTCAGACCTCTTCTATTTGAGCTCTTCATCTGACACCGATGGGCAGTCTCCTTAGAAACCTTTGTTTCCATTACACTGCCATTTCAAAATCCCTTGCCTGACTGCAAACACCTCAGCCTCTTTCATTCACTCAGTCTTCTAATTCCCTCCCGCCTTATAAATGGTCTCCATGACTTCAGGCAGGCTTCTCCTCTGTATGTCTTAATTTGCTCTTTTTGCTTAATCTGCACCTTTTCACTTGACATTATTGTCTCACTTCTGATTTAACCGTTATGTCAATGTAGATGACCCTTGAACCTCTATCCTAAGCTCTACCGTGTCCCTCAAGTTCAAGACCAGTGTTCCACTTCCAAGTGGTTGTCGCCACATGGATATGCTTCCAGTGTATCCTATTGAAGAAAAAAATCTTAGTTTTTTTTTTTCCCCAAGCCTTTTCCTCCTTGTTTTTCTATCTTTGCCAATGATGGAGTGATGGTGATGGTACATATAAGAGTGCATGTGCCCCGTATGTTTTGAAGGGTGAAGAGAGAAGAGATTTAAAGAGTTATCACTGATTCTTCAGTTGCCTAACCCCTGTCTGTCAACACAGCCAACCAGTCACCAGAGCCCATCCATTTCACTCCACAGGGGCCTCTTACAGGTGACCCTTCTGCTGTTGCCCGGACCCCTATACTGATAATAGCTAACTTTTTTGTACACCGACTAAGCACCTTCATGGATAATTTCATTTGAATCCTCAAGACAACATTTTCAGGCAGGTGTTGGTATGAGGCCTTGTGTTTATAGCTCAGAAAACAGTTGCTTATGTATGTTAAGAAATGCCCAAGGTCAGCAGCTGGAGAGGGGCAGAGCTGAGATCTGAATCCAGGCAGCTTGGCTGCAGGTCCCAGGCTCTTAGCAGCATGGCTCTGGTGCTGGAGTTATAGCGGTCACCATTTTTTTATCAGTCGGTTATAGACCAGCCTTTAACCAGTCTCCCCAACTCTTTTTATTCCAATCTATCAACTACCTTCCAAGACATCTCCGTAAGCCCAACTTCATGCTGTACAAAGAATAGCCTAGCTGATGGTCAGTATCATCTCCATCCCAGCACCGAAGCAGAGCAGCCTCACCGTTCTCACTCAGTCTCTGAAATACACTGAAATGCACATGCTGCCAGCATGAAAAAAAGGTGGGAGGGGACCCTGTTAAATTTCTCAGGTCCCCTCTATCCCGTAACAGCCAAAGACCATGTGTGCACCATGTTTGGATCCTGATTGGAGCAAACCAACTGTAAAAGACATCTTTGAAACTATTTGGGAAATCTGAACATGTGTTAGAAATCAGATAATATTAAGGGATCACCAGTAATTCTGTTGGGTATAATAATGGCTTGGTGCTTATGTTTTTAAAGAATGAGACACACTCAAGTATTTATAGGCTAAAATGGCATGACAGATGAGATTTGCTTTAACATGCTCCAGCAAAACAAACCCCAAAAGTAGAACTAGGTGACACGAAATTGGTAAAATGCTGAAAAATGTCAAAGCTGGATGATGGGAGTTCATTTTGTTATTTTCTTTACTTATTTTTATGGTGAACTATCTGTAATAGAAGGTTAAGAAAATAAAAACTTGGCTTTTAGAGGCCAAATGAAAGCCTGCCTACCCCACAAAGCTTTCCCTGTCAGATTGAATCTTTGCTTTTGGGGAGCATGTTGCACATTCCCCTGGTATTTGCATCATTTAGATGCATGTTTATCTCATCCACAAGAATGTGAGTTCTCCAGCGGCACCCACAGCTCACGCTCATCTGTTATCCTTCCAAAAGCCAGTCGTGTTGTCTCACCCATGGTGAGTGTAAATGCTTGTTAAACTCACGCATCGTACTCTCATGACGGTGCTACAAATAGTGTGTTGTTCATTTTTCTGTCATTAATGAGAGCCCACTGGAAACATGTCTCCCTGTTCGCATCACCAGAAATAGTTGTGTTGCTCCTGGTTTATTTTTATCGTATGGACCCTTTGAATCTTGTAAGTGATCATTTTCCCTCTTTGTGTTGCTACTGTAAAGCTTAGAATTAAATTTGTGGCCCACCCACAGCCAGCGTCCAGGCGTTTACAGCGTGCGTGTTGGTTGTGTGCTGGCTTCGTGCCTGGCTCCTCTTTTTAATTTTCCTACTTTCGTCTTCTCTCTGTCATATGTTCCACTTTGACTTTTGGGGGCCAGAATTATAATTATGTGAACTCTATTAATTTCTTTGTGGAATCAGTCAGGATTTAAGTCATATTCATTTATATCATTGTGTTTCTGATTATAAGATAATAGATCTTTTTGTGTGTCCACATAGAAGGCAGTGTGTTAAATAGTTATATGTTATTTAAATTAGTCAACGAGTCTGCAAAGTAGGGATAACGACTCAATTTTTACAGAGGATAAAATTGAGACCAGTGATGCCTTGCCCAGGCCCGAACAGCTGGTGCGTGTCGCACATTGGATTTGAACCCAGTTCTTTCTGACTCTGTATTTAGCCCATGGCCTCCCTTCCTTGACATTTCAGGTTTTGTAAGTCTTGAAATGATCCTCCTAATGAGATTTTAGAACATATAAAATATCCTTTTTAAATATTTGTTACACTTCTTAATTCTATAGTGCGTCTGTTTCCTGGCCTCTTTTTATACTTAACATACTCCATTCTGTTCTCTTCTGGCTGGGCTAAAAAGATATCCCACCAAAAGCAAAACAAAACAAAAAAGAATAGACAAAAAGAAGTGCATGCCATTTCGTCCGTCCATCCACAGTGGTCATGCCTTCAAGCTCAGAGCCCTCTTTCCACAGGGCAGTGCTCTGGTTAAGAAGAGGTTTGGGATTTGAGGCAGGATGAAGTAATCCTATAGAAATGAAAGACAAGAGAATCCCTTAGAAATAGAAGTTTTGGAAAACACTTCTAGCTAATTTTCTTTCGTTCAAGGTCCTCCTTGACCCAGCCGCCCTGGTGTTCCTTACACTCCCGTGATGGCAGTGATGTTAACAAGTAGCGTTCATGGTGCGCTTGCTTTGTGCCAGCTACTGTGCTGAGCATTGTGCTTGTAACCGCTCTCATTTGTTCAAAACAACCCAATATGGGAGGAATTCTTATGATCCCCTGTCTCAGATTTGGAAGGTGAAGGTCAGAGACATTGGGGAACTTGCTCAAAGCCACACAGCTCATCAGAGGTGGAGCTCAATTCAGAGCCAGACAGGCCAGCTCCAGAAGTGGCCTTTTGATCACTCCAGTGGTCACTGCTCTGTCCTGCCCTACACTAACATCTTCATCATCACTGTCCACATGCCACCATTTTTTTTTATTATATAAATTTTAGGTGTACAGCATCTGTATGTACTACAGAGTGATCACCACCACGCGTCAAGTTTCCATCCATTACCATCCAGTTGACCCTCTTCACCCATGCCGCCCTCCCTCCAACCTCCTTTCCCTCTGATAACTACCAATCTGTTCTCTACATCTGTGAGTTTGTTTTTATTTTGTTTGCTTATTGATTTTGGTGTTTTTGTTTCTTTAGATTCCACACATGTGTGAAATCATATGGTATTTGTCTTTCTCTGTCTGGCTTACTTCACTTAACACAATGTCCTCCAGGTCCATCCCTGTTGTTGCAAATGGCAAGCTTTTGTTCTTTTTCATGGCTGAGTAGTATTCCATTTTGTGTATGTATATGTATGCCTGTGTATGTTTCACATCTTTTTATCCATTCATCCACTGATGGACCCTTAGGTTGTTTCCATATCTTGGAAATTGTAAATAATGCTGCAGTGAACATGGGGGTACAGTTATCTTTTCAAATGAGTGTTCTTGTGTTCTTTGAATAAATACCTGTAAGTAGAATAGCTGGGTCATATGATAGTTCTATTCTTTTTTTCTTTTTCTTTTCTTTTTCTTTTTTGAGGAGTCTCCATACTGTTTTCCATAGTGGCTACACCAGTTTACAGTCCCACCCACAGTATGGGAGGACCCCCTCCCCCCACACACATTTTGTGCTGCCCATGTTGGAAGACCCAACTCAAAAGCCACTATCTTCATCCAGCCTTCCCTACTCCTCTCTTCTCCAAGCCTCACTCACCACTGTCCCTTCTCTGATTTCATAGACCCTGACCAGTCTCTCCCGCACCCTGTCTTTTAGGACACTTACCTTTCCCTGCCTGTCTGTACTTACTGATGTATTATCTCTTAAGTTCTTCTCTAAACTCCAAGCTTCTTGGGGGGCAAAGCCCCTACCCCATTCATCTTCACACTCTCTGTGTTTCCCTGGGACAATGTCCTGCTTAGACAAAATTCTCATTAAATCTCTGGACAGTAAAGGGTCTCACGTCAGCACTTGTCCTATCGTGAAACGTTCAGCTAATGCCTTCTCTGCTCAGACCGGTACAATGATTTGCACATGTAAACATTTGAGGTTTACAGAACACTTCCTTGTTTATCCCAGGAGTAGTTCCTGACCAAAATGAGAAATAAGAATGTCTATTCTAACAAAATGATCCATCCTATAAATACAATTCTACCTCAGTTAATTACCCTATAATTTAAGATGAGAGTAACAGATTTGTCAGGTTAAACTAAGTGATTGTCAGAAATGCACACATACCTGCATTTTATTTTCAAGACTTAGATTCACCCATGGTCTAAAGAAAGCAAATCTCTGGATAATAAATTAAATGAGACAGGTCTTAGGAAGAGAGTATAACTCAGTGGTAGAGTACAAGCCTAGCATGCACAAGGTCCTGTCAATCCCTAGAACCATCAGAACAAAAACAAAAACAAGTAAACCTAATTACCCCAAAAAGAAAAAAAAAATTAAATAAGACAGATCTTGGTTTACTGTATTTATAACTCAGCAGGACAGATCTTGCTTTGAAATTGAATTGGTGATCAATATTTCAAATACCTCCAAACTCAGACACAGGAGTGATGATTTTGGAACCTGCCTTTGTTGTTGAGAAGCTTCACTTCCTCGGTCACCCAGCCCTCATGCATTGAGTCCCTGAGTCCCTCCTGTGGTTCACGCTTGTTGTACAAGATTCCAAAGACATAACAGTGACCAAGTAATGGTATCTGCTGTCACAGATCTCCATAGATCGGAAAGTCAGTCATCAATATGGTACAGACATCTGTAATTTTCACATCTGTCGCAGGCTCTGTGACATCTTGCTTTCATTCTATTATTTGCTTGAGTTAACACAGTGGAACTGGCTTAGGAGGTATGTACGTAATTATGTCCCTTTTATGACGTGTCTTTCTGACAGGCGAAAAGATGTGTGTGTTGCAGTTCATAAGGAATTACTCATTGAAATGATTAGCTAGGCAAACACATTCTAATTCAGTGGCTATCCAGAACAAAGTAGGTATTTTCTTCCCCCCTCAGTGCTTCCAGCTCTACTTTATTTTTTAAGAAGCAAGAAAGAATAATATGTGCATATCTGATATGTGGCTTCCAAGTGATACAAATCTCATCTTTCCTGCTGTGTGTGGCTTCTGGCTTTTCCTTGTGCTTTTTTTTTTTTTTTTTGTCATTGAAAGGTTATGACAACATGAACCATATTGTATTTATAAACATCACGTGTTCCCTTGATATGGCTTGCAGTTTCTGCCAGACGGAACACATGGAAGAAACATTTCTCGTTAACTCAGCATTGGTTTTTAGTTATGCTGATTTCCGGGACAGGAAAAATGCCTTCCTACTCAGATTTAACTTTCATAGAGTAGAAACAAAACCTCTGAATGTCCGTGAAATAGTTTTAACAAGGGTGGATACTGCTTCTTTAAACCACATATTTTGACTAAAAGCTTCCTTCTGTAAAGAAAAAGAAAGAAAGGAAAAAAAAACCCAAGCCTTGCATTTAGTTACCATCAAGACAGGCAGAGCTGGAAGCATTCAAGAGATGGGTGGTTTCAAGGTCCCTGCGAGTCTAGAAAGTTTCTTCTAGAAGAGACTGGTTCGTGGGAGATGTAAGGTAAGACCTGCACCTTTACTGACAAAATATGATTTTCAGAATTTTTTTTTTTGTCCTGCTACAGCACATTTATATCCAACTGAGTCAACTTTTCTGTATTCAAGTTCAATTCAGTGTGGAATTTAAATTCTAGGTTTTTATTTTAACTTCTTGCACACGGCTTAGAAGGGAACTTCTTTGTTACTGGCGTTAGTCTGTTTTTTTAAAATCCATTTAAATTACCTTGGGCTGTCTCCACTCTATAAATCTGTAAACTAGTTTCTGTTTAACCTTACAATTTAGAAAAGGATTTCAAGTGTCAACATTGTTTGCTGGTTCAGATCTCGTTGATTTATGCACTTTGAGACAATTTTCAGTATTTTCACGAAGATGTTGACTTGCATTCAGTTTCTGAGACAAATGAAAATTTGAAGGCGTGGTACAGTTTTGATGGAGTGGGGGGGAGAATTTGTATGTGTCTTTCAACATTCAAGAGAAAAATTACTTGTTTTTTCCCTGTGAAAATCACTTTAAATTTTAAAGTAGAAAGTGCTCTTTTATCTTGATTTTTAAATATTGCTTAAGAAATATCAATTTAAGCCTTATGTATGACATTAAAAATGTCTACTTTTTTTTATAACAGATATAAGCCTGTTATATCAGGTTTAATGATTACCTGGGGGAAAAAATCTTTGGCAGAAATTATATTTACTTGAGATAACTATTCTGTCTTACTCTTGCAACAGTTGTCACAATGTTTTGCATTTATTTCTTTTTTAAGAAATTTAATAAGAGCACTGTCCCTTTAAATCAATCTGTTTCCTTTTAAAAGTCCACGTGGGCATAGATTTGCTTATTCATATCCCTGTGGATATCTTTCTCCCAATTTTTAGATGAGTTAGTATGGATAAGAAGTTGTTACCCAGTGTGGTTTAAATGATATATACTCTTTCATTTAGTCATCATTTTAATCCTGTGGCATAGGTACTATCATGCCCATTTTAAGATTGGAAAACTGAGGCTGAGAGAGATTAAGTGTCCAGCTCACACACTAGAAGGCTGCAGATCTGGGATTCAACCCCAGCCTGACTGTCTCTCTAGTCCTTGTTTTTAAATCCTACTCTGCACACCCTTCCTTACCAGTAGCTAAGATCTCCAAGTCTGGAGTCAGATACAGATAACTGATCTTGAAAGTAATAACTATAAACAAGCAGCGCTTATTTGGCTTCCAGATAAATTATTTCGTACAACTTTGGAAATTTTTTTGTTAGTTCCGTAGCATCCAAAACCTAGTATCAGACTGGTTGTTTATTCAGGGACCTGGTGCAACTTTCTCGAAGTGAAAAGAACACAGTGAACTTCAGTGCAGGGGTAGCAAGGAGCACTGTGGACGAACTGCCCTCTCCTCCTTCCCGCTTCCTTCTTGGCTTCATGTGCTGTGTCACTCATAAAAACCCTTTTCACAGGACAGGGCAGGGAGCTGATTCATGAGCCTGATTTGGAAGTGAGAATTCTTTGAGTGGAGACTGCCTACATGTCTGCTGCCCTTCCAGACTTCTGGCAGAGCCGTCAGGAGAGGACAGGAGGAGAGTTAAAGAGCATTGAAGGGGAGGGTTCTGGAAGCAGAGACTAGTTGCTCTCGTCAACCCCCACCCCGGACCCGTACCGCCCAAATATTGAGACATATACACGGAGGCAAAAATATCCTGGTGATTTGCGATGCAAAGTAATTACTGCCAACAACATCAGCAGAGATGCAGCTGCTCATCCCAGCCCTGAACTTGGGCTGCGGGATCAAGGCAACTTGTTTCCAACTCCATTGCTGCATAAAATCCAGGGCTGGCTAACAACCAACACAATGGAAAGCCGATGGGAGCAGGACCTTCCTCTTGCTCCAGCCTGGGCTGGGGCTCTTAGCCGTTGCTGGAGAGATCAGAAGAGGTTTAACGCCACACCCTCTGCCCTTTGATATCCAAACCGCATCTCTTGACTTGGCTGTCATAAATATCTATATAGATGTTAGCGGAAATTGCCCCTTATGGGGAGCTTAAGTCCTGGCATTTTTCAAGTTGTATCCTTTGCACCTGCACGATGCCTTTCTTCCTGGGGTTTTGCTTCTGTCTCCTCTGTGAGTCCCCATCAGGGTAGCCCTGACTCTATGAGATTGTGTCCAACTACTTCAGCACAGGCTCCCTTGGTGCAAGATTTCACTCTGTAGAGGGTTTCCAGGGAAATCATTCTCTTTTTTTCAATTAAAGTATAGTTGATTTACAACACTGTGTTAGTTTCAGGTGTAGGGCAAATTGATTCAGTTATATACATATTTTTTTCAGATTATTTTCTGTTATAATTCCATTATATATATTACAAGATCATGAGTATAGTTCCCTGTGCTATGCAGTTCATTTGCTTATATACTTTATATATAGTAGGGTGTATCTGGGGACCATTCTTTTCTTCACACTTTTCCTAAAATCTCTCAGGTGAGCATTTTATATAAATACTTTTTTATAAATTATGTTGTTTTTATACATACTTGTAGGCGAAAAAGCACACGTTCATTGTGTAAAGAGGAGAAAACGTTTTTTTAGCTGCACATCACCTGATGCCAGGCTGTTTCCTCTCTGTCCCACTTTTTCCCATGGGGTCGGCGTGTAATTTGCAGGTGGGGTACCATCTGGTCCTGAGGCACTAGACCTGCTGCTGTGGATTCGCAGCTGAGAAAATACACCTGATCTGTGTCATTGATGTTACCTCAAGAAACAGGCCTGGCTGACTAGGAATCATAGGGTTTTAGGGGTGGAAGGAAGTGCCTATGCATCACCTTTTATAACCCATTCACCTGCCAGGCAAGACCTGGCGTGGATGGAGTGACTTGGTCAGGATCACAGAATACGGAAGTGACAAAAACAGGGCTGGAGCTCAGGCCGCCAGTCCGTCTTTCTCCATCTCCAGTGCCTTCCTGCTTTTGTTCCCACCCCTCAGGGCCTCACAAGGTGTGTTTTCTTCATTGACTTAGGCAAACACCCTATATCTGATTGCGCTTAGCCATCCGTTGTTGTGGTTGAACACAGCCAGGTTTCCCATCCTGTCCAGATAGCAACACAGGCCTGCCGTGGGGCCAGAGCTCATTAATTGGAAATGCATGGATGGGCCTGGACCAAAAATAAATGGATTTTGAGCTAACCAGATTTAGATTATCCAATATTTTTATGGAAGGAGAATAAGCCATCAAGTCAACTGAAAAATACCAGCTGCTTCAAATTATGAGATTCTTTGAATAAAGCAATCTTGGCTTAAAAGGGTTGAGTAGTATTATAGCATTATTTGCAAAAGTCAGCCTCTTTGCTCAAATGGCTCCTATGATAACCTTGTTGGAAACTTTCATATGTCCCTACTCAGACTACTTGCAGAGTTGTTCTTCATTTGGAACCAGTGATTTTTGGCAGCACATAGAAAAACAGGTTTTTTACATTTTCATAATTATAAAATGTTGTAGCTAGTACTGGAAAGGTAAGTAGCACAAAGAACTTGAGAATTAATGAATTTTATTGTTCATCGAAACTAAATTTAAAAAGTTAATTTAAAATTGACACAAAGAAAAGCATTAAAGAGTAGTAGTAGTAGTAGTAGTAATAATAATAATAATAATAATAATAACAATAATAATAATAATAATAATAATAATAATAATACAATTGCTGTGAGGATATGGCTAAAGTGGTGACAGGCTCTTGCCAAAAGACAAGCTGTTCAGTACATTGTTTTGGTGCGGACTTATTTCTTTAAGACCTGTTCCAGTAAAAGCTGTGAACGTGGAGTGTGTCATTTCAGCTGAAGGACTGCTCCTTCTGGCTTTGGGCAGCGCTAATTCACTCCATATTCCTGAAATCCAGAGAAGATGTATCCCTCAGTTGGTTGACCGACATGTGCACTTGATTTCTTTCATTTCTTTCTTTCTTTTTTTTTTTTCTTTCTTTCTTTTCCGGTGAAATCAAAGGTCATGCTTTCCCTTGTTCTGATTGAGGTCTTTGGACCTGTTCCTTTCCGTTTGCCGTTGATAATGGTAGCAAGAGCTGCCGTGGAAAAAGCTACACAACAAATCGTAACGATGTCAGTGATGAGGTAATTCAGACCCAGCAGGGACTGGATCTATACTGTGCTTTGAGTTCGAAGCATATTTCTCGTGAATCACGCCTCTGAAGCCCTGGGTGTCACGGTCCGGGTCTGATGGCTTCATCCAGGATGAGTGCCTCGCTCTGTTCCTTGTAGTCACTTCCAAGGAAACAGGTGACTGAATGGAATATTCTGTAGGTGGGTCCCTAACTCCCTTGCTAGAGGGAGCAAGGGAACATTCTGGATACATATCCACAAAGTGGATATCATTTTTGCTTGTCTTTAAAAGCAGATCTAAAAATATATATCCCAGCAGCTGTGTAACTGCAAAACAACAAAAAATCTGCTCAACTGCAGCGCAAATTACTCACTAGATATCTCCAGGGTTCAGATCTTAATGCTTGAGGAGTTGGCTGCAGATTTTACTGTATATATTTAGACCAAGGAGCCTATTAGCTTGCAATACGACAGGACCTCTGCATTCACATGAAAATGAAAAATGTGCCCCTGTTGGCAACCTCAGGCTATAATTATGTTAATCTGACCATTTTAGGACAGAAATATGTTCTTTTAAAATGTTTATGTATTTTTTTTTATTATTCGTAACAATGATCTGAAGAAACTTGGTGAAATGCTAACAAGTTTCTGTTCAGTACCACTTTGTGACTACAGCATGAAAATGAGTCAAATGTGGTATTTTGATATTTTTAATTTGGGCAGAGAATTTTTATCTACAGATATGTATGCATATACATGGTGCATTTTAATAATATGAAAATGACCCAAATGCATTTTTATATTTTAAATGTACAGCGAATACATGTGCAAAAGCCATCTCAACATATATGCTCAGTAACACAACATGTCTGCTTTTGCATTCAATCACCACTTTGCTATACCCACAAAAAAGCCAAAAATTATTTTTTTGAGCAATACCACAAGATAAACATTTTTCTACCAAGAACTATCCTAATGCACACAGATCCCTGTTTTTAATACAATTGTGGGACAAGACTGGAATGGACTGTAGAGTTAAAATTCTGAGAGCATGCAAAAATTTGTCTTTAGCTGATTGGTTCAGCTTCCTTCTCACCAGCCAAAACCTTTATTCCATCCACATGCAAGTGATGACATGCATTATCTTTTCCTTCTCAAAGAGAGGTTCTCCCAGGTGATAAGATGGGAAGAAGAAGGATCCAAAACAAAGATGTGGGTCGTCACTCATCTCACAAATTTTTTAAATAATTAATACTTGAGCCTGCTGGTACCAGTATAAAGGGGACGGGGAGTCTTATATAGCCTGATCTGGATTTAGCATCACCAGTTAATTTGGGAATGGAAATGAGGAAAAGTACCTCCTTGAATGAGAGTCCTTGGTGTATAACTGGACTTTTTTCTCAAGGTTGAGGTCTTTGGAATATAAGAGCGTGGTGTTCTTATACCAACTGCATTTAGAATCTTCATTCTTTCTTGGGCTCTTGTATCTCAAGAAGACAGTGTGTCATTCTCTTCCTCCTCCATATATTAAAGTGGGGGTTATCCATCCTATTGGTTTTGCTCTCACAATTCGTGAAGTGAGCCCATGAATGTCTGTAGGCGATATTAATCATATCGCATGTTGAATGCACTCTCTGCATGCGAAGTCATATAAGAATAATAATTTAGCTCATTTGATATTCACAAACCAGAAGGGTAAGTGAAGAAGGTGTTCCTGAACCAACTTAGCAGCAGAATCAGAGTCTCAGAAAAGTTCAGCGGCAGGACCACAGTCGTGAGCATGAGACCACAGCCCAGGGGGATTCTCAGGAAGCAAAAACAAGTCTTTTCATTTATAATCCAGCGTTCTCACCATCGCCCTATACTGGCTTCCTTCCATGTCATGATGGAGAAGGGTATTGATCGAAGAGGAAGGATGATTAAATCCTTTTTAAAAAAAAAATTGGAAACTGATTGGTAGACTTCAGCACATTGAAGGAGAAGTTGGGAGTTGAGGGTCTTTGGAAACAAGCCAATGTCTTCTGATTTTAAGAAACTCCTTTTGTCTGTTTAGTGACCCATATCTTGCTATCCTCTCTGGGAGAAATTTTGCTCCAATGTTACTTTTCAGAGGAGGGAAGAAAAGGGAGAGAAAGGCTAACACAAGAAGAAGAAGAAGAAAAAGCTGGAGGTTGGAGTGGACAGTGGGGGAAAATGAGCTACTTTGAGGTCAGCCTGGATCCTGATTCTGTTTGAAGTGATTTGGAAGATTTTGCTGCTAATCATGAACATTGAAAGGCACTCCATGCTGACAAAGTTTGTTCATCACCTGCCTCACCTCCTCTGTGATAGGAGACTCCTTCCTTTAAGGGGGCAGTGTTGGGGGAGAGGGGTGCATCTAGACTGGGTGTGCCCTGTTGCCTGAAGTGGGCTTTCTGTCACGTGGAGTGTGATTTCCTTACTGGGCGGATATCTGTCCCTTTGGTTCCTCTTGGGCTAGCCCATGTGAGGAATGCAGGGTGTCACTCTAGGAATGCTCAGATGCCTGACAGTGTGTCCCTGGGATGCAGGCAAGCAGATCTTGTCTCTGGGAGAGGCTCCTGGCAGTGTTAGAACCTGGTGGGGAGCAGGGACCTGGCTGTCAGAGCAGGGCCAGGCCAGGCGGGGCGTGGGCGGCGAAGCTCTCCAAGCCCACGACTCCCAAACTGGTTGTCTTTGAGGCTGTTATTTATCCAAATAAGGAGATGCAGTGGTTTTGCTGACCATCTCAGATTTCCAAGCCATGTCCACTGGCTGGCTTGCTGGCTGGCTTGATATTTGAACTGAAAACACAAAGGTATTCCTTTGAAATGGAGCACTCTTGTTGGGGCTCACGGATGCCCTGGAGTCATCGTTTGGAAGGCGGTTTCTCCCCACATTTGTAGATAACAGTGATGTGGTCTGGCCTTTGTTCTCTCCTCTTGTGCCACTTAAAACACTCAACCCGGATGACTTCGCTCAGGTATTCTGGACCTGATTTTAGACAGAATAATTCTGATCTTAGCGATCCTTGAACCACTTGCCTTCCTTTGAAGGGTATTCAGAGAACCTCAGGCCTCTGAGTTTTAACCCTAGAGTTTGAGATTGTTCTGGCCCTGTTATTTGACTTTGGGACCCCAGTTCCTTTATCTGTCAAATGGGGATTATTTAATTTATCTGATGGGAATGTGCTGGGAATTAAATGGAAATTCTGGAAAGCATTTGGTAAATGAGAAGTCTCCAAAAATATGAGTTTTCTTTCCTTATTTTCATCTTCTTCTGGCAGATTTAATTGAAAGTATTTACAGATGGAGAAACTCCAGGTAATTATGAATGTCACCCAAATAAGATTGGCTTTCTGAATTAGGTTTTAACCAAGTCCACACTAGAATGGAGCTTCTGATGTGTGAGCTTACCTCTTCCCTTGACTCCCTGGAACAGTTTTTCTCCAAGGGTGGTCCCTGGACCAGCAGGTCACCATCATCTGGGGACGTGTTAGAAAGACAGTTCTCAGCCCCCCACCCCACACCTACTAAATCAGACACTCTGGAAGTGAAACCAATAAACTTGTGTTCCAGCAAGCCCTCCAGGTGATTCTGATGTATTCTGAATTGGAGAACCACTGCCCGAGAATAATTTGCTAGTTGGGTCAGAGGTCTGTCCATCCCCCAGGGCACTTGCCACTGCCCCACCTCTTGTCTCAGGCCATGCCTTACCCTCTGCCTGGAATACATAAGAAAGGAAACTCTTTCTGAAATTCTGCTTGTAATTTATGGACCCACTTAAATCTCACCTCCTTGGAGAAGTGTTCCTTAACTATCCCAGCCTGAAAAATCGTATTCTTCTATATACTCCAGAGGGTTTGTCTGTTGCTCTCGTTCCAAACTTGCCAACGTTATTCTGGCTTCTGTCTTATTTTTAATACTCACGTATATGCCTTGTCTTCTCTACTTTTAAAAGGTAGGAATTACGGCTTGAAGATTCTTTTCTCTTCATCAGCCTTAAGCCTGGGCTTTGCAGGCATAGTGACTCCTTGATAACTATTTCGGGGACCCACAAAATGTTATAGCTGGAATGAGCCTTAGAGACAGCAAGAGCTCGGGCGTCTTGCTTTCAGATAAAGCAGCTGTTAACAAGTGGATCGGAAGGCAGGTTCCACGATTCCCTGGTTAGTGTTTTTGTTCCTCCTCATGCTGCGTTGATGGGGGAGAGAGACCTGAGTGGGGGCCTTCGGGCCACCTGCCTGGTCCAGACTAGCAGGTGTTCTTTGTTTGCTGCCACAGACTCCAACCAAACCCAAGGAAAACGCAGGGGGAAGCCTCCCAAAGGAGGGTTTTCAAAGGTGTGTTCATGTAATTTATAACCGGGAAGCTTTTTGATTCTTTCATAACGAATGAGAACTGGGAAAGTTCTCAAGCCCTACTGAATTATGTAACATGGTATCTGTTCCCCATCGTACATGAGGGAACCTCCCCAGTTCACATACTCAGCATCCCAGGGGTACACACAGAGCTTCTTTTAGTTTCAAGAGCTGTCGTTAAGAGGAGAGCCAGTGACTCTTCTGAACCCAGGAAAAATTGGCACGAGGGCCATTTTGATCCAGATCATCGTCGCTGTTTTTCCATGTCTGTTTGGAGGAAAAAAATTGAATTTGGTGGATTTGTTGAATTATTGTCCTCCAGTGTTATCCTCTGGGGCTCTTCCCTCCCACAGCCTTTTCTTCTTTTGACACATGGGCTAATATTGTTCAGCTGAGGATCAAAATAATGGCACAACGAAACCACCTTTCATCAGAAGCCATCCATAAAATTCCCTTTAAAATTGGCTCGGCTGGCATAGCTCATCTTGTATTGTGTTGTTTGTTCTATTACTTGGTAATAGAACCAGCGCATAGCCTCCTCTGATTGATATGAAAACAGAGCAGAATGCAGGCCATGGGATGGGGCCAACAGAGGGGCCACTGTTATAACGCAGGTGCACAGGGCTGATTACAGAAAAGTTGGGAGGAATGAAGAGGGAGAGGTGCAGAGGAGCAGGGAGCAGGCGCAAAGGGGTTAAATGTATCAGGGAACCCTTAGTGTTAAGAAGCTGAGACTGCTCGTAGCCCTGACAAAGGGGTTGATGCAGGGAGAGGAGGCCCCGAGATTTGAGTGGCTACATTGTGAGAGGACAGTGATAGACCAAGAATAAAAGACCGTTTGTTTTCCAAATTGGCATCCACCATTCATCAGTTTGTTTACCAGCATTTTCTCCAGAGGTCTCTGAGGAATATCTGTCTTTTAAGCTGCCACTGTAGAGCATCAAATTCTGTGTCATTTGTAATTGGTTCACTGTTTATCTTTAGATATGATGAGGTTTTATCATATCGTCAAACTAAATTTTTTTGTAATTCTTACATTGTTGGGATCATCCTAAAGCTATTATAATATTGTATCAGCTTTTTTTTTCACTTACGACATAATCAACTTGATCAGTTTCCTTAATGAATGATCAGTGGGGCTTAAGGCACAGTGACAGAGATGGAATGGATGCATCTCTGAGAGGTGTGGTCCCAGGAATGTCACCCAGTAGTGGGACTGGGGCCATGATGGGGAAGGATGTTCATCAGATGAGGCCCAGCTATTTAATCCCATAAGTAATCTGGTGTCTGTGACTAATATACACATATGTGTGTATACATACACATGTGTATGTATACACATGTTTACACATGTATAACTAGTGATGTCATGTTATCTATATAATGATAATTGATTCATGATACATAATGCATGAGTATATGTCAGTATATTTTATATATAAGCATAGTAGGTACTAACATGTATATTAGGTAAATACAATGTGTAATTAATTATATAACTAATATAACTGATTTTGAGGCAAGAAGATAAAACCTAACAGTAAAGTCAAGAGAGCATCTGGATAATTAGAGCCTAAACCCACTGAGATGTCCTGTTACTCTTTTCCTTTGCTGTGAAAATCTGGACCTGAAAGTGGAGCAAACGAGGTGCTGCTCAAACGGAGTTCACCGGGCTGCCCACTCAGGGTCAAAACTCAAGCACGTACCCTCAGTAAGCCCTGCAGGGAAGGCCTTGGGAGCACGAGCCCTCTCAGAGCTGCCTGATGTCCTGGAGGGCACGGGATTTCACACGGAAACAGGGAAGGAAACAGTGACAGTGGTGAGGCCGTAGATGGGGGGTCTTGCTGCTTTGCTGCTTAGTCCGATGTGAAGTTGGGCAGGTTCTCATCTCCTTGCGCGTCCATTTCCTAACCACTCAGATGGGGATGGTGACACTGGACCTGCGCCTTTCACTGAGGCCAGAGGCTTGTGAAATAAAATCACACTTGAAAACACTGTCTAAACGGCAAACTGCTGGATGATTTGTGTGTGTGTATAACTAAAATCCTTTGTTGGGAACCCTCCTACACTGTTGGTGGGAATGTAGTTTGGTGCAGTCACTATGGAAAACAGTATGGAGATACCATAAAAAACTGAAAATATGATACATAAATCCCACTCTTGGGCATATATCTGGAGGAAACCCTAATTCAAAAAGATACATGCACCCCAATGTTCACAGCAGCACTATTTACAATAGCCAAGACATGAAAGCAACCTAAGTGTCCATCAACAGATGACTGATAAAGAAGTTGTGGTATATTTATGCAATGGAATACTACTCAGCCATAAAAAAGAATAAAATAATGCCATTTGCAGCAACATGGATGGACCTGGAGATTGTTATACTATGATACATATGATACCATTTACATGTGGAATCTAAAAAAATGACATAAGTGAACTTATTTACAAAACAGAAACAGATTCACAGACATAGAAAACAAACCCTTATGGTTACTAGGAGGAGAAGAAGGGAGTGGAAGGATAAGTTGGTAGTTTGAGATGCAGATACATAAAATAGATAAACAACAAGGTCCTACTGTACAGCACAGGGAACTATATTCAATATCTTTAATAGCCTATAATGAAAAGGAATATATATATGTATGTATGTATAACTGAATCACTCTGCTGTATGCCAGAAATTAACACAACATTGTAAACTGACTCTATTTCAATAAAAATAAATAAAATAAAATCCTTTGTAGAATAAATGTTATAAATAATTAAACAGTATATTATATATTGCAGTATGATGTTGACCAGTTAATTAGGAGTTTAGAGGACTGTTCCAAAAAGAAAAACAAAATCTAAGGCTCTGAAAATTTATATTGGGGTAAGAGAGATGGCTTATCTAGAAGCACCACAAGGGAGTTGTGTATGAAAGATAGTGTCCGTCTAGGAAATGGGTGGATATACAGAGATGGAGATAAGTAATGAGTTATTTGTACTATCTGTTGCAAGTAGTAGAAAAAAATATCACTTTACAAACTGTAACTATTTTAGATATAAAAAGAAGTTGTCCTTGGCCTGGATAATACAGAGGTATCCCAACAGAAGACTGAGTATCAGTAAGAGAAAGACATTATTCTTTTATCTGTGCTGCAGCTCCACACAGTTACTGATTGTGGCTTAGAAGTTACATGATTTATTTAACATTGTTTGTTTATTCGTTTCCACACTGAGATCTTGAGTCATCACTGGGCACAGTATTAAGGCAGCCAGCAGGTCTGGTACTGGACGGCTCAGCAGAGTTCCCCATGTCAAAATATTTGTGGGAATAATGCTCATCTTAAATATAGCCGTCAGCTAACCATTTCTTTCCTGAGAATTAAATAATTTTGGCAACAGCCTGTCTGTCTCGTGTCTGGGAGACGTTCCATTTATGACCAAGTGAAACACTAATAGGTTAGTTAAGACCGCAAAAGTGACCATCTTTCCAATTTTAACAGTGTAAGCAAGATGAATTTGAAATTCTTCCAGCATCCAAATCACATACCTTCACGATAGTATTTTCACGTTTATAAGCATAGTTGAGATTTTCTTTTAGTACATGTAATTTTTTTTAAGTCAGTAAAGACGTGAATGCGAAAGGGAAAATGGGAATAAATTTCACAAGACTGTTAGCCTTACCAGAGCATAAAAAAAGCATTTCCTGTTGAGGTAATGCTGATGACTTATTAGCATGTCTTTTCTTAATACTCACTAGAAATAAATTGCTTCCACTCTGCTTATAGTGCCAGTCAGTGAAAGGAGCAGGGAGGGCCAAGAGTAGGACACTTAACACACTGCTGGGAAGAGCAGGTTCACAAAGGTTGAGCATTTAACTCATCATGATTCACCGCAGGATGGGGCCAGCTTTCAAACTCCTGACAGTGGATTACTGCTCCGGTACTGACATACTAACTGACATACTGACGAAGCCAGGGATGTCCTCCCCAACAGGGCCCTGAAGCATTTTGAAAGTGAAAGGAAATTGCTCTGAACTGGGTAGGAAAGAGATGGGAGGGGTGAACAGGACCACCTCTCACCTCACACCCACTGACTCCCCTGGTAGCAGGGTCCTCAGAAGCCACCTGCCTCTAAAACAGCTGATGGGGGTTCGCGTGCTGAGTCTGGCGGGGCAGTGAGAGCTCAGTGTCTGTTTCCTGGGGGGCGGGGGTGGCATCACCCAGACACCTCAATCTTGTTCACTCTCCCAAACAGTCCTGCGCCTATAAGCATTGGGGAAACTAGTACAAGAGCGGTGCTGAGTATAGCTCAGTGGTAGAGCACATGCTTAGCATGCA